>NC_081150.1:22500381-22870381 GCF_958295425.1 Solea solea | reverse complement strand
ATCACGCTGAGTGCCAAACTGCGCACGACACTCGTGGCGTGTTCATAATAAGAGAGAAATAATACACACAGCAAACAAAACATGCATTGACAAAAGATTTCGCTCCACCGTGCTCACCCTACGTCATGACTGACAACCAGCAACCAGTGAATGTGTTCAATTCACTCTTATCATTCTATTAATATCATTCTTACATTGACATTATATTCATATAATACATTCAAGTCCACAAACATAGATGTAGAACTCTCGCGCTGCCTCTTTATTTCCCGCTCGACTCATTTCCTGTAAGAGAAAGTGAAAGTAACTATTCTGTAACTTTGCTTCAGTCGCCGTTTGAACTGCGCAGCACGAGGACAGACTGGTGAGTGTTGACGTGATTATGATGATAATATATGATGATATATGATGATATATGATGATATATGATGATTTAGTGCGTGTGAGTCAAGTACCTTAAAGTGAGACTTGAGTAAAAGTCTTAAAGTTTGACATTTACTCTACTTGAGTATCAAAAATCATTTCTGATATAAAATGTAGTCAAAGTTGCTAGAAAAAACAAAGTCAGGTACAAATACGTGCAATGTGTACTTAAGTACAGTCATGAAGTATATGTACTGCTTAATCCTGACAGATTATAATGGAAACTTCCAGCCTGTCATAACTCCAGTCAGTCGTCTTTTGTTTTTCCTAAATGTGACGTCATGTTTTCTTCTTTATGTCAATTCTACTCAAGCGTCCAAACCGAAACATAAAGTCCCGTCAAACGCGAACACAATGTTAAATGAGATTAAATGAACGATTGTAAATGATCATTTGGATTAAAAGTGAAATAATAATGTCATATATTCATATTATGATCAAAATAATGACTTGATTTAGTAGCTTTAAGTACTATAAGTACTATAAGTGCTTAATGCACTAAAGTCGGATGAAGTGCTTTTACTGTGAACTTTTGGAGTAATCCAGGGTCAAAGTTGACTTGAACAAAACTGAGGTTATTCTTTTTTTGAAGTGGTATCAAATCCACATTTATGATTTAAATGTAATTGTACTTAGTACTTTTTGATGTCCTTGATGAACAAATATGCAGTTAATAAGTAATCCAGGATCTAATTGGACTTTTGCTCTCAAAACTGAGCTCATCAGCTGACTTGAATGCAGACAACAGCCCTTCAGTCACATACAGAGTAGCCTAGCACCATCTACTGGCACAAATATGTAAGTGACATGAACAGCAGGTTTCATAAAACACCTTCTCTGACAGAAAACTCCTGATGTGTTACACTTTTCTCTCGTGTGATCACTGGACTGAACACAGATCCACATCAGACGTCCTCCAGGAAACATGAAGGAGATTTTCCACTCAAACTGAGAGGTAACTCTTTAAAGTGCTTTCAATATGATGCTTTCAGTGGAGCAGTGATAAGTCAGTGAGGAGCTCATTTGCACAAACTCATGACAACAACAAAGAGAAGACGTGCTTTTTATATATGAGGTTTACACTTTACACTATAAAACAAGTTATTCTCTGTAAATCTGTATATTGGGACGGTTTATTCAATTGAATTTTATTTGTATAGCGCCAAATCATAACATACATGATCTCAGGTCTGTACATCGACAACATCAAGGAGAGCAGAGAAACACAATAGTTCACACAATGAGCAAACACTAGGCATCAGTGGAGAGAAAAAACTCCCTCTTAACAGAAGAAGAAATCTCTGACAGAACCAGACTCAGAGATGTGCGGTCATCTGCCTCGGTTGGGGTGAAAGGAAAATGGGGGACAGAAAGGGGGGAGAGAAAGGACAAGAGGGAGATGAGGTAGAGACACACATCTTCTAAATTTCTGCATCAGTAAATCTGTGATCAACCTGTGTGTGTGTGTGTGTGTGTGTGTGTGTCTCAGAATGACTGAAGTCCAGCAGATGAGTGGTTGTGTGGAGGAAGACGAGGACAGAGCAGAGTCTCCAGGACCCAGCGGTCTGTCTGTGAAGAGTGACCAGTCTATGGAAACACCTTTCACCTTCAGTCATGAACCTGGAGCCTCAGAGACAAAGTAAGAGACTCATGCACTGACAACAAGAGAACATCATACACTCTTAACCCGAATTAGTTGACTTTACTCGCAAATCGTGTGGCAACCTGTTGCCCTATACCACTTTAGTTTTTACACAAGCTGAAACTAAACATGTTAAGTTGTATTAACATAAAACCTTATGTTTAGTACTTATATTTATTATAGTTGTTGGGGTTCAACGATGTAATTGGTGAGAAAATGTAAATATGAATAATTAATTAAGTTTAATTAATTAATTATTTTATTAATTTTCTTAAAAATTATTAATAAAACGGGGCACCACTCCTCTCAGAGGAGAATGACAGGTCCAGTAAGGACTGTCACTTAACGACCTTGAGATGGCTCTCGACTATCAGTTAACATTAATTGATAATAAACAAATTATTATTAATTAAGGTAAAATTTAGGAAGGGAAGGTGTGAGGTCGTACACTGGCTTCTTTCAATTACCCTTGTTACACACACACAAACACAAAAGACAGAAAGCAGTACTTTAAAAAAGGTTATAATTTATTAAAGTACTTAAAGTGATAAACAAGGCAAATAACAAAGTAAACATTAATCTTCTAATCTAAACTACCATTGATAATATACTTGAATGTGTGCAGCAGGACATGTGTATAAACGTGAGAGTGTGTATGTGTGTATAAAGAAAAAGGGGGGGGGGCGTGTCCCTCCCTGGTAGCCGGTGGCAACGTGGGAACCAGGAAGTAAACAAACGAAACTAAGGTAAACAAGAAGGAGGGGAAGGAGGAAGTGGTGGCGGGTCTATGACGCGACGGTTGTCCGGGTAACGCTCCTCCCACTTCCGGGTTACTCCACGTGACCGCTACGTCACGTACAATTGCGTCACTCGCTATTACCGCGAGGCAACGTAATATGACGCCTGTGCTCAGACTCCGCCCGCTCTCGTCTCCCACCAGCTGGAGCCGAGTGAAAGAGGAGGGGTGAGGGAGGAGACGGAGTTTGCAGTGACGGGGGAAATTTGAAGGGGGAGAGAAGTAACGGGACGTGGCTGATCGTAAATCTCCGGTTGATCACGCGGTTTATCCGATCGGACTCGACTTAAACTGCGATTATAACAGATCAACGGAGATTTCCCGTCTCACTACGTGATCACGATCCGTGTTGAAGACACAGGGTGATCAAAATAATAACAGGGGGATAAGGATCACACAGATCATCAGCAAGAGAGAAGAGGGAGAGGATAGGAAGGAGGAGACACACGGGAAATAGAGATTTCCTTCGATCACACAGTCTAACTGGAGTTTGTCCAGTTCCTCTGTTGTTTTACAGATCGAGTAAAATCTCTATCCTTCCGTGTGATCGCGCTCCGCACGAAGCAGCGGCGCGATGGACATATAATCTTCACGAGCAGTTATGCGCTCGGCACCGCCGTTAAACACAGAAGTAAACTTGCAGTCAATATATTCAGCTCGCTAGTCGCGATCTATACTGAACTAACTACAATCACAACTATATTTCACAGCGTGTGCGTGACACACGTTAACAGTAATCAGACAGACACCTGAGTTATATAAACAGTTCGCTAGTCGCGATCTCACTGATTTTAACACAGGTGATTTACAGCCGTGCGTGGAACATACGCACGGTAATGTGAAAAGAAAAACACAATGAAAATAATAATAAATAAAACACAGTGAAATTATCGGGTGTGCACTACCCGTTCCTATAATAATCACTGGGATAAACTTGTCTGCCCAGACATAAATCCTCTTACTATGAGTTGTCTTCTGGGGCAAACGTGGGGCTCCCGCTCCGTGGTGAACGTCAGATTCGGCGATCAGTGGAGATGAGGGAGAGACAGAGCAGACGTCTCAGGGCGCGTCTGGATATGGCTGTTTGGAGCGTAGCATGCAGCGTACGGCAATGACAGCTGGTCGACAGTTTTAGGAGTATGCAATCGCCACTTCCTCTTCTGCAGGTAAAGTTGGAATAACTCTCAAGGGGAGTTATTCACAGGATCCTCAAACTCAACAAAAACAAAAATGAACAGGAAAAATCTTCAGCTCGGCCAGCAAGAATGAACGATCTTCAGGGTGCTCGTTCGTGGGTCTTATAGGGTTGACCTGGGGGTTTGACCCCCCAGTGATTCTCACCAATGGGCAACGAGCCGTATGCTGTTGATGTCACACAGGAAACGGTTGTTGGGGGTTTGTGTCCGGGCTACTCGGGGCCCCCACTCGTTGAAAGTGGGGGTCAGAGGAATGTCTTTGTCTCTCTTGGCCCATGAGGCCGGGCTTTTATGACCCCGAACTTTTGACATGGCCGCAGTCAGGCTTCAGGAATGCAGTAAGGTCTCACAGTTGACTTATACTGGGCCCAACATAGTGTTTACTCACTGTAAATCATTAAATAAAACTATTATGACATATTATTGCTACTCATCATTTATTACAATTACTGTATTTTCCTCTACTTTAATTAGCTTTTGATTTTTTTAATATGGTATAAAACATAGTTTCAATTCAATTGGATGGAAAAAAGAAACACATGGAAATGCTCCAATGTGTCTGTGTTGTTTACGTGTGTGTTGTGCGTGTTGGTGTTGTACGTGTCTGTATTGTTTATGTGTGTGTTGTGCGTGTTGGTGTTGTACGTGTCTGTGTTGTTTACGTGTGTGTTGTGCGTGTTGGTGTTGTACGTGTCTGTGTTGTTTACGTGTGTGTTGTACGTGTCTGTGTTGTTTATGTGTGTGTTATGTGTGTTGGTGTTGTACGTGTCTGTGTTGTTTACGTGTGTGTTGTACGTGTCTGTATTGTTTATGTGTGTGTTGTGCGTGTTGGTGTTGTACGTGTCTGTGTTGTTTACGTGTGTGTTATGTGTGTTGGTGTTGTACGTGTCTGTGTTGTTTACGTGTGTGTTGTACGTGTCTGTATTGTTTATGTGTGTGTTGTGCGTGTTGGTGTTGTACGCGTCTGTGTTGTTTATGTGTGTTGTTGTTGTACGTGTCTGTGTTGTTTACGTGTGTTGGTGTTGTACGTGTCTGGGTTGTTTACGTGTGTGTTGTGCGTGTTGGTGTTGTACGTGTCGATGTTGTACGTGTCTGTGTTGTTTACGTGTGTGTTATGTGTGTTGGTGTTGTACGTGTCTGTGTTGTTTACGTGTGTGTTGGTGTTGTACGCGTCTGTGTTGTTTATGTGTGTGTTGTGCATGTTGGTGTTGTACGTGTCTGTGTTGTTTACGTGTGTGTTGTGCGTGTTGGTGTTGTACGTGTCTGTATTGTTTACGTGTGTGTTGTGCGTGTTGGTGTTGTACGTGTCTGTGTTGTTTACGTGTGTTATGTGTGTTGGTGTTGTACGTGTCTGTGTTGTTTACGTGTGTGTTGTGCGTGTTGGTGTTGTACGTGTCTGTGTTGTTTACGTGTGTGTTGTACGTGTCTGTATTGTTTATGTGTGTGTTGTGCGTGTTGGTGTTGTACGCGTCTGTGTTGTTTATGTGTGTTGGTGTTGTACGTGTCTGTGTTGTTTACGTGTGTTGGTGTTGTACGTGTCTGGGTTGTTTACGTGTGTGTTGTGCGTGTTGGTGTTGTACTTGTCGATGTTGTACGTGTCTGTGTTGTTTACGTGTGTGTTATGTGTGTTGGTGTTGTACGTGTCTGTGTTTACGTGTGTGTTGTGCGTGTTGGTGTTGTACGCGTCTGTGTTGTTTACATGTGTGTTGGTGTTGTACGCGTCTGTGTTGTTTACGTGTGTTGTGCGTGTTGGTGTTGTACGTGTCTGTGTTGTTTACGTGTGTGTTGTGCGTGTTGGTGTTGTACGCGTCTGTATTGTTTACGTGTGTTGTGCTTGTTGGTGTTGTATGTGTCTGTGTTGTTTATGTGTGTGTTGTACGGGTTAGGGTACAAAAAGTTGTAACTTTTTGTCGACGTGTTGTTTTTACTGTGAAGCTCATGAATCTCACGTCACTGATTCTGTTGTTCAGCGACTAAAATGTTTGTAAATCACTGGTTTAGAGGACCTTTGTGCTTTTGGTGAAAGAGAAGTTCTGCTGGACTGAAAGATCAGATAGTGACTGATAATTTTATGTTTCCGGTGAAAACAGATTACAGCCATTGTAGGTGAAAAAAAAGGATCCAGAGGACGAGGTCATATTTTGATAAGATTTAAGAAACTAAAGTTAAATTAAACGTTTATTCTCAATCGTCACAATTAACGACATCTCTTCAAAGTCCAGATGTTTAACATACATATGTATCTATCTATTGGGCAGCTTCTTACCTGACCACCAGAGGGCGGGCTCTTCTGTTAAACCAGTGGACTCACCTGCAGTGAAGGGCTGTAAAGTGTGATGCAAACAGCGTCTTGAGTGAGTTGTGAGTCGAGCTGTGACGTTCATGAACGAGTCAAATCTTTTTAACGGCTCTTTGAAATGAACCAGTAACTGAGTGACTGACAGTCCATTATTAGCATAAACCAATGGGCTGTGCCGATTGTTCAGTCAGCCAATGAGGGTCATGTCGGCCAATTCTGTGGTTAAAAAAAGTCTTCTTGCTGACCGGCCCACATTAGGTCAATGTGGTCCACCCATGTTAGCAGAACTTGTAATGAGCGAGTTTTATTCTCCCAGCAGGTGGCGCTCTGCTATGAATCAGCTCAAGGACAGTGAAGAGGAAGCTCCGCCCTCTAAAACCACTCTGTGTGAGGAACATGAGGGTCAGAGGTGAGATGAGGATCTCATGGATCATGTGACTCGTCTCCATGTCACAGCTCAGTGTTTTATTTACACATCATGTGTTTGTAGGAGGATCCATCAACAGAGACCAGACTCTGCTGGACCTGGACCTGGACCCAGCTGTGTGTCCATGAAGAGTGACCAGTCTATAGGTCGTCTTATTAACTTCAAGGATGGACAAAAACATGGTGAACTGATGTAAGAATTTCACACATAGTAACACACACTTACATGATCCTCCACCAGGGGGAGCCTGTCTAGTCCAAAACATGTTGAATCCAGAAAAACACTCCTCTTCTCTTTGGTGGACCAATGTTGTTTTTCTGTCTCCACTAAACGTCTTCAGCCTGTCCTCGTCTCTGAATACGTTTCCAGCAGTAAATCTAGTCAGAGTCCGTGATTGGTCAGGGACTCATGGACAAGCCTCTCTGATTGTGTCTTTGAGACTTCACACATAACAAACACTAGAGACTGTCCTTCAGGGACTTTTGTCTTCAACCTGTCAAACTCATGTCATGTGAACTTGGCTGAAGAAGAATCGTAGGTGCAGCACATTGAAAACCTCGTAGAAACAAATGATTGTTTAGTAAATGACACTGAATCTTTTCTCCTCAGAGTTGATCAGCAGAGGACAGAGGTTCTCAGTGGTCAGTCTGTCCAGCAGCATGGAGCAGACCTGGACTCCATATTTAAGGTGTGTAAATGTACAAACATGACACTACTGTTAATACTGAAGCAGAGTCCTGGGGCCTCATGTATAAACCGTACGTACGCACAAAAAGACGGCGTACGCTTGCTTTCACGCACAGACGGCATGTATAAAAATGTAATTGGCGTGGAAGTTTGCGCATCGCAGCGCAAACTCTCGAGCTGTCGTGAGAATTTGCCGAGAGCTCCGCAAACTCTTGTCAGGTGGAGACGCTGCAATATTAAGCTCTGAAACTTATCACAGTGTTTGAAAATAATATTATTAATGTGTCTACAGTGACAAACATGAATTTTCTGTGACAAACAATACTGATACACCACGTACGTTTGAACATATGTGGATAACATCAGAGAGGACACTGAAGACGAAACTGATCCTGTGAGCGAACACACACACTACAAACCTGTGTGTGCGTGTGTGTGTGTGTGTGTGTGTGTGAGAGAGAGAGAGGGAGACTCACTTATTTACTTTGAGCAAATTACTGAAATTAATTTTCCACAGATGAATATTTTCTTTATGTAACACAGTGATGTAAACACAGCTGCTGACATGAACACATGAACACATGAACACACGTCAGTCTATAATGTTTTAAACGCAAAATAAAGCTACAGACTCATTTGTTGTAAGAAAACGGGACTTGAACGTTGAGTAGAACATTTTCTTTATCCCATTTTAATCCACACGATAACGAAATAACTACGAAAAAGTTATTCCGCCACCGCTGCGCCTTTCATCGGAAGAGAAAGGCGCAGCATCCACAACACAATCAGTGACAGTAATGAATGGTTACATGGAGTAACTCCTTGAACTGTGTCTGCTTATTTTGTGCGTAATGTGTGTCGATGATGACGTGTGACACTTATAGATTGTTGAAATAATCTGTAAATTCAGCTCACATGGATCAGTCATGTCTAAACATACATGTTACACCAGAAAAAAACATGTACAGGATCAACTATCAATGCACAGCCAGTTTTTTAAGCATCAATATTAATATGAGAGCAGTCGCTGTGACCCTGACATTTAGTTCCTTTGTGTTTATCACTAATTCCAAAAAAAACCAACCAAAATAATCTATTTTTACAGATTTATACATCATAAATTGACGAGTTGATGGTGCACTTTCTTTCTTTTTTTTATTTCCCTCTTTCTTTGCTGCCACAGTTGTCCTTTTTCTTCAGGACGAAGGCGTTTTAGAGTCATTTGTATATTCATTTGTGGGTGGGCGTGGTGTGTTCCTCATTCATCTCCGCTCAGTTTCACCTTTGATGGGATGTATAAAGAAAAGGTGCGCAGGACTTGGCGTACGCCCAGTTTTATAAATCTGAGATTTTCTTTGCGTACGTACTTTATACATTTTGTGCGTACGCCGTCTTTTAGTATGAAAGCTGCGCACTCTTTTATACATGAGGCTCCTGGTCCTGACAGTCTGGATGCTGCTCTGTGGACCTGCAGGACTTCACTCTGTCACTGATCATCTGAGGTTAAACTTCACATGTTCTGTTCCAGCTGCTGGAGGAGAACATCATCTGCTTTGTGAAGAACGAGCTGAAGAAGATCCACAAGGTTCTGGATACAGATCACACAGAAGTCTCAGAGAGTCAGAGGGAGGATGAGGAGCAGAGGAGCAGCAGAGAGGCCTTTCTGAAGATCACAGGGGACTTCTTAAGGAGGATGAAGCAGGAGAAGCTAGCTGACAGTAAGAGGACTTTTAATGTGAAAGGAAGAACATCTTATTTTCTCATTCTCCACTCACTGATTTATTTTCTTGTGTTCTGTCAGAAATCAGAGCTTCAGCTTGTCGACGTGAACTCAAATCAAACCTGAAGAAGAAGTTCCAGTGTTTGTTTGAGGGCGTGGCTAAAGCAGGAAACCCCACCCTTCTGAATGAGATCTTCACAGAGCTTTACATCACAGAGGGAGGGACTGGAGAGGTCAATGAAGAACATGAGGTCAGACAGATTGAAAGAGCTTCCTGGAAACCAGACAGACCAGAAACATCCATCAGACAAGAAGACATCTTTAAAGCCTCAGCTGGAAGAGACGGACCAATCAGAAGAGTGATGACAAAGGGCGTGGCTGGCATTGGGAAAACAGTGTTAACACAGAAGTTCACTCTGGACTGGGCTGAAGACGAAAGCAACCAGGACGTACAGTTCATGTTTCCCTTCACCTTCAGAGAGCTGAATGTGCTGAAAGAGAAGAAGTTCAGTTTGGTGGAACTCATCCATCACTTCTTCACTGAAACCAAAGAAGCAGGAATCTGCAGGTTTGAAGACTTTAAGGTGGTCTTCATCTTTGATGGTCTGGACGAGTGTCGACTTCCTCTGGACTTCCACAACACTGAGATCCTGTCTGACGTCACAGCGTCCACCTCAGTGGACGTGCTGCTGACAAACCTCATCAGGGGGAAACTGCTTCCCTCTGCTCGCCTCTGGATAACCACACGACCTGCAGCAGCCAATCAGATCCCTCCTGATTGTGTGGACATGGTGACAGAGGTCAGAGGGTTCACGGACCCACAGAAGGAGGACTACTTCAGGAAGAGGTTCAGAGATGAGGAGCAGGCCAGGAGGATCATCTCCCACCTCCAGACATCACGAAGCCTCCACATCATGTGCCACATCCCAGTCTTCTGCTGGATCACTGCAACAGTTCTGGAGAACATGCTGAAAACCAGAGATGGAGGAGAACTGCCCAAGACCCTGACTGAGATGTACATCCACTTCCTGGTGGTTCAGTCCAAAGTGAAGAGGGTCAAATATGATGGAGGAGCTGAGACAGATCCACACTGGAGTCCAGAGAACAGGAAGATGATTGAGTCTCTGGGGAAACTGGCTTTTGAGCAGCTGCAGAAAGGAAACCTGATCTTCTATGAATCAGACCTGACAGAGTGTGGCATCGATATCACAGCAGCTTCAGTTTACTCAGGAGTCTTCACTCAGATCTTTAAAGAGGAGAGAGGCCTGTACCAGGACAAGGTCTTCTGCTTTGTCCATCTGAGTGTTCACGAGTTTCTGGCTGCTCTTCATGTTCATCTGACCTTCATCACCTCTGGAACAAATCTGTTGTCAGAACCAACAACAAGCCAGTTGACCAGACCGTTTGGAAAAAAACCTAAACTGAATCATCTGCACCAGAGTGCTGTGGACGAGGCCTTACTGAGTCCAAATGGACACCTGGACTTGTCCCTCCGCTTCCTCCTGGGTCTTTCACTGGAGACCAATCAGAAGCTCTTAAGAGGTCTACTGACACAAACAGGAAGTGGTTCACAGACCAATCAGGAAACAGTTGAGTACATCAAGAGGAAGATCAGTGAGAATCTGTCAGCAGAGAGAAGCATCAACCTGTTCCACTGTCTGAATGAACTGAACCATCGTTCTCTTGTGAAGGAGATCCAAGAGTCCCTCACATCAGGACGCCTGTCCACAGAGACACTGTCTCCTGCTCAGTGGTCAGCTCTGGTCTTCATCTTACTGTCATCAGGAAAAGATCTGGAAGAGTTTGACCTGAAGAAATACTCTGCTTCAGAGGAGGCTCTTCTGAAGCTGCTGCCAGTGGTCAAAGCCTCCAACAAAGCTCTGTACGTGGATCAGTATATAAATATTAATAAGACATATTCTAAAGAGCAAGACAAACATGTTTAACCTTTTGTTCATCACTGTTTTCTATCTCAGACTGAGTGGCTGTAACCTCTCAGAGAGAAGCTGTGAAGCTCTGTCCTCAGTCCTCAGCTCTTTGTCCTCTAGTCTGAGACACGTGGACCTGAGTAACAACGATCTGCGGGATCCAGGAGTGAAGCTGCTGTGTGATGGACTGAAGAGTCCTCACTGTTCTCTGGAGACTCTCAGGTTGGTGCTCAGCTGATTTATTTGGACAATTCTACTCTGATTATTTTTTTATTTTATTTTTTTATAATTGATTTTTTATTGACATTCAGAAACAGACATTCACATCCGGCAAAACATACATGCATACATCTCACATCTGTTGTCTGCTCTAAATGCCTAGACAAAAAAAAACAAACAATGAAAAAAGGAAAAACACACATTAGCAACTATGTACAAGTTAGATATCCACAGTTCCTCCAGCAGACAGGGGAATTATCATCATAGTGAGACTTCTGAGAAGGTGTAATTAAGTACCTAATCAAGCGTTTCCATCCAAATTCCCTCCACTTCTGTGAGCTGGTACATCTCCATTGATACCTCCAAATTGTTGTCCATTCTTCCTCCGATATATTTATCCCTCCTTCCTTCTCCCATTTTATTTTAATATATGAAGTAGAGTGAGATTTCACATTAGACAGACCCTTATATAAGCATGACACAGTTTTAATAATAGCTTCCGAATCGTAGGCTTTTGTAAATAATTGAATTAGACATGTGTTTATCTTTGTTAGATTTTTCATCTTTGTATTGACGTAATGCCGTAACTGCGGGTATCTATAAAAGTCTTGTTTTTCTAAAACATGTGTCCTTTTAAGCGTTTCAAAACTGAGTAACTTTCCATCTTTCATTACTCTACATAAGGCTGTTATACCGTTAGCTATCCAGTCCTTAAATCTAGAATCCAATTTATTAGGTCTAAAATCCCAATCATAAGCACACCATTTAAGAGCCAAAATATCATTTTCAAGTTTATGTTCTTTTATAATAATTTTCCATACTTTAAGGGTCCACGCCACCCATGGATTATCAATGTTATTTATGTGGGTTTGCAAGTTATTATCAGCTAAAATTGCCTGTATGGGGATGGAGGGCATTTTTTCCTCAATGCTTTTCCATTGAGCTGTATATGACGGGTTGCACCAGCATACCACTGCTCTCATCTGCACTGCAAAATAATAATATCTAAAATAAGGCAAGCCCCATCCTCCCTTTTGTTTAACCAGCTGTAAGGTTTTGAGGCGAACTGCTATATACCTGGATAGCAGTTTGTCCCACTCGTTAAATTGGTTTTTGGTTAATCTCTATTGGCAATGTTTGAAATAAATATAAAAGTCTTGGCAATATAATAATTTTAATAGAGTCAATTCTTGAACTAAGGCTAAAGAAGGGAATTAAGTTCCATCTTGCTATATCATCCTTTATTTTTATATGTATGGGTGAATAGTTATATTCCGATAATTTTGTAAGATCTTTTGGTAGGTTGATGCCTAAGTATTTAAAGGCCTCTGTTTGCCATGTCAAGGGGTAGCTACTTTTGATTTCTCTTGGTGGGCAGTAGTTATATGAGAGTATTTGGGTTTTACTCATGTTGATTTTGTACCCAGATAATTGGCCATATTGTTCAAATGCTTGCATCAATTTAGGCAGAGAGTGAGTTGGTTGCGCAAGGTATATCAAAATATCGTCTGCATAACAGGCCAATTTATATTCCGTCCCTTTAATAATGATTCCCTTAATATCTTCTCTTTGTCTGATGTACTGAGCTAGTGGTTCCAAATATAATGCGAAGAGTAGTGGTGACCATGCACAGCCCTGTCTGGTGCCCCTTTCTAGGGTAAAACTATTTGACAAATATCCATTGACCTTGACCCTGGCGGTAGGTTTGTCATATAGTGCCTGTATGGTTGTAATAATTGTATCGTGGAAGCCAATTCTATGCAACACTCTGTAGAGAAAAATCCAGTTAACCGAATCAAAGGCCTTTTCAGCATCTACGCTCATCACAATTGCTTCAGTTTGATTTCTTTGATCCATAATATGTAGTGTCTTTGGTATATTGTCTTGTGTTTGGCGTTGGTGTATGAAACCTGTCTGATCATTATGTATCAGTGTCGGCAGGAATTCTTCTAATCGTTTGGCCATAACAGAAGTAATCATTTATAGTCCACATTAAGAACAGAGATTGGCCTAAAAGAGCCACACTCCACTTTATCCTTGCCTTCTTTTGGTATGGCTGAAATTATTGCCTCCTTCCAGCTGGGTGGCGTTTGCGCATTTTTTAAAGCCCAATTCAGAGTAGGAAGTAAAACAGGTATTAGTTCTTTTTTAAATTCCTTGTACCACTCTGCCGTGTAGCCATCAGATCCTGGCGATTTGCTTAATTTAAATCTACCAATTGCAACTTTTAATTCTTCTTCAGTTATATCCGCAGTCATCATTTTATTTAGATTTTCATCGAGAGTGGGTAAATCTAGGGAATTCAGGAAGCTGTCAATTTGGGCCACACTCCCACCTGGGACTTCAGAATATAAGGTTTTGTAAAACACTTCAAAAGCTTCCTGAATTTTATTTAGTTTATTTTTTATCGCTTTTGTCCTTGGATCCCTAATTTTATGAATTGTATTTTCGGCTATCCATTTTTTCAATTTCCATGCCAATACTTTCATAGATTTGGAGCCACTTTCGTAGTGTTTCTGTTTCAGAAACATTAAATCTTTCTCGATTTCTTGTGTGGCCAAATTATTAATTTCATTCCTGGTGTGTCTAATTTCTCTCAATGTATTCTGTGCTAAATCTAATTTATGTTTTCCTTCTAGTACCTTTAGCTTGTTTTTTAAATCCTCTAACTTTTTATTCCTATTTTTTTTCTTAAATGACGATTTTGCTATAATTTTCCCTCTCAGAACAGCCTTCAGAGTATCCCATAACATGGGAGGTGAAACCTCTCCAGTATCATTGAATTCTAAGAAGAGACACATTTCTGATTTAATTTGTGCCTTAAAAGACAGATCATTCAACAGACTGGAATTCAATTTCCATGTATTATTTTTTGATCGCAGGCCAAAATCAGCGGATAAGTATACTGGTGCATGGTCACTTAGATATATTGTCCCGATTCCACAAGTATGTATTTTATCTTTATCCTTCCCAAATGTTATGAAATAATCTATTCTTGTATAGAGAGAGTGAGAAGCAGAGTAGTAAGTGTAATCCCTTCTGTTAGGGAAAAAATCTCGCCATATATCAATCAAGCCCACCTCCTCAAATAGTGTGTTTACTTTCTTAAAGAAGGACTTTCTATCCTGGGTTTTTCCACAAGATGAGTCCAACTTTGGCTGCAGATGTATATTAAGATCCCCTCCACAGATCAAGAGGCCTTCTGTTTCAGTTACCATGATATTGGTTATTTTTTGGAAGAAACTAATGTCACTCCCTGGGGGTGCATAGACATTCAGTAAGGTAATTGGATTCCCATCTATCTTACCCCTTACTTAAAATAAACGTGCCCTCTTTATCACCCATTTCGAATACTTTTTCAAAATGTAGCTTGTTTGAAATGAGAATAGCAACTCCTCTTCTATGCCCTGATTTGTATGAAGAAAAAAACAGATTTGTAAAGCCCCTTTTCTTTAGCTTTATATGCTCCTTGTCTGTCAAATGGGTCTCTTGTAAATAAACCACATGGGCTTGTTCTGTTCTCACTTTAGATAGGATTTTACTACGTTTAACTGGATTCAACAGCCCATTGACATTAAACGAAATGAATTTTAATTTGTCACTAGCCATACTTATTTACTTGTAAGTGTACCAACAGACTTAACAAGATGGAAATTGAAAGATCTGCTCCCTGAACAAATAACAACACCAAACATAAGCAAGAAATAGAAAAAAGGATAAACAAAAAGAGTGATCCCAAGGCTGGGGTCTCTAAGAAAAGACCCTGGCCTGAGCTAGATAAAATATCTAGCTGTGAGGGAAAGCCTCTCCCACCTGTGGGCTGAGGGCCCCCACCATGGCGCTCTAAAAAAGAAAAGAAAAGGTCTCTGTTCATTCCACAGAAAATGTGTCCTTATACAGCAACCCTCGCCTGTATATATATTCTCATCATGTGGTGAATATAGCACGTTCTGTTTAGCTTTCCAACTCTTCAAGAATCAGTCAAAGCTTATACTTCTTCTGGAGAGGATGGGGACTGCCTTCTGAAAGCTTGCAGTTTCTCCTTGATACCCTTCTCTTGCTCCTCACCTGTCCCTGATTATTTTTTTAATTACATATGTGAATAGATTTTCTTGAACTCCTCCTCAGAATGAGTGGCTGTAAACTCTCAGAGAGAAGCTGTGAAGCTCTGTCCTCAGTCCTCAGCTCTGTGTCCTCTCGTCTGAGACACGTGGACCTGAGTAACAACGACCTGCAGGATTCAGGAGTGAAGCTGCTGTGTGATGGACTGAAGAGTCCTCACTGTTCTCTGGAGACTCTCAGGTCAGAACTCTGACTCAGACTCTTTGCTTCTTTAGGTTCTAGTTGATGCAGATGTTTTTTTCTGAATCACTGAGTTCATCATATCTTCTTAACTCCAGTCTGTCAGGTTGTCTGGTCTCAAAGGAAGGATGTTCTTCTCTGACCTCAGCTCTGAACTCAAACCCCTCCCATCTGAGAGAACTGGACCTGAGTAACAATGACCTGCAGTATCCAGGAGTGAAGCTGCTGTGTGATGGACTGAAGAGTCCTCACTGTTCTCTGGAGACTCTCAGGTTGGTGCTCAGCTGATTTATATGGACAATTCTACTCTGATTATTTTTTTAATTAGATATGTGAATAGATTTTCTTGAACTCCTCCTCAGAATGAGTGGCTGTAAACTCTCAGAGAGAAGCTGTGAAGCTCTGTCCTCAGTCCTCAGCTCTGTGTCCTCTCGTCTGAGACACGTGGACCTGAGTAACAACGACCTGCAGGATCCAGGAGTGAAGCTGCTGTGTGATGGACTGAAGAGTCCTCACTGTTCTCTGGAGACTCTCAGGTCAGAACTCTGACTCAGACTCTTTGCTTCTTTAGGTTCTTGTTGATAAAGATGTTTTTTCTGAATCACTGAGTTCATCATATCTTCTTAACTCCAGTATTTCAGGTTGTCTGGTCTCAGAGGAAGGATGTTCTTCTCTGACCTCAGCTCTGAACTCCAACCCCTCCCATCTGAGAGAACTGGACCTGAGTAACAATGACCTGCAGGATCCAGGAGTGAAGCTGCTGTGTGATGGACTGAAGAGTCCTCACTGTTCTCTGGAGACTCTCAGGTTGGTGCTCAGCTGATTTATATGGACAATTCTACTCTGATTATTTTTTTAATTAGATATGTGAATAGATTTTCTTGAACTCCTCCTCAGAATGAGTGGCTGTAAACTCTCAGAGAGAAGCTGTGAAGCTCTGTCCTCAGTCCTCAGCTCTGTGTCCTCTCGTCTGAGACACGTGGACCTGAGTAACAACGACCTGCAGGATCCAGGAGTGAAGCTGCTGTGTGATGGACTGAAGAGTCCTCACTGTTCTCTGGAGACTCTCAGGTCAGGACTCTGACTCAGACTCTTTGCTTCTTTAGGTTCTTGTTGATGAAGATGTTTTTTCTGAATCACTGAGTTCATCATATCTTCTTAACTCCAGTCTGTCAGGTTGTCTGGTCTCAGAGGAAGGATGTTCTTCTCTGACCTCAGCTCTGAACTCAAACCCCTCCCATCTGAGAGAACTGGACCTGAGTAACAATGACCTGCAGGATCCAGGAGTGAAGCTGCTGTGTGATGGACTGAAGAGTCCTCACTGTTCTCTGGAGACTCTCAGGTTGGTGCTCAGCTGATTTATATGGACAATTCTACTCTGATTATTTTTTTAATTAGATATGTGAATAGATTTTCTTGAACTCCTCCTCAGAATGAGTGGCTGTAAACTCTCAGAGAGAAGCTGTGAAGCTCTGTCCTCAGTCCTCAGCTCTGTGTCCTCTCGTCTGAGACACGTGGACCTGAGTAACAACGACCTGCAGGATCCAGGAGTGAAGCTGCTGTGTGATGGACTGAAGAGTCCTCACTGTTCTCTGGAGACTCTCAGGTCAGGACTCTGACTCAGACTCTTTGCTTCTTTAGGTTCTTGTTGATGAAGATGTTTTTTTCTGAATCACTGAGTTCATCATATCTTCTTAACTCCAGTCTGTCAGGTTGTCTGGTCACAGAGGAAGGATGTTCTTCTCTGACCTCAGCTCTGAACTCAAACCCCTCCCATCTGAGAGAACTGGACCTGAGCTACAATCATCCAGGAGACTCAGGAGAGAAGCTGCTGTCTGCTGGACTGAAGAGTCCTCACTGGAGACTGGACACTCTCAGGTATTCTCCTCTTCCTCCTCCTCTTCCTCTTCATGTTCATCAGCAGTATTCAAACTTGTCAGCAGGTTCAGGTTGAAGATGTCCTGTTATCATGTTTTCCTCTGTCAGTGAGTATAACCAAACATTAGTGACACTTTTTAGACACCTCGTGAGAACGAGGATCAAACAACCGTAATTCAAATATAAGGTTTATGGTTTTTAGACCCACAATACTGCGATTTGAAACACTGTAAAAAATACAAATGAAATCCCTCTATTTTATCTATTTTCTTTGTTTACTTGGTTTGTGCTGGGCCAACTTGTTGCTGGTTTACTCGTGGTGGGTTTCAAATGTATAAACAGAAGTTGTCTTCTGTGTTGTCCACGTGGTGGCGCTGTTGAGTAAATGCGTAGCCTCCTGAAACTGTGGTCTCCGGTTGTACAGACACCGGCCGTTTCTCAATATCCATACTTGTGCGTACTTGTGCGTACTTGCGTACTCCGGTACTTTTCAAGTGCTGTTCCAATTCTCAAGTAAGCGAACAGCGAGGACCCGGAAGTATTCTCGCTCCGCCCATTTTTACCAGGTATGCATCGGAGGTGACTTGAGCGTACTTGGGATGGCCATGTATCCCAGAATACTGAAGTATATGAACTAAGAAGAACACATTAACACAGCTAAAGTTTAATACTTCAATGTATTGATGATTGACATTAATAAGTAAACATGAGACAAGAGGGTCTCTTGGACACATGACAAGTCAGACCATACGTTTTACAATAGGCATCCTGTATAGGACAGGAAACTTGAGGGTCTGTTTTGAATATGGTTAGTTAGGAAATATAGATGTCTCTTGTTTGACTAAATGGTGATATTGTCCAATTTAAAGATCATGGGACAGTATGGTTTATCCGGACCCAACTTGTTTTTCAAGTTGTTGCATTATGGAAACAGGAGAAAGGCGGGGGTCGAAACATGTGATGCCTGCAAATAAGAATGCTAGAAAATCTATATAAGGTTAGTTTTGCTTTTCTGAGGCAGAATTGTTCGGAGATTCGGCAAGAACACATTCTCCCGAGCTGCTGCAGAGCTTGGTTCTGACGCCTGACTTGTGACTAAATAAAATCCCTTTGTTCGGTACAAGTCCTGTGTCAGTGGGGTCTTTTCCTGCATCATCAACTCATCACCTATCGTTCATAAGAAGAAGGAAGCCTGACAAAAACGACATTACATTTGGGCGGAGCATAGCAGCAGATAATAGAAATATAAATCTGAAATAAATATTTTTCTTTGTCCCGGAACAAAGTTTTAACATCATTTGAGGCGAGAAATGAGTCATTTAGAAATCAAACATGTGGTTTGTGTATGAAGATATGACGTATTTATAGTTTGGCAGCGACGTTTGTCGGAGGTGATAAGCTCCGCCTCTGCGGACGTTCGGCGCTCACTGTGCCCGGCACAGAGCAGCGTGACCTCGGCCTGTCCTGATGAAATGATCCGCTGGCTCAGACGTCGCTGTCATTAGATGCTCGGTGTGATCCATAGATTTGTTGTTGACGTGTTATTTTGTTTTTAATGGAAACGTTTTGACCTGACAGTTTAAAAGTTTGTATATTGTTAATGTTTTATTTATTCTAACTTTGAATGTTAGATTTATATCAAAGTCGCACGGTCATTGTATCTGTATTTAAATATAATATGTAAATGTTAGATATGTAGAGTAGTATATATTTGTACAAGTCATATATATATATATATATATATACTACTCTACAATGCTGTAATATATCTATTTTCCACATTGTATAATTTGTATTGTATATTTTAATAGAAATAAATTAATAAATGAAGTTAAATATTTAAAATGTAAAAATAATAACAACATATATATGTATTTATTAAAAGTATTTCATATGTTCATTAATCAACACCGTAGGTTGCGCTAATGAGGCTGCAGCACTGCAGCACTACAGCAGAACTACAGCAGAACAATACATACATACTTGCATACTTGAGTATTGAGAAACAACCACATACTTGTGTACTCCCGTACTTGGCAAGTATATACTCCCAGCGTACTTCTCAAGTATATACTTCCCAAGTAAGCAAGTACATACTTGCTAACTTGAGTATTGAGAAACAGCCACCGTCTTCTCTTTGAAACACACCTGTCCTTGTAGTTCATCATTGTGTCCACCAGAGTGCGTCATTAAGACAACAGTTTGGACTCATGTTGGACAGAAACTCATTCAGACTGTTTCTTCCTCCAGGATGGACCATGCTGGAGAGCAGAGGTTAAAACCTGGTGTCAGGAAGTGTAAGTATGGATTTACAGGAAATAACAACATATCAGCTGATCATCAATAAACTGCAGCTGTGTCTCGTTGTCTTCATCAGATTCATGTGAACTGGAACTGGACACAAACACAATGAGCAGAGGACTCAAACTGTCTGACGACAACAGGAAAGTGACCCGTGTGACAGAATATCAGTGGTATCCTGATCATCCAGACAGATTTAAGTTCTGGTCTCAGCTGCTGTGTAGACCTGGTCTGACTGGTCGCTGTTACTGGGAGGTCGAGTGGAGAGGAACTGTTTATATATCACTGAGTTACAGAGGAATCAAGAGGAAAGGCATCGGTTTTGACTGTGTGTTTGGATATAATGATCAGTCCTGGAGTCTGTTCTGCTCTGATGATCTTGGTTACTCTGTCCGTCACTGTGGGACACGAACACCCATCATGTCCTCTGTCTCTCACAGAGTATCAGTGTATGTGGACTGTCCTGCTGGGACTCTGTCCTTCTACAGCGTCTCCTCTGACTCACTGATCCACCTCCACACCTTCAGGACCACATTCACTGAACCGGTTTATCCTGGGTTCCTGGTCTGGCCTGGTTCCTCAGTGTCTCTGTGTCCTCTGTAGGACATGAAGAGACAGCAGCTTCAGTGGTGGACGAGGTCAAAGCTCAAATAATATAAAATAAAATTCAAGGTTTTCAATCAAATAGAAAACAAAGTAAATAAAGATGGTAAGAGTTTGACTCTTGTTCTGAAGAACATCATCTTCTCATGGAGCCTTTCTGTCCCAGCATGCACTGCTTCTCCTCCTCCTCCTCTTCATGCTGCCTGACAACAGCGCCCCCTGCTGCATGTGAGCAGAACAACACTCAGAGTTACGCACACACACACACACACATGGAAAATGAAACACACATGAGCAGATTATGCCATGAATGAGGAAGTGTGGTTTCTGCTGTGATGCAGGTGAAACTGAGTGTGCGTGACCTCAGGATGACCTCTGTCCTCCTGCTGCTCTGTGAACGACAGTGAAGAACGTGTCCACAGTGACAGGAAACTCATGACACTCAGAGGGTTTTTGCACTTTCCAAACATCATCAGTGTCTGTGGTTTCTGTTTCTGTGGCTTAATGAAGAATGACATTTTCAACATCAATAAAAACCACATCATATCACTTTAATCTACTTTGTTGTGTTGATGACGAGGTACTGACACCTAATACAATCTATGTCAGATTAAGTCTACGCTCTTTTAGGTCATAGATTAACAGCTCCATCCACTCACTCTCCCACACCAAAGCCCATAGAGAAAACCAGTGATTTTAGCTGCGGGGACACAGGAGCTGCTGGTCCTCTGCTGCCTCGTGTGGTCACTTTGTGTCACTGACGTCAATCTGAACAAAGGATTTCAAACACTGAAGTGACAAAATAAGACATTTGAACGTAGTGATGGAGGCAGCAGTGTGTGTGTGTGTGTGTGTGTGTGTGCGTGTGTGCGTGTCTATGTATGTGTGTGTGCGTGTGTGTGTGTGCGTGCGTGTGTGTGTGTGTGTGTGTGTGTGTGTGTGTGTGTGTGCGTGTGTGTGTGTGTCTATGTATGTGTGTGTGCGTGTGTGTGTGTCTATGTATGTGTGTGTGTGCGTGTGTGTGTGTGGTGGAAGAAAGTATTTTAAAAAACAAAAAGCGCAGCATCCAAGACAAGAATGTTTTTTTTTTGCATGAAATAACTCAAAAAAAGTTACTTGAGAAAGTTTCTGTATGTTGTTATTAACCGTTTAGGTCGGTATAATACATGATGTATTTGTTTGTGTTTCCATAGCAACAGTACCAAAATTACCAGCTCCAAGTTTGTCCGACAGTGAGATAAAGACGTGAAAATGTTCTGGAGATATCGTAGACTAAAACTGACGTAGTTTTTATCAGGTTTTCACACAGGAAACTGAAGTTTGTAAACCACACACTCTCCCACACACACTCACAAATCGCATTGCGATTTTAATTAATCGCAATGCGATTAATTAAAAAAATTAACGCGTTAATTTTTTTTGATAACGGTTAATCGCGGCCCACTGGATGAAGCTAAGTTAACTACAGCGGTAGCAGCACTGTCCACTGAAAATGTGTCCTTAGCAATTGGCTTAATTAATAGGAGAAAAGTTAGCACTAAGAGTTCAGAGTTCTGAATCTGATGTGTCTAATGACTGCAGTTTTTCATTCATTTAACTGTCATTAGGCCCTGTTCTGTTTGTCGTTTGTTGTCTACTCCCTCTTCAGTTTTAAGACCACATTGTTGTGGCATTTTATGTGCTGTGTCAAGTGGGTCTACAATGCACTTTTTTATTTGAAAGAAGAAATCAAAGATAAAAGACATTTTTTCTTTGTGTTTATTTGATTCTAACTATATTTTTTATATAGAGATTAATCGCGAGTTAACTATGGAAAAAAGGTGAATTGTGAAACCCTTAGATATACACAATGTTCAGGTTTTTGTGACTTATAAAGACCAAGTAGGGATAGAGTCAGAATTTGCAACTTTGCTTCTGTTATATACGTCTGAAATATCTACATAATAATCATACATGTATATGCTCACTAATCAGGTAACCTGGTAAGAAATATCACATGTTCATACAACAAAAGTGAGCAAATGTGGTCAGTCTACTTATCATTGTGTTGGATTTATGAAGCAGTAAATGTTCAAGTGAAAAACAATCATGGGAACACTTGCTGCCTTTCTTGCTTTTAATGAAAAGGCAAACAAGGCCCAGAATGGGCTATGAGCAACAGGGTCATTCCTACAATTGGTGCCATTTCAGTCCCCATGACATTATATGGTATATTTTGTTTAAAATTATGCTAATATTCATTTAGAAAATCACATTTTAAATAGTAAGATCATTTCTACCATAAAACATAGCAATATATAAAAAGGATGAATTAATTAAAAATAATTTATCAGATTTTATTGCAAACAGGCCAAAGTGATGTGTCCCCATTCATGTTTGCTCAACTACACTTACAATTATAAGTAATAAAAATAAAAATATATATTTTTTTTTTCATTATTGTTGTATGATCTTATTTGTCAATTTTCTGAATAAATGTTATTTTTTTATATGAATTCATTTTTAATGCTTTAACATTTCAAAATGATTTATGTCCCGGTTTTGACGTCCCCCCCCGTTCCTCTGATGGATAACCCTTTAAATACACCCACTGACTATTCCTCAAGTCACATGATCCTCAGGAAGTAGCAGAGATATTTGGAGGGAACTTTTCAACAAGAAGCAGAGTAAGTATCATTCTTCAATCTACTGTTTTTTAGCCTTTTAGAATGGCTCACTGACTCGGCAAAGCTTAACACGTCCATTCTGTTACTCCATTTTATTGTTGTAATTTATATATTTTTTGCAAATATTAAACTATGGTTAATAAATATGTTATAAATCCTCCTCTGTGGACACCTCGTGCTAGCATGTTGTTCATCCCATTAGCAGCTATGGCTAACTTTAGCCAAAAATGTTCCCCCTGTTACTGTCCACCCCGTTACCATTTTGCACAGTAACAGGGTGGACTCATAATAACAGGGTGGACCTAAGAAGGCTAATGAATAATTATTTCCAGCATTTGTTTGTATTTTTTCTTTTTTATATCATTTTTTTATACATTTGTTGTTGTTGTTGTTTTTTACCAAAATGTCTGATTAAACAACATGCATCTTTTTGTCAGTGAATGGCACCGCTGTCTGCTGCAGAAAAGCATGGCGTGATGCAGACCCTGAAAAACGGGCTCAATACCTAAATAAAGAGAAAGAGAGGTGGAGAAGTGACAGAGAGGAAGGAAGAAAAAGGAAAGTGTCAGACCTCAGTGAAAGAGAGAGGAGAGCACAGAGAAAGAAATCCACAACAACTTTGCAGCTAACGCCTCCTTCAACACCTGAAAGTCCCCCACATAACGAAAATACCCCCAAACCAGGGCCCTCAAGGTTAGACGAAAGTTGATAGTTTAATGATAAGAGAAGTAAAATCTAAAGTTGTCTTATCTGATGGTTTTGCCCTGACTATGTGTGTGGCCATACAATTTATTTTAATGTGACTATATGACCGTCTATCCTTGTATTGTTGTATACAGAACATGTATCCACTAGTCATTGTAAATTGTAACAACATTCTTGTGTTTTAGGCAATATGTTGTTGGGCAGAGGAATGCCAGACAGGGCAGAAGGAGGCTACAGAATGAAATCGAACAACCGAAGAGAGAAAAGAACAAGACAAGAGAAAAGTAATGTAATGTCCACCCTGTTACATGTTGTCCATCCTGTTACTGCTGTGTCCACCCTGTTACCCCTGTATTTTTATGATAATAAATTCAAATGGAATAATATTTTTGCTTGTTTTTGTGGTTACTAATGTGGTGAATGAATTGAAAAACTCAAATTGTCTAAAAATGGCGCAAAATTCAATTCATTTCTTTTTTTATTGCAAAAGAAATATGTTGAAACCAAATTTTACCTTAAATTAGAACATGTTTTTTTCAAGATAATGCTTATATATGGATATTTTTTTAAATACTTTCACTGAGCAAATGAGGGACATTTTTGTTCTTAGAAAATGTAAATATCACAATGACTGTGCATTCAAGACACTTATTAATAAAGATGAGAATGTCCCATAACAGGGTGGACATTTGGCCCATGTTGTATGTCAAGAATTTGGTCAAAAGTATTATAATTCAATATCCTGAGCTGGACCAATAGCATTTTCTTGTAGTTTAATAATTCCTCGTTCAGATGAAATAATAAATTCTTGCATGGTTAAAAATTTTTTAAAGAAAGTCACAATGCTGAAATGGCACCGACTTCTTGTTCATGTGCAAGTGAGAGAGCGTTAATATCCACATGGTTGTTTTGTGTTTGTTTATTTTGCTACATTTGATTTGAGCACAAAATCACTGCTGCTTTGAACAGGAAACCAAGTGTCAGCTCTTATCTCTGCATCAACTGGAGTCAAACATTAACAGAACAGACGTTAACACAGAACAACAATGCTGCCATCTTCAGTCAAATTAATGGATTTCTCACATGTGTCACGGGGTTCTGCTGCAACTCCTCAATAGACCCAAAGATAATGGCGTAGTCGACTGATGTTGTGTTTCCCTTTTTATTTTTCCAACCCAAGATGCATACTGTGAAAAATATTTACAGGTGAAAATCAAAAAAAATATGAAAATTGTCCCAAAATGATATTTCCAAGAAAAAACCTGTACAAGTCTCAATCAAAATAATTGAATTCAGTTGTGAGCAAAAATAGGTGTGTTACCTCCTCTGTAACCCAATATACACTGCTCGAGTGGGAGGTAGACCGCTCTTTATGTAGGTCCTCTGCCCCTCCCATCCAAACATCAATTATCCAAAAATCACAATAAATGAACACAAGCATGATTACTATAACAAACAACCCAGATGAAAATAAAGCCAAAATATGTCCCAAATTAATGGTGCCACAATAATTATTGTCCCCACCTTTAATAAACCAAATGAATAGATAATTAATGGAACTACAAACAAAAGTGACGACACACTAAGCGTCCCGCCATCGTCGTCATTTAAGTGCGCCGCTGACGTAAACAATGTTTGGGGTGTGTAGATGGACTGGAGGCGGATACGGAAGCGGATGGGACGGACTCAGTTGGAGGAAAAAATTGAAGAAGCTACACGGTTTTGTTTTGTTTTTCTCTTATTTTGTTTATTTGATTGTTTGTTTCCGCGGTATCTGAGTGTTTTTTGGCGGTTGGCATAAACTGGTGTGTGACTGGATCGGAATGGCAAGCCAGGGGGATGACGATGACAGGGTCAAAACAAACGGGAGGAAATAAATCAAGGCAATAAAAGAGGGTGGAGAGAAGACAGTTCAGATGAGGAGCGACGATTTAACCTTAAAAAAGTAGCAAGGGAAGAATTCAAACTGATTCTAAAATTTAAAAAGGAAGATGAGCACATCAGTTTAAGCCCAATCTTGCTGTCACGGGAATTAAAAAAGAAGGTAGGGGAAGTGGAAATGGCTAAAATCCTGAGAGATGGAAACTTGTTAGTAATCTGTAAAACAGAAGAGCAAAAAAATAAAGCATTACATATCGAAAATATTTGCAAACAAAGGATATGTGAAAGAAGGGTACTCGGAGAGAACCGGGTGTTACGGGGAGTTATAACAGGCATTCCTGTTGACGAGGACTTTGGATTAACAACATGTCTGTGCTATTAGAGTTTCAGGCGTCCACACTTCCTGCATGAGTTTTCCGGTCAGACTCTATATTCCTCCCCCACTTCCATGTTACAGATGTCAGAGATATGGTCACATTGCAGCGGTGTGTAAAGGAAAGCAGAGGTGTCCCAAATGTGGAGGTGAACATAGAATCGAAGAATGCGGAGAAAATACACAAGAGAAATGTTGTAACTGTGGTGGAAACCTCAAGGTGACATATGGGGGCTGTGGAATCAGGAAATGTAAAAGCAACAAACAACATAAGCTATGCAGAAGCAGCTAAAAGAGTACAGGGACATATGTGACGACCCCGAGTGGGCGGGGTTGTGTAGGTGTGCCTCTCTCCCTTTCTCTTTGTTTTACACAGGCAGGCAATCAAGCCTATGCTTCACAGGTGTGTGCAGTTACCAAGGAGGCGGGGCTGTGCCTTTAAAGCCCATCAGTCCAGCTGTGCTCTCTCTCTCTCTCACCATTTCCAGCCTGGCGTCCTGCAGCTCACATTGTTTTGTTCTTAGTTTCACATCCAACACTCACACACATCCATGCACCTGCATTTACAACTGATTCACCTGATTACAGATATAGGTTATGTTTGGTTTAGATTATTATTTTGATGATAAATAAATGTTAAATTGCCGGCTTCTCTCTTGTACCTGTTGTTTTTGTCAAGTCATCTGAGCCAGTCTTGACAAATGGGGGCTCGTCCATTGTAATGAATTTGTATGATTTGTTTGCAGGTCAGGGAGAGTTTTTCACCAGTCAGAGGTCGGTGAGTTACTGAGTCGATGCACATGTCCGGTGGTTCCCGTTAGGCTTAAGGACACTTTCTCCTTTGAGATTGTGTCAGTTTGTTTTTTTGTAGTGTTATGGGGAGCGGCTAGTGTTGGTTGCCTTGGCAACCTTCTCCAGGGCACTCCGTGGGGTTCGCCTGTGTGTCATCCCACAGGTTTTGTACTTAATCAGCAAATGAGAGGGATCCAGCTACAGCACTTGGAGCGGCCGAGTTAGCAGATGATTTTGTTTTGACACACAGGAGTAGTTTTCCTGAGATGCGCGTGTTACCGGCGCCAGAGCTAGGGGTCTCTGGTCCGGCAGCATGAGCCCCTCAGGCAGCGAGTGGCTGAGCTACGGTATAAATACCTGTGGATCCAAACACACAACACGAGGGCTGTTAGCTTCTGCTACTGCTGCTCGGTATGTTTATTCTCTGAACATGCGCCGAGCAAAGCAGAGCGGAGGCCGTTTGCTTGGACCCACTGATGTTATAGCACCCTCTACTGGTGCAAAGTAGTAGTGCTTTCTGCAAAACTGTTTTTATAAAGGTTCAAATATTACAATGAAAAGGAGGGGGGTGTCTGTTAACATAATAAACTATATGTGGCTATTTCAGACCCACTACACTCTCCCCTGCTTCAAGAGATGTCTCCGACATCTAGAACCAAACTAACACAAATCTTAAAAGAAAATGTCTCAAAACAGTCCAATTGTCAACATAAGTGTGTGTCAATGTAGGTGTGTGTGTGTGCAAGTGTGTGCAGGTGTAGGTGTGTGTGTGTACAGTAAAGTCTGGTCTCGTCTGTTCTTCAAGTCTTTGTGTGTCTCTAGCATGTCCACACTGCTTGTGCAGGGTAGAAACAATGTTCGGGGACAGCTGGGTAAAAGGAGGGTATGGGACATGGATTGAGGGGTAATGGAAGATGAGACGTGGGGTAAGGGGCATAGGCGAACATCAGGCTTGCACCTGGTCCCCAAGACTGGTATGATGGTTGTCCAAGATGGTCATATGTGAGCCTTTCTCGAGGTCTCGGTGCTCGAGCTGACCTCTTCACAGGTTGAACTTCCTCCTCGGGCAGTTCCATTGCAGGCTCATCATTTTCCTCCTGCTCTCTTGAATCAGCCTCCTCCACAGTGTCATCAGTTCTGAGTTCTCCTTGCACTTCCTGATCCGGTGGTGGGACAGCTGCCAGCTGGTCTGGTATCTGCACTGGATCTGGGACGGTGACAGTATCATGTTGTTGTTGTTGTTGTTTTTGAGACATATCTGTTACCTGTCTCCGTGGTTGAAACTCTGGGGCTATCGGTCGGAGCTCATCTGGTGGGTTAGACTGAGGACTTGCGGGTCTGACTCTCCTCCTGCTATATACAGGAATTGTTCGAAGGCAATAGGTGTATTCCTCCTCTTCCTCCGAGTGTTCAGGCTCCTGCTCCACCGTCTCTCTGTTGCTTCTGTGATAGTCTATCTGTCTTTGTCTCTTCCTCGGTGCGGACTGACTCGGTGGGACTTCTAAAGGCAAATCATTAACAGGTAGCAGAAGGTTGCGATGCAGCACACGGAAAGTGCGTTCTCCTGTTTCTGGTTGAACTCTGTAAACAGGTCCGTCTCCCATCTTTTCAACCACTCGATGAACCTTTTTTTCCCAATAAGCTCTAAGTTTCCCCGGACCACCCCTCTCTGACAGATTCCTGACCAGCACACGGTCCCCAGGCTGCAGTGTAATACCTTTAACATGCTGATCGTAATACTTCTTTCCCTTAGCTGAACGCTTCCCACTGTTTTCTGAAGCAATCTTGTACGCTTCCTGCATGCGTGAAGCCCATTGCTGAGCATATTCTTGTCTGGACTGTGGCTCCTCTTCAGGTTTCAAGTCAAAGAGAAGGTCTACAGGCAAACGTGGAGCTCTACCATAAAGAAGAAAAAAAGGTGAATTACCTGTTCCCTCGTGTCTCGTACAGTTGTGTGCGTGGACAACGTGAGGAAGATGGTCCTTCCACTCTGTTTTTTTCTCCTCCTGCAGAGTGCGGAGCATTTGTAGGAGTGTCCTGTTCAGGCGCTCGACAGGATTCCCCTGTGGATGGTAGGGAGTGGTTCTGGAGTGGGAAATTCCTGCGAGCTGCTGGAGTCTCTGAAAGAGACTGTTTTCGAACTCCCGGCCCTGGTCATGATGCAGCTTTTCAGGGTACCCAAATCGAGGCATAAAGGCATAAAAGATTTTCTCAGCCGCTGTTCTGCCAGCAGTTTTTTTTTTTTTGTGGCATAAGCTTGACCAAACCGAGTAAAGTGGTCTACCAGGACCAAAATGTACTCATAACCGCCTTTACTCTGTTCAAGATGTAAATAATCAATTGAGATGAGTTCAAATGGGGCACTGGTTGTTATAGAACCCATAGGTGCTCTCTCTGGTCGGGTAGGATGTTTTTGTTTAACACACTGACACTGGCGAATGACATAATCTTCTATGTCCTGTTGCATATAAGGCCAATAAAACCTTTCTCGTGCTAAATGTATGACTTTGTTGGCGCCCACATGCCCCATGTCATCATGTAAATGTTTTAACACGGTGGCCTTCAGTTTACTGGGGAGAACCAATTGCTTCCTCTGTCCTGTCTGTCTGTACAAAATCCCTTTGTCCAGTCTCAGTCTGTTCCATTCGTGTACCAGTCTGCGTGTTTCTCGTCCCATTTGTCTCTTGTCTTTATCCTGAGGACTCCATCCACTTTTCTTTAGGTTTATCACCTCACAGATAGGGGCATCTTCTTTCTGTGCAGCTCTGACACTCTGGGGTGATAACTGGGGTGCCTCCAAAGTGTGCGTCACCAACATCTGACTGCAGCTGTAATGCAGCGACCCATGGCACATCACTGTCTTTTACAGCTTTGTCTCCCTGCCAGATAGCGGAGACTACATCAGGGGACACTGTCTCTGTGAACTCTGTCAGGTGACCATCAAGATGCACTGGGTGTCTTGACAGGGTGTCAGCATCGGTGTTCGACTTGCCTGGCCGATATTTGATGGTGAAATGAAAGTCTGCTAATTCACCCACCCAACGATGCCCGACTGCGTTTAACCTGGCTGAGCTCAAAACATATGTAAGGGGGTTATTGTCGGTGTATACTGTGAAAGTGGGGGCATAATAGAGGTAATCTCTAAATTTATCACAGATTGCCCACTTTAACGCCAGGAACTCAAGCTTGCTAGAATGGAGATGGTAGTTTTTCTCAGCAGGCGTGAGTGTCCTGGAGCCATAAGCAATAACCCGGAGCTTGCTTCCCTGCTGTTGATAGAGTACAGCACCCAGACCTTCGTTCGAGGCATCTGTGTGGAGTACAAAAGGTAAGTCATACTCTGGATAAGCCAAAATGGGTGGACTGGTTAACATATCCACCAGGCATGATAGTACAGCACTGTGATCTGGTGTCCAATAAACAGGTGTTTTGGATAAAAGCTGACCACTTTTAGTATTTTTTGACTTGACCTTGGTAGCTCTCTGGCTAGGCTCACTAAGACTCTCTATTAGCTGAAAGAGGGGTCTTGCTATCCTAGAAAAGTCCTGTATGAATGTTCTGTAATAGCCTAAAAAACCTAAGAGGGCTCTGACCGCTCCCACATTCTTTGGCTCTTTCTCTTTCAAATGCTGAACTGCCTCAATATCTTTAGGGTCTATCTGAACACCTTCATGTGTCACTAAACGTCCTGAATACCTGACCTGGCTTTTAAACAGTTCACATTTGTTTGGACGCAGTTTGATACCATGCTCTCGCAGGTGACAGAGCACCCGTCTCAGATCTTCAACATGGTCATGAAAAGTCTTAGAAAAACAGAGAACATCATCCAAATATGGAGAACAACACTCGTCCCTTAACCCGTCAAGAACTCCCTCCATACATCTTTGAAAAACTGCTGGGGCGTTTGTTAGACCAAATGGGAGGCGGGTCCACTCATAAAGGCCCCAGGGTGTGCTGAAGGCAGTCAGATGTCTGGAGCTCTCATCGACAAAGCCTTGATGGTATGCACTGCCCTGGTCGAGTATGGAAAACCATGAGTACCCCCCCCCCCCCAGACTGTCTAACAAATCTTGGATGCGTGGAAGAGGGTGGCGGTCGGGGATGGTTTTCCGATTCAAGCCTCTGAAATCAATACACAGACGCAACCTCTTGTCCTTCTTCCTGACACAGACCACTGGAGATGAGTAGGAAGAAGTGGACTTTCTGATCCGGCCCTGGTCAAGCAGATTTTGGACATAGTCTTTCACCTCTTTGTACAAGGGCTTAGGGACAGAGTTGTAGGACGTCTGTACTGGCGTGTCATCCTTCAGATGGATCTTCAGTCGCAGGTTTGGGATGCACCCAATGTCACAATCATCTTTGGCGAAGACATCCGACTCCTCGTACAACATGTCTCTGACTATGTTTTGTTCGTGTCTCTCCAGATGTGACACATCAACAGGGGGGCGCCATCTCTGGCCTGTTGTGTCCTCTGTCTTGTTTTTCTCACTTATTTCTCTTTGTCTGTCTGTGCTAACCTGAGCTGAGGATGTATTAACAGTGTTAGGGGACATGGGTTCTAACCCACCTGGAAAACAGTTTACTGGTTTAATTTCAGTAACTTCTTCTAATGTTCCTAAAACTGTTCTCTTAGGGATATAGATGACATGTTTAGTGGGGTTTTGAACCGGTATCTTCACAATTTTTGTGGACCCACTTGGAACATCAACTAAGGCCTGAAACAAATCCAACCCCTCAGGACAGTTACCCACTACATCAGGTTGGAAGAGCATAACCCCACCTCTCGGCCATTCCCTGACTCTGCACCTCACCTCACAAATCTGCCCTGCAGGAATGGTGGAACCCATCTTCCCTGTTCTCACACTGCACTCTACAGCTGTCTCACCTGGGGTCAGTGTCTGGCAAGCAGAAACTAGGGCTTCGACAGCACTGTCATTTATACTTAAGGTTTCTTTTAATAAAGCAGAAATATCAACATCACTTCTCTGTTCTTTGATTATCTCAACGAACACATTGCTGCCTAAGAGAGGACAGTGGAGACAGTTCTGGCTGATTAGCATTGGCACTTGAATGGTGGCATATCCACAGTGTTTGTTACCGATTTGGAGTTGAACGTCTGCCCATCCATCAAAGGGGACATCTGTGCCATTTGCTGCAGAAATCACCAGCGGCTCATCGAGAGGGAGGGATTCAAGTGGCTGGATTTTGACACCAGGGAGTGCTTCTTCCATCCAGTCTCTCCCCACCATCGTCAATTGAGCCCCTGAGTCAAGCAACATCTGGAGAGGAGCACCATTGAGAGTACATGATACCATACATCGCTTTCCTATGAGCTGTGCTAAGCGTTTCTTTGTTGGTGGTTGACACTGTGCTTTTGTTTTTACAGGACTTGCTGCCTTAGACATGCTGGGTTGGGCTGGGGGTTCCTTATCTGTCACGGTCACTGGCTGCCCTTCTCCAGTGACCTCATCCCGTTTCCCGACGTCCTCCTTTGAAGACAGCCGACCGCCCGATGTCCAGCTTGGCCACATACGAAGCAGTGAGGGCAACTCATCTTGCCCTGCTGAACACAGTTGCGGCATCTGCCACGGGCTTCAGGTGTTGGTGGCATTGGCTGGGCTGAGTGTGTGGTCACAGGGATGGCAGTGTCAGCAGGCCACTTGGGCCAGCTGTTTGGTCAGGGAGGACACCTGGGCAGTCAGTTCTTTAATAGCAGTACGGTTAGCCTGTAACTCAGTGTCAACTCTAGTCTGCTTAGTTGAGTCACTACAGTCAAGCTGAGCGGGGCTCACAGTCACTGGTTGGTTTTTAGCTACTGTGCCAAGGCGTCTGAGTCTCTCTGTCTCCTCACTGGTAGACTTAGTGATTTGGTCCAAAAGAAAGTCATCACTAACCTGTAAGTCTGTGAGAAGAGGTTTTAGATCATAACGATCATGGCTATTTTTCTCATTCAGACCTTGATACAGAGTGTGGAGAAAGGTGCCCTGAACCAGCTTTTTGTCATAGCCAACCTCAGCACCAGGTTGTTGTGACTCAAACAAAATGCGCTGCTTCAAACCCATTAGCCTGTACAGAAATTGCTGAGGACTCTCTTTGTCCTGTTGTTTAGCATTACTTAACTCTTGAAAAAGTTCAGTGCTGCTTTTGTCCCTGATATGTGCGCGGAGAAAACGCTTGAGCTCATCAACAGTTAAATAATTTTTGTTTGTCAACATATCTCTGAATGTAGCTGGTTTGATTATTTTCATCACAGTACGCATCACTTCTGACTCAGTAAAACCTTCCTGTATACCTTCTTCAATTTGTTTACAAAGGTTACTGTATGACATATCAGACCCAACATCAGAGATTTGTCCACCATGTAGCTTAAATTCTCTGCGTGGGAGCAGAGCTGCAAAATCATTCACCCTCAATACCTGATCTCCCATGCTGGACGCCAGACTCACTCTACCATGGGGAGATCCATCAACGCCTGCGGTGAAAGCCCTGGTGACTGTGGCAGTGTCAAAGTTCCTCGCTGGCCGTCCACCGTCTCTTCGTGAAGGTGCTGGATAAGTATGAATGTCTCTGTCCTGTGATGAGCTGTTAGTGTGTGCATCTTTGTCCAATGATGGAGGTGAAAGGGAATGAATGTCTTTGTCCACCTGCAATGGCTGTGTGGAAATGTTGTGGTTGTGTGTGGATGTTGTTGATTGTGTGACTGTGTCGTGATGGTCAGAACGAGATGAAGTGGATAGCTGCTCCTGGTGGGGTGATGAATCCTCCACTGGCTGTCCTGTCTCTGGCGCAGTCTGGCAAGCTTCACTTCCACCGGGGTCTGTGGCCAGCAGGTCATTAAGCATGTCAGTCAGGACAAGGAGTTGAGACATACCTTCATCTTCCATAGCACTTTCCACCATCAGGTCATACAGTTCTGGTTCACTCAAATCTGGAATATCGTGAGTTTTGCTGCCATCATCTATTGAACTCACGACTGCCAATAGCTGGTCTGGACTCAAATACGACAGATTCTTCTGGATCTTAAAGATCAGCATTCGCCGTGGGGTGACAGTGGCCATTTTGGCGTTACTCTGGTGACTCCCGCTCTCTGGATGACGCTCTGGACTGCAGCAGCCTTCCCTGAAACTTTGGGCACCGTTTCTCGTCGTCACGACACTCACTTCACTAGGCAGAAATGCTAATCATCCCGGACGAGCCCCCAAATGTTACCGGCGCCAGAGCTAGGGGTCTCTGGTCCGGCAGCATGAGCCCCTCAGGCAGCGTGCACTGAGTGGCTGAGCTACGGTATAAATACCTGTGAATCCAAACACACAACACGAGGGCTGTTAGCTTCTGCTACTGCTGCTCGGTATGTTTATTCTCTGAACATGCGCCGAGCAAAGCAGAGCGGAGGCCGTTTGCTTGGACCCACTGGTGTTATAGCACCCTCTACTGGTGCAAAGTAGTAGTGCTTTCTGCAAAACTGTTTTTATAAAGGTTCAAATATTACAATGAAAAAGAGGGGGGTGTCTGTTAACATAATAAACTATATGTGGCTATTTCAGACCCACTACACGCGCAGGAGTGGGGTTTCAAGGCAGTGATGGTGGCGTTACACGCGGCAGATTTTCTAAACTTACGCCGGCCAGCTTTGAGCGCCCTGAACATTCCAACGTGTGCATTTTTTGCCATGGAGAGGGTCATTGGAAAGATCGATGCCCTTTGTTAAAAAATAAAAATGTGTTTACCTCAGGTCCGGCCATGTTGTGCACAAGCGGACGAAACAAGGCCGTGATTGTGGATGACAGTGACAGGTCTGGGTTTGAACCTTTTATTATTGACGCATGAGTGTCCTTGGTGGGCAGTGACAAGAGCGTTAATATTAAAGTGTTGCGTGACACAGGAGACACTCATTCATTGTGCAGTCGGTGCTTCCATTTTCCAATGATACATAATTGGGTGATTTCATTGTGATGCGTGGTATGGAGCTAGGCTTTGTACCAGTGCCGCGACATGATGTGGAGTTGGACTGTGACCTTGTTAAAGGTGTGTTTTCTCCTAAGTCAGGTTGCAAGTATTTGTTAACTGTAATGTGTCAAAGCACTTGTTACCCTGCTGCTTATCCACTTAGATCCATCACCACTAAATCTGTTGTTAAAGCACTTTGTCAGTTCATCTCAGTGTTTGGGATACCAAAAGTCATACAAAGTGACCGGGGGTCTAATTTTTGCTCACATCTTTGCTCAGGTTTTGAAAGCACTGGGGGTTCGCCATAATCGGTCCACTGCATATCATGCACAGAGCCAAGGCGCGTTAGAGAGGTTCCATCAGACGCTTAAATCATTGCTGCGTGCATTTTGCACAGAGTTAGATCGGGACTGGGAGGAAGGTCTCCCATGGTTAATGTTAGCAGCAAGAGAAGTAGTGCATGAGAGTACGGGCTTTAGCCCGAATGACTTGGTATTTGGGCACTCTGTCCGCGGACCGCTGACAGCGCTGAAAATTGGGTTGGTTCCCACTGAAGCTCCACAAAATTTGATTGACTTTGTAAATGGGTTTCGACACAAGTTATTTGTGGCAGGGATGTTGGCTAAAGAGAAACTGGGGCAGTCTCAGACCAAAATGAAAGTTCATTATGACCGGGGTACAGAGCACCATGAGTTTAGTCCTGGGGATCAGGTCCTGGCTTTGACGCCGGTGGTTATTTCACCTTTCCAGGCAAAATTTTCTGGCCCTTATACTGTAATAGAAAAAGTCTCTGATTTGAACTATCTTATAGCTACACCAGGTCGAAGAAAGTCTTCTCATCTGTACCATGTTAACCTGCTAAAGCCGTATTATCAGCATTTGAAAGGTGACAGTGCCATAAAGGGTTCTGTGGGTCCAGTGCTCGCTGTGGACACTTGGAGCGTAACCGAACCACTAGACCGTGTCCCTGAGCCTGATGACAGTTTGGTGAGTGGCAGATTAAAAAACTCTGATTCTTTGTGCAACCTGGACTCTTCATTAGCTCATCTGCCTGAGTCACAGCGTGTCCAATTGTTGGGACTGATTGGAAAATTTCATAGCTTTTTAGTGACGTGACCCTTAACTTTCCCTGCATTTTCTCTCCTGCTCAGCCAATGTTTCAGCAAGTGGGTGAGTTTGGGTTTGGATCTGCAGAGAAAGAGGGGGTAATTATTTTTCATTATTTGTGTTTTATTATTGAAAATATTTGGTGGTGGTTTATGTTGGGACGGTCAATCTTTTGAGTTCCCGTCTGAAGGGGGGGGGGGGGTGACGACCCAGAGTGGGCGGAGTTGTGTAGGTGTGCCTCTACCCTTCTCTTTGTTTTACACAGGCAATCAAGCCTATGCATCGCAGGTGTGTGCAGTTACCAAGGAGGTGGGGCTGTGCCTTTAAAGCCCAACAGTCCAGCCGTGCTCTCGCTCTCTCTCACCATTTCCAGCCTGGCGTCCTGCAGCTCACATTGTTTTGTTCTTAGTTTCACATCCAACACTCACACACATCCATGCACCTGCATTTACAACTGATTCACCTGATTACAGATATAGGTTATGTTTCGTTTAGATTATCATTTTGATTATAAATAAATGTTAAATTGCCGGCATCTCTCTTGTACCTGTTGTTTTTGTCAAGTCATCTGAGCCAGTCTTGACACATAAAATAAGGAATGTAAACGACAGAATTAATCAATCCCAAGCATCAGGGATGGGCCACGCTGAGAAGAAAGACAAAGAATTAGCTGTTAATATAGATACATTGATCTTATTTATTGCCTAGTTCATTAATTGCACTGATCAAGCCAAACACAAAACAGAGAAAATAAAAATAGTCGTGAAGGGAGCAGATACGTTTTTGGGGATAAAAAACATGTGCTGGGAAGACATCAATAAAAAACTGGAAATGGAAGGGAAACTTAGGGGACAGAACAACAAACTGATTGTAATACAATGGAATGCCAGGAGTTTAATTGCTAATGGACAGGAATTTAAACGATTCATTGACAAGTATTCAGATAAGCTAGATATTATATGCATACAAGAGACATGGTTAAAACCTCCATTAGAATTTGTAATCAGAGGTTAGGAGGGTATCTGTAGAGACAGAGGCGGAGGCAGTGGAGGGGGATGCACAATACTTGCATATTAGGTAAAGGAAGGGAGTATATACATATATATATATATATATATATATATATATATATATATGTTTATGTATATGTATATATATATATATATATACACACACACAATCAATGTAAGAAACTTTCAGTAGAAGCAATGGACGAATTGAATGTGTACATTGAGGGGAAAATTATATGTTGTGGAGATTTTAATGTGCATAGTACACTGAGGGGTAGTAAAAATGATGATAATGGGATAGTGATTGAAGAGATAATGGATGGGAAAAACCTGGTATATGTAAATGATGGAAGAAGCACAAGAATGAATATCAGATCAGGCACAGAGTCAGCGTTAGATCTTACACTGGTGTCAGACTCTCTAGCAGCTGTGTGTTCATGGGAAGTGATCAGAGAAACAACTACAGGAAGTGATCAGAGAAACAACTACAGGAAGTGATCAGAGAATCAACTACAGGAAGTGATCAGAGAAACAACTACAGGAAGTGATCAGAGAAATTACTACAGGAAGTGATCAGAGAAACAACTACAGGAAGTGATCAGAGAATCAACTACAGGAAGTGATCAGAGAAACAACTACAGGAAGTGATCAGAGAAACAACAATAGGAAGCGATCATTACCCCATAGAGAGGAAAATAGGGATTGACTTTGAGAAAGGAGATATGGACAGGAGTCAGAGATGGTCTTTTAAAAAAGCAGACTGGCAAAAATTTAAATATATTACTAATAAAGAAATGCAAGCAATACATGTTAGCAGAAGTGTGGATGAGTTAAATGAGTCTGTGTGTAAAACTATTGTAGAGGCAGCAAATCATACAATTACAAAGAAGGAAGGAAAGAATAAAATGAGAATTGTACCTTGGTGGTCAGAGGAATGTGATAAAGTTATTAAAGACAGAAATAAGACTTTTAAAAAGTTGGAAAAAAAAACATAACTTTTAAAATCTTATTGATTATAAAAGGATACAAGCAACTGTGAGAAGAACCATAAAACATGCAAAGAAAGAACATTGGAGATTATTTTGTAACTCAATTGGAAACAAGAATCGATCAAATGTGGAAAATTATAAAAAGAATGAATGGGATTAAAGCAGAATATGGATATCCAGTTTTAACTGAAGGGGAAATAACAGCAACTATGAATGAAGAGAAAGCAGAAATGCGAGCAAAGACCTTTGTTAAAGTACACAGCTCAGACAATATTTGTGAAGAAGGGAAAAGAGGGAGACAAAATACAATAGCAGAAAATAAAGATTAAAGATTATAAATGATTTATTAAACAAGGCTTTTACAATGACAGAAATAAACACATCTCCAGTCAGCACCAGGTAAAGATCAAATGTGTTATATCATGATTAATAATCTTAGTTAGGCCATCAAAAAGGAAATGATTAGAAATATATAATAAAGTCTGGGAGAGTGGGAAATGTCCACATAGCTGGAAGGAAGCTCTTATAATACCGACACCTAAACCAGGAAAGAATAAAACTAACCCTTTCCTGAGCCATTCCTGTTCATGTCTCTTCTCATAGATACTACAAACCTCACAATCACTCACAGCATCACCGTAACCTCTCCTCACTTATCTATCCCACCCGCTCCACACACATCCAACACCTTGTCGCAGGGGGCCTGTGGAACTGCCAGTCAGCTACCCACAAGACTGAGTTCATCTCCTGCTTTGCTACTGAGCAATGCCTGGACTTCCTTGCTCTCACTGAGACTTGGATAACACCCTCCAACACAGCCACCCCTGCGGCTCTCTCCTCCGCCCACTCCTTCTCCCACACACCCAGATTCACTGGAAGAGGTGGCGGGACAGGTCTGCTCATCAACCCCAACTGGACTTTCACTCTTTACCCACTGCCACACTTCTCTTCACAGTTGTTTGAATTTCATGCTGTAACTGTAACTCACCCAGTCAAACTAATCATTGTTGTCATCTTCTGTCCACCAGGCCCATTGGGACACTTCTTGGAGGAACTAGATGTCCTCCTCTCAAACATCCCAGAAAATGGCCCACCACTTGTTCTTCGTGGTGACTTCAACATCCAGTCAGAGAAGTCATCCGATCTACTTTTTTCTACTTTCGTCTCTTTCTCTCTCACTTGCTCCTTCTCCACCAACTCACAAAGCTGGCAACCACCTTGACCTCATCTTCACCAGAAACTGCTCCACCTCCGACCTCACGCTCTGACACACATGTAGCAGAACGGATCTCCGCTTGTCTGACCGACATCTCTCAGTGGATGTCTGACCATCACCTGAAACTCAATCTCGACAAGACTGAGTTTCTTTTTCTCCCAGGAAAGAGCTCTCCCACCACAGACCTAACCATCACCCTTGACAACTCTGTGGTAATTCCTTCTCATACCGCAAGGAACCTGGGTGTGACACTTGATGACCCTCTCTCCCTCACTGCCAACATTGCTGCAACAGCTGATCTTGCAGATACATGTTGCACAACATCAGAAGGATACGGCCTCTTCTAACCCAGAAGGCGGCACAGGTTCTGGTCCAGGCTCTTGTCATCTCTCGCATGGATTACTGCAACTCCCTCCTGGCTGGTCTCCCTGCGTGTGCCATACGACCTCTGCAACTCATCCAGAATGCAGCAGCTCGACTGGTCTTCAACTTACCAAAATTCTCCCACACTACACCTCTCCTCCGCTCCCTTCACTGGCTTCCTGTAGCTGCTCGCATCCGCTTCAAGACTCTAGTGCTTGTGTTCCATGCTACAAACGGATCCGGTCCAGCCTACATCCAGGACATGATCAAAACCTACACCCCAGCCCGCCCACTTCGCTCTGCATCGGCAAACCGACTCGCTGCCCCCTCACTGAGAGGATCGCAGAGGCATTCGCAGAACTCGAGACTATTCACTGTCCTCGCTCCCAAATGGTGGAACAAGCTCCCCATCGACATCCGGACAGCGGAAAGCCTCCACATCTTCCGCCGCCGACTAAAAACACATTTCTTCCGACTCTACCTCGACTAAGACAATGACGACGACCAAAAAAAAAAAAAAGTATAAATCGCACTTATGACTAGCACTTCATAGTATGGTTTACTTGAAGCTCTTACTTACTTCTAGCTCTTATTTGTACCCAAATGTTTAAATGCACTTATTGTAAGTCGCTTTGGATAAAAGCGTCTGCTAAATGACATGTAACATGTAACATAACTAAATACCAGAGCGGCTTTAGGAAAGGAAGATCTACTATGGACCCAGTCATCTGCTTAGAACATGACATTAGAAAAGCACACATAAACAAAGAGAGTGTAGTGGCTGTTTTTATGATATTGTAGCAGTATGAGCGTTGTGTTACTTTCCCCTCGCTCATTGTTTATTGGTTGCTATGGTAACACTTCCGGTAATCATTGAGGCAGCCGGTACAAAAGCGTAGTCCGCTCGCCGGCTCTTGCTCTGCTCCGATTGTCGCCTGTCACTTCTAGTGTGCAGTCACGTCTCCGATCGGGCGACTGGTTGGGTGCTGCTCCGTGCTCTGTGCACGCTGCTGTGGGTTGATCGGCAGTGGTGCATGCTGGCGGCTGCCTGAAGCTCTCTTCCTTTTCCTCCTCTCGTGAGTGTTGTTACTACTACAAGAAGGTGATCTTAACCATCTAACAGCCGCTGCTGCTTTGTAGCCGCTGAGTTTTGGTTCGTGTTGGTGGCCGCTGCGGGCTCGTGTGGCGTCATTCGGTGGCCGTCGGAAAATTTACCACCGACTGCCAGCCCAAGCATACTGTTTTTACCGGGGATTTTCCCCCTTATACGGAGCGAGTGTGTGTGTGTGGGAGAAAGTGTGCAATATTGTTTTTGGGTATTGTGTCTGGGTTAAATGGGATTTTGTTTATGTAATTTTATTTAGTTAATTTCAAGATTGTGTTTTGTAATTTAAGTAATTTGATTTTGTTTTGGTTTTCTTTCATTTTCTCTTTCCTTGTCAGTAGTGAAGTTATGTGATTTATTTAGGCCTGTGACCTGCCCGTGTTTAGTTCTGTTTTGCTTTTGTTTTGAATGTATGAATCCCCACTAATTTGTTATTATCCTCCTCCTGTTTCAGTTGCTGTAGGCCGGTGGTGGTGGTGCTGGTGGTCTGGTGGTGGCATCCTCCCGTCTTGTCTTGCTGTGTCCCTGGGAGCGGGTTTTCGTCACTGAGAGTGTCTGCCACGTGTGCTTGGTGATTATTGTGGTGTTTTTCTTTGGTGGATCCCTCCCCTGCCCTAGCCTTCGTCCACTCACTTTGGCCTCAGCCCTGTTAAGGTTCTTTTCCCCCCATTTTTGTTGGTGTGAATGAGTTTTATTGAAGTTTTTAGGATTATTGTTTAATAAAAGAAACATATGTTAACTTGGAACCACGTCTCTTGCCCCCTCAGTAACCCGAACTGTGTGCCTTTATAATATTACCTAGTAATTCCCTGGGTGAAATTCCCGGGGTGGCGTTGTCGAGCTTCTAATAATTTCTTACTTTATCGCCTACCCGCGCCACAAACTGATATGATGTGGGGAGAGGGACTTTTAATTCAACTGTCAAGGGAAGAATGTATCAGTGGATTAAGGATTTTTAGGGAGGAAGAACAATACAGGTTAGAGTAGGGGAAAAACTTTCAAGGAAGTATGCGGTAGAAAACGGAACACCTCAGGGAAGCATAATAAGTCCGCTATTGTTCTCCATCATGATAAATGAAATTACAATGAAATAGAAAAGGATTCTGGATGTTCTTTATTTGCAGATGATGGGGCAATTTGGACGAGGAGAAGAAACATAGATTTCATTGTAAAAAAAAGTGCAAGGGGATATTACGAAAATAGAAGAATGGGCATATAAATGGGGATTCAAATTCTCAGTGAATAAAACAAAGACGATGATATTTACAAGGAAAAGAATAGAAGATAGAGTAAAACTGAAACCATACAATCAGGTTGGAGAGAGTGAAATTCTTTAAACTATTAGGGATATGGTTTGATGAGAAAGTTACATATTCAAAAATGAATGGACAAATGTAAGAAAATATTGAATATAATGAGATGTTTAGTTGGTAGGGAATGGGGAGCAGATAGATATGCTTTAAGGGCTATATATAATGGGTTACTAAGATCAGTGCTAGATTATGGCTGTGTGGTGTATGGATCTGCAGCAAAAAACTGGATAGACTACAGTATCAGGCACTAAGGTTATGCACAGGAGCTTTTAAAACAACCCCGACATCAGCACTCCAAGTAGAAATGGGGGAAATGCCACTAGAATTAAGAAGGATACAGAACTCATTGAACTACTGGACCAGACTACAGGGTCATAATCAGAATCATCATTAAAACCATGTTGGGAAAAGGAGAAAGGAAACAGAAAAAGCTTTGGATGGACAATCAATCAGACGGCATCAGAGCTTACAGTAGACCAATACAGCGTTAGCCCAACAGTACCACTGTCGACAATAGCACCATGGATTCTTCCAGATGCCACCATAGATCTCACATGGTTAGAGAAGGAAAACAAAGATATGCAGAGCCAGAACCCAGAGGTAATACAAGATTATATAGACAGTTATCATGGATACATCATACAAGTACACACATGCATCAAAAAACAGGAATAGGAGTCTTCATAGCAGAATTTCAAACATTAAACAACAGAAACGATTAAGTGATAATGTATCAGTGCAGACAGGAGAACTCACTGCTATTCTATTAGCAGAAATACAACCACTGAAAACAATCATCTGTTCAGACTCAAGTTCATCACTCATAAGTTTACAATCCAGCCATTCTGAAAGCAGACAATACCTCATTATAGAAATACAACAAACATTATATAGAATTCAGATGATGGGACTTTATGGATACCAGCACACATTACAGGGGTTAAAGGGAACCAAATAGCAGACACGGTGGCAAAAGTAACAACAGCACATAATAATATAGATCTAGCAAAAAAATTAAGCAAAACAGAAATAAACAGCACCATTAAACAACAACTCAAGGAGAGATGGCAAAAACAATGGGAGGAGGAGAGGAAAGGAAGATGGTTTTACAGTATCCAAAGAAAAGTGGGAGTGGCTAGGCGCACAGAAAGAAGCAGGAAAGAGGAAAATATAATATGGAGGATCAGATTTGGCCATACGGGATTAAACAACACATTATTTCTTATGAATAAACACAATACAGACAGATGTGATCACTGTCCATTCATCATGTTATTACACAATGTCAGTGTGTCACGGGGGTTCTGCTGCAACTCCTTAAGAGTCCAAAGATGATGGCGTAGTCGACTGATATTGTTTTCTCTCCGTTTATTTGCCCAAAACAAGATGCATAGTGAAAAATATTTACAGGTGAAAATCGCAGAAAAACATGAAATGTCCCAAAGTGCTATTTCCAAAAGTAATTCAAAATAGCAGTGAGCAAAAATAGGTGTTACCTCCTTCGTAACACAATATTCTCTACCTGAGTGGGAGGTAGACCACTCTTTATACATGTCTTCTGCCCCTCCCATCCAAACATCAATTATCCCAAAAACACAATAAATTAACACAAGCATGATTATTATAATAAACAACCCAGATAAAAATAAAGCCAAAACATTTCCCCAAATTAACCGTGCCACAATAAACATTGCCCCCACCTTTAATAAACAAAATTAATAGATAATTAATAGAACTACAAACAATAGTGACGTCACTCTAAGCGTCCCGCCATCGTCATCATTTAAGTGCGCCACTGATGTGAACAATGTTTGGAATGCTGCAGACGCAAACTGAGGATGAGGGGTAAGTAAGTTTGAACCAAGTTAATTGTTAATAGAATGATGATGTAGGAGCGGCAAGTGTGCACCCTTGACGGTCTACAAATATGTATGTGTATGCGTCTGTCTGTGCGCTCTATCAGCGAGTGTGTGGCGGCGTGTGTGTGTGTGTGTGTGTGTGTGTGCGCAGCCGCTCTCTCAGCGGGTGGTGTTGGAGTGTGTGCGTCTTTGCGCTCTACCAGCGAGTGTGTGTGGCTTTGCGCTCTACCAGCGAGTGTGTGTGTGTGCCATTAGTTACGATGTCACTCCGTCACATCATCCCCCTCCTCTGGGAGGTTGTCAGTGTACGGCAACCTGGAAAGGCAGTCTGCTACCACATTGATTTTCCCAGAGCGGTGACGGATGCTGAATCTGAAAGGTTGGAGGGAGAGGTACCATCGAGTCAGGCGACTGTTGTGGTCTTTCATGGTGTTGATCCAGGTCAGTGCTCGGTGGTCCGTTTCTAAGTCAAACTCCCGTCCTAATAAGTAATATATGAGGCTCTCCAGTGTCCATTTAATGGCAAGGCCCTCTTTTTCCACCGTGGAGTACCTTGTTTCCCGTGGCTGGAGCTTGCGGCTCAGGTACAACATTGGACGCTCCTCTCCCGGAATTCCTTGGGCTAGCACTGCTCCTAGACCAATGGCAGATGCATCCACTTGCACCAGGAACCTCTGTTTGAAGTCTGGACTCCGGAGAACTGGGGAAGAGCACAGGTGAGCTTTCAAGGTGCTGAAAGCGGCCTCACAGTCATCTGACCAATTCACCAGGTTCTTCTGATCCTTACGGGTCAACTCAGTGAGTGGGGCGGCAATGGTTGCGAATTGGGGCACAAATCTTCGGTACCATCCGGCCAATCCTAGAAAGGACCGTACCTCTTTCTTTGTTCGAGGACGAGGGCATTTCTGGATAGCTTCAACCTTATCCACTTGTGGGCGCACCTCTCCTCGGCCCAGTTGATATCCTAGGTAACTTGTTTCCCGTTTTTCCCATTCACACTTGGAGAGGTTGAGTGTCAGTCCAGCTTTCTGAATCTTCCCCAGGACCAGTGCTAGATCACACACATGCTCCTCCCAGTTGTCGCTGAAGATAACCACATCATCCAGGTAGGCAGCACTGCAGTGGTCACAACCTTCCAGTACCTTGTCCATCAATCGCTGGAATGTAGCAGGTGCCCCATGTAGTCCAAAAGGCATCACGGTAAACTGGTAAAGTCCTGCTGGAGTTCGGAAGGCAGTATATGGTCGACATGACCTCACCAATGGTACTTGCCAGTATCCCTTGCACAAGTCCAAGGTAGTGATGTACTTGACTGCTCCGATCTTCTTCAGTAGATCGTCAATCCTTGGCATAGGGTAGGCATCAAACTCAGAAATGGAATTGAGCTTCCTAAAGTCAATGCATATCCGCAGCGATCCATCCTTTTTGAAAACGATGACCACTGGACTACACCACTCTGAGTTGGATGGCTCAATCACTTGAAGTCTAAGCATCTCCTCCACCTCCTGCTGTAATTTTCCCACCAGATGCTGTGGAATCCGGTAGGGACGCTGGCGTATGGGTTGTCCATCCTTTAAACGGATGGCATGCTCAACATATGACGTCTTTCCGGGGTTGGCAGTGAACAAGGTAGGGGTCTCCTTGAAAACCTGGAGGAGTTGGGTTGCTTGTTGCTGTTCGAGATGAGTTAGCACCGGAGAAGCAGATGTTGCCAGGGTTTCCAATCCTGTGTCCGGCTCTTCTTCTGTCTCCACCTTCCTTACCATCAGGACCTGGCTGGAAATGGAGGCTGGACGCTCCTTCCACTCCTTCAGAAGGTTGACATGGTACTTTTGCCTTGGCTTCTTCTTCTCAGGATGATGTACCTCATACGTGACTGGGCCCATCTTCCGTGTAATGACATATGGGCCCTGCCATTTGGCCAAAAGTTTGTTATTCGATGATGGCAGAAGCAGCAAGACTTTCTGGCCTGGCTGGAACTCCCGGTGTCGAGCCTGTTGGTCATACCAGGTCTTCTGATGTTTCTGAGCTTCAGACAGGTTGACCTCTGCCTCCTCCTGGTATCTGGCCAACCGCTCCCTTATTTCCAGCACGTACTGCACTACCCCTCTGTCATGTAAGTTGGAAGATGGGGCCTCCCAGTGCTTTCGAAGCAGATCAGATGGCCCCTGGACGTCCCAACCGTACAGCAGTTCAAACGGGGAGAAACCAGTTGATGCCTGGGGAACTTCACGGTAGGCGAAGAGAAGGAAAGGCAACCAGCGGTCCCAATCTTTGCCTGTGTCATCAACAAACTTTTGTAGCATCCTCTTCAACGTCTGGTGAAAACGTTCCACCAGACCATCAGTTTGTGGGTGGTATGGCGTGGTTTTAATGGGTGATATGCCCAGCTGTTTGTAAAATAGCTGTGACAACTTGGAGGTGAAATTAGTCCCTTGATCGGTCAGAATTTCATCTGGGATCCCCACTCTTGAGAAGAGCTGCACTAGTGCTCGCAGTACAGCAGGTGCAGTGATTGTGCGTAGGGGAAAAGCTTCAGGGAACCGGGTAGCATAGTCACACACGACCAAAATGTATTGGTGACCCCCACTGCTTTTCAGCAAAGGCCCCACAATGTCCATGGCGATTCTACGGAATGGAATTGAAATGACAGGAAGTGGCCACAGAAATGCTCTGTCAGATTTACGGGTAGTGCATGATTTCTGACAGGTGGGGCATGTAGCGCAGTATTTCTGAATATCAGTGTACATGGAGGGCCAGTAAAAACGTGAACTGACGCGCAGATATGTTTTGTGGCGACCAAGATGTCCAGCCCATGGTAGTGAATGTGCAAGGTGCATAATGATGTCTCTACATTGGACAGGCACTACTAGACGCTTGTGATCATTGTCAATTGTGTACAACACCCCCTCATCAACCATAAATTTTTCCCCCACACTGTTTCCATTTGTTACCTTAGCAAAAAGATTTTTTAGAGTGTCATCTCCACTTTGCAACATAGAAATATTGTCAGGTACATCCCACATTGTGCTAGACAACAGGTTTTTGCTATCAGGCACTGCTGACCTTAGCTGTTTTTCGAAGCGTCGTTGACGTCTGGATTTTCTTAGGCCCTTTGTACCACCCTCGAACAAACTATTGTCAAAGTCTGAGAGAGGTTGGGCTTCAGCGGCCTCAGCTTTTGGCTCTGGAGTGCCACCCTCACACAGACTATTGTCAGAGTCGGTGAGCAGTGGGACACCAGTCTTTGCCTGGGCTCGGGTAATTACTGGGCAAGTAACATTCCCCTCAACAACACCACCACCACCATTTTCCCCAGAGTCTGTTTCTACTGGTGTTTCTGTTTCCAGCAGTAAATCCAAAAGAACTGGTAGGTCCCAACCTAGCAGGGCATCCACTGGTAATTTCTCCACCACACCGGCATTTAACATGTAAGGCTGTTCATTAATACTAACAGTCAAATCTGCTGTGGGGTATTTATGTTCATCCCCATGTACACACATAATGTCCACAGTTCTGGAGTAATCACAGCTTGCTAATGGCACAAGATGTTGCCTTATACATGAGGTGAAGCTACCACTGTCCAACAGGGCTGTTACTTGTTGACCATTGATGACAACAGTTTTATACCGTTGGAGTCTTCCTTCCCCAGAAGTCTCCAGTGGAGCCTCCAACCGTGGTGCATAGCAAGCACCGGTGACCTTAGCTTTGCGTATGGGGCACACAGAAGCTTTGTGGCCTGGCTGCTGGCAGTAATAACAAACAAAGCTCTTACCAGCTGCCAGATGTGCTGTGAATTGGTTGGTGTTACCCAGTCCAGAAGGACTCTCCCTCCTGGCGTGTCTGGGTGGTAGTGGCAGGAGTGCTGGTCTGGTCGCTGCACTCTGTCGTGTAGGTGGTCCTCCTCTGCGGGCGTTGAGGTATTGTAGACCCAGCTTGGCCGCTGTGAGACCGTCTGCTGGCTCATGCTCCTTCACCCAGGTCCTCACCTCCGATGGTAGCACGCAGAGTAGCTGCTCTAGGATGATAGCCTCGCCAACCTCCTCCTTGGTGCGCTGCTCCGGCCGGATCCAGCGTCGGTACAGACCCTTGAGGCGGTGGTAGGTCTCTGTTGGGTTCTCTCCCGGCGGTACCATCGTCGACCGGAACTGCTGCCGATAGGTCTCCGGGCGATGTCAAACTTGGCTAGCAGTGCAGCCTTCAAGTCATGGTAGTAGTGGGCCCTCTCCTCATCCATGGCTGTGTAGGCCTCCAATGCCTTCCCTGAGAGCAGTGGAACGAGTCTACAGGCCCACTCAGTCTCTGGCCATTGCCACGTTTTGGCTATGCGTTCAAAGCGTAACAAGTAATTTTCAAAGTCTTCACCTCTCTGATATGGTGGTATCTTGGGTTCCCCATACAGTCTCCACTCTGGCCTTTGCAGCTCACCTCTGTCGTGTGCATCAGAGAACCGAAGGGAAGGTACCTCTGACGGTGTCTCCAGGTGGCCACGCCGGGGAGCTGGTGTTGGCAGTTGAAGCCTGGGGCTGCTTGCTGTGACTGTACTTGGTGTTGCTGGGACCGGTAGGGATGGAGCAGGTGGTGGTCGCGGTGGAAGAGACATTCTCAGGCCTCGGATCTCTGCCAATAGATCCTCCTCTCTTCTGTCCTGTGCTGCCAGGAAGTGTCTCATCATGGTCAGTAACTCTGGCTCTAGTCCACCTGTTGCTGCTGCTTCGGCTGCAGATGCCGCCCATGCTCCCGCCATTCCCTCATCATCCTCAACGGTATCCCAGGCCGGGTCAGCCTCATCTGCCGATACGTCCTCCTGCTGCTGTCGCCTCTGAGAACGCAGCCCTGTGCGCTGTTTTGGGAGATTACCAAATCGTTTCCGACTAGCCATCCCACTTCTGACACCAAATGTCACGGGGGTTCTGCTGCAACTCCTTAAGAGACCAAAGATGATGGCGTAGTCGACTGATATTGTTTTCTCTCCGTTTATTTGCCCAAAACAAGATGCATAGTGAAAAATATTTACAGGTGAAAATCGCAGAAAAACATGAAATGTCCCAAAGTGCTATTTCCAAAAGTAATTCAAAATAGCAGTGAGCAAAAATAGGTGTTACCTCCTTTGTAACACAATATTCTCTACCTGAGTGGGAGGTAGACCACTCTTTATACATGTCTTCTGCCCCTCCCATCCAAACATCAATTATCCCAAAAACACAATAAATTAACACAAGCATGATTATTATAATAAACAACCCAGATAAAAATAAAGCCAAAATATTTCCCCAAATTAACCGTGCCACAATAAACATTGCCCCCACCTTTAATAAACAAAATTAATAGATAATTAATAGAACTACAAACAATAGTGACGTCACTCTAAGCGTCCCGCCATCGTCATCACTTAAGTGCGCCACTGATGTGAACAATGTTTGGAATGCTGCAGACGCAAACTGAGGATGAGGGGTAAGTAAGTTTGAACCAAGTTAATTGTTAATAGAATGATGATGTAGGAGCGGCAAGTGTACACCCTTGACGGTCTACAAATGTTGCTGGAAACTGGCAAAGCAGTTGTGCAGAGCCGGATTAACGCAAAGGCAAACTAGGCAAGTGCCTAGGGCCCGATTGGCAGGGAGCCCAGACAGAGGGACAATCAAAACCTAAAAATGACATGGTCTGCGTTTCAAGACGATTTACGCTCCTCGTCCTGATGAAGCGACGCTGTCATGGCGTTCTGAGGACAGTCTGCTCCGAGCGACAGTCGCACTGGGGGCAGGCGGGCTGGAGAAGCCGCAGTGAGTGCACATGTCCGTGGTGAGGTCCGGGCGGGGGTTTGCTGTGAACCACCTTCGCCCCGAGCCCTTCCAAGCCGATCTAGAGTCGGTTGCGGCGCACCACCGGCGGAGGAAATTTCATGTCAAACTTATGTGTGACATGATGAAGTCGGCATCAATTCATGGAAAAAACTGTTGAAAAGTTGAAATATGGAGATTAAAGGTTTCTGCCCAACTGTAATCTCCAATACTTATTGACCTAAATGGATTTGTTAAAAGACTATACTTCTTTTTTTTTTAAACAACCTAAAACTGACTAAAACTTTTTTGAGTTTTCGTCGACTAAAATTGGACTAAAACTATAACATATAGAAATGACTGAAACGTGACTAAAACTAATAAACGTTTTAGTCCAAAAGACTAAAACTAAGACTAAATCTAGAATGGCTTCCAAAAACAACACTGCACAGTTCACTATCCAGAGAAACATCCAGACCAGTGGAGAAAACTGCTGAACAGTCCAGACCAGGAGCTGAGCTGCTGAGTGTTGAATACCAGAAAATGGAAGAGAGGTGATGCTTGTCCATGAAAATAAACCTCTTTACCACGACAGCACAGTTTCTCTTACTGCAAACTTTATTGGTCTTTGTATATTTGACTACTTTTAAAACTATTCAATTTAATCAACACATTTAATTAAGATTTTCTGCAAAAATGCTTACAACATTTATCTTATTTGCTCTGTTTACATAGCAATGCTGACAATTGGTGATTTACTGGTACTACTGCCTTAACAATGACATTGCATTTAATAGAGCCTTGTAGTAACGTATAAATACGGTAATAAAAATCAAAAAATAGTCTGATAGACTGTTTAATATACGACACATGGCTTATGTTGGCATACAAAGAACCAACTCGTAACCAAAGACTACGCTATGTAAAATGTGAATTAACTTTTATTAGTAACTTTGGTAAGTTTCAGATTTCAATTCATAAATAACATCGATGGAGGGGGCCCCAAGAAATACAGTCTGCCTAGTATAGTCCATTTATTTAATCCGGCTCTGTTTGTATGCGTCTGTCTGTGCGCTCTATCAGCGTGTGTGTGGCGGCGTGTGTGTGTGTGCGTGTGTGTTGGAGTGTGTCCGTCTTTGCGCTCTACTAGCGAGTGTGTGTGCTCATTAGTTACGAGTCGCTCCGTCACAGATGTCAAGAATACATCTCATTTAACAGCCCAACATCAGAGACAGTAGTTGACCGTTGATTTTTATTGTGCCTTAAAATGGAGCAATAATCTGTGATGGAGCAAAAACCTCCTTTAACCACAAACACAAATGTTCTCCACATAACATGGAGTAGAACTAAACAGGTTCATTAAGGAGACAATCCTTTACTAGTCTCCCATAGAACACTACGTCACCATAGTATCACGCAGGCTTGCTGTGATGACTCCGCCCACTTTGAGGAGGCGCTATGAAGTCATTGAAGATTGAATGACTTTATTCCTCCCCCAGGGGGGAAACACACATTCACAACAGCTCAGTTAAGAAATGAGAATAGAATAAAAATAGAATAAAAAAAATAAATAAAAAAAATAAAATAAATAAAATTAAAAAAATAAATAAAAAAATAAAAAAAATACAATACAATAGGAAGTTGTAGCAATTACAAAAATAAAAAGTAAAAAAGATAAAATTACACTCTAATATAGAATAAGTATCAGGGGTAAGTGAGTGGACATTTACGACGAGGAGTTAAATATCCGAACAGCAGTGGGGATGAAGGACTTTCGGTAGCGCTCCGTCCTACACTGAGGGTGCCTGCCGCTGAAGGAGCTGCCAAGCCCCTCCACAGTCAGGTGCAGTGGGTGGAGTGTGTTCTCCATGATGGAGGACAGTCTGTATAACATCCTCCTCTGTCCCACCTCCTCCACCGATTCCAGCGAGCGGCCCAGGACAGAGCCGGCCCTCCTGACCAGCCTGTTCAGTTTCTTTCTGTCCCGGTCCGTGCTGCCCGCTCCCCAGCAAACCACAGCATAGTGGATGGCATAGGCCACCACAGAGTCGTAAAAAGTCCGGAGTAGAGGTCTGCACACTCCGAAGGACCTCAGTCTCCTCAGGAGGTGGAGGCGACTTTGACCCTTGTTGTACAGGGCGTCGATGTAAGTGGTCCAGTTCAGTTTATTATTGAGGTGAACACCCAGGTACTTAAAGTTATCCACCAGCTCAATGTCCGAGCCCTGGATGCTCAACGGTGGGTGTGGTGGGGTCTTTTTCCGGTAGTCGATCACCATCTCCCTCGTCTTTCCGGTGTTCAAGCACAAGAAGTTGCTCTCACACCAGTCCACGAAGTCCTTGATGACCGACCTGTACTCCAGCTCGTCCCCCTCAGACACGCAGCCAACAATGGCTGAGTCATCGGAGAACTTCTGGAGGTGACAGCTGCTGGAGTTGTAGGTGTAGTCTGAGGTGTAGAGGGAGAAGAGGAAGGGTGAGAGAACCGTCCCCTGAGGCGCCCCAATACTGCAGATGGCCACCTCAGACCTGCAGTCCTGCAGCCTCACATACTGTGGCCTGTTGGTGAGGTAGTCGGTGGTCCATGCAGCCAGCTGCGTCCCCACTCCTACGTCCTCCATCTTCCTCCGCAGCAGCGCCGGTCAGATGGTGTTGAAAGCGCTGGAGAAGTCAAAGAACATGACTCTCACAGCACTCCCGGCGACCTCCAGGTGAGTCAGCGCCTGGTGCTGCAGGTAGATGACGGCGTCATCCACACCTCTCCACACATCCCTTGTCCTGCTCTGCCCCATCTGCTCCTCCAGTTTCCTTAGCCTTCCTGATAGCCTGCTTGAGCTCCCGCTGGACTTCTTTCAGCTCCTCTCTGCTGCCTGAAGCAAACACCCTCTTCTTCTTGTTCAGCAGGACTTGAAGTTGAGGGGTCACCCATGGCTTGGTGTTGGCAAAGCACCACACCATGCGGGTTGGTGCGACGTTCTCCTCACAGAATTTTATGTAATCTGTGAAACAGTCATTGAAGCCGTCGATGTTATCACCATCAGAGAAAGTCTCCCACATTGTTGTCTCGAAGCAGTCTCTCAACCTCTCTTTGGCTTCTTCATTCCACATCATTACAGTTCTTTTCTGTGTGGGCTGCCTCCTCACCACGGGTGTGTATTCAGGTCGCAGACGTAAGGTTGTGATCAGAGCGGCCGAGTGGGGGGTGTACGCACCCTTTATATTTGCATATAAGAGGTCCAGCGTCTTGTTCTCCCGGGTGTGGCACTTCACGTACTATGTGAACGTGGGGAAAAAGGGGGAAAGCGAGGCATGGTTGAAATCACCATTTATGAGCAGGAGAGAGTTTGGGTGTTCCGTTTGCAGTGCCGACACTGAGCTGTGCAGTCTCTCACACGCTGCGGCTGCATCGGCTGAGGGAGGGATGTAGACTGTATACACAATCACATGCGAGAACTCCCTCGGGATGTAATACGGGCGGATGCCCACCGCAACAAACTCAATGTCCTTTGTGCAAACTTGTTCTTTGATGGAGACGTGCGCGGGGTTGCACCATCTCTCGTTAATAAACACCGCCACTCCTCCGCCTCTCCTCTTCCCAGCCACATTCCCGCACGTACCATCTTAAACCCCTCCAGGGAAACGACAGAGTCCAGTGTCATCTCCGTCAGCCAGGTCTCCGTGAAGCACAGCAGGCTGCTCTCCCTGAAGTCCCTCTGGTGCCGGGTCAGCGCCGCAAGCTCGTCCGTTTTGTTCACGAGGGAGTGGACGTTTCCCATGATGATGGATGGAATAAAAGGACGGAACCTACGTTTCCTCTCCTGTTTCCTCCGACCTGCTCTGCAGCCCTGTCTCTTCCTCTTTAAAACCGTTGGAATCGTCCACTGAGCGTGTCTGCCGACGGAGTTCCCAAAGGTGCCGAGAAGAGCATTAAACAAAATGCAAAAGTAATAAAAGTGGTCTCATTGTGCGCGTGGTGACAGCAGGATTCGACCATTTTAAGGAAAAAGCGTGAAACACGCCAGAAAAAAATGAGAAAAAATGAGAAAAAGTAAGAAAGAAGGGAGAGCCGTTGTAAGCAGCAGCTACTCGGGCAGCGCCATTTTTTAATGGAAAACAACATGGCTGATACTAAACTGAGTCGATTCGATTAGAGTAAAGTTCAGATCAGAGCAGTTATTGAGAGGGGTCTGGCTGCAGACCTGCACTGTCAGGACCGGAAGTTGATTCGTAGCCTTTCAAAATAAAAGCGAGCATACCGGAAGCACGTATTCTTCGTTCCCAGTTCAACTGGATAAGGTGAAAAAACGCAGGAAAATGTCAAGATAAAAAACAAACAAAATATTATATATGAAAAAAAAGAAAATACAAAACATTATTATTTCTAGGGTTATTCTACAGATAATCAGTGCAAACTAGATGTACAGCTATTATGATCCCCTTAAAACACTATTAGCCTACTCAAAACATGCATTGTTTTATGCCAGTATTTAAATTTAATTTAATTTTATTTGTAAAAAGGACAGCTGTTAGTTAATCTGCACTCCAAATTCATTTTGAAATAATAAATCTCTGTAAATACACCTTTATTTATTTATATGTTTATTTCGGTCATGTCATTCAGATCAATCATCATCACACATCATCTTAGTGTAGTTCACACAATACACATAACCGAAAGGGAAAGCAGGAGAAGCAAAAGCTTATCTAGTCCCGCCCCCATTACCCACAGAATACATATTTTCATCATACAATACATCATTTCATCATACTGGGTTTTTTTTCAGTTTGACAAAACATGTTTCAGCAGCAGGTACCTTAATGTGTGATGGCATAATGCATCTACACTCCAACCTATTGCTGACTGTTCTTTGCTTCTATACCATTATTTATCATTGAAAATGTAGCCCCCTGCACTGTTGGAGACATTTACATATTTATTTACTCATTTTTTTTATATAGGCATATCTTATGTGTGTTTGCAATTGTAACACCTCATAATTCATTTAAGAATTGCTTAATATTGTTTGTGCTATGTTCTTACCTTGTGCTGTCGGACTACATGGATTTGCCAATGGAGGGTGTGAGGGTTGATGATTTTAAATGAACTCAGCTTTGTGTATTTAAAGGGAATTACTGAATACCTAGTTACATGAGCCAGATAACCAATAACCTCTGTTACAAGAGAAAACAGTAGACACAAAACACACTTTCAAATGTCTTTTTATTTTATTTTTGATTTTTTGATGATTTTAATGATTAGTGTTTTAAGTGTTATAGCTCACACAAAGAAAACATACCAATCAAATGGTCGATTTTCTTTGTTTTTTTCTTAAAATTCCTGCTCTTTGTATTCACAGTACACCAAGTACCCTCTTTTGTCCATCATCTCTTCACAGAAGAGCCACATATCTTCGATGTGGTAAAACAAAAACTTAAAAGGCTCCAGAATCAATTCTTTGTCCTCCTCATTTGGATCCATGAAACCATGCAAAAAAAACGTCTTAGTTAGGGACCAATGACAAGTAAGTAAGTACACACTATAAATACTGTTTATACTCTCTTTCTGGGTGCGAGTGCGCACACACACACACACACACACATCAGCAACGTTCTAAAGTTTTCACTTTTCACTTAACTTTTCATTTTCTGCTATTGATTTGGCTCACATAACTCACATACATTTTGACTTGCAGAGCAGAGAATCTGATTCTAAACTTTTCATTTTTGAAAGTGACTAAAACTGTGAGGTGAGGTGTTCTTCACTGCAACTTACATTCCCCTCATTTTCCTTTTCCCCTTTTCCCAGCCAAACCACAACCTGTCAGACGTTAGTAGCGTTGGCTCATACTTATGAGTACAAACACACAGACAAATACATTATGCTTACCTTTAAATAAAATGCCACCTTTCCTATGTGCCTCTAAGTGGCTCTGCAGCTTGGACAATTTTGTTGGTTTCATTTTTAGGCACAGGGGGCAGTGAAATTGCTTGCAGCATGACGTGCAGCGTTCAACTTTGGGCGTAGTGCCGGTACTTAAGATTGAAATATGCATCTGTAAGAGACAAATAATGTCGTAATAAGTAAAACATAATTATATAAAAACTATATGATATAACTCAGTTTTCTTGGTCTTTGAGTAGGAAAATGGCACATTTAAGTGAGCACTATCGACACGATAACACAATAAAAACTACCCAAAAGTCCAAAACCCAATTCTTTCAAATTAATATAACTTTATATAGTCAATATATAGTGTGCAACATAACGTTCTAGTGAATAAAGACTGTTTAGCTGTTTAGCCAACTGCAAAGTTGTTGTCACTTGACTTGAAAAATGCATGCTTTCGCTTTCATTTTGAATACGTGCTTCCGGTATGCTCGCTTTTATTTTGAAAGGCTTCGAATCAACTTCCGGTCCTGACAGCGCAGGAGACCTCACAGTGCAGGACTGCAACGAAGGGTCCTGACAGAGCAGGTCTGCAGCTAGACTGTCTTGGATTTGATCACATTCATCACATTTCCTTCAGATGAGACTTGAGAAAACTTTGGTCTGTGGTTTGTTTCCTGTTCAGCAGCAGAATCACTTCACAGACGTTCAGCAGCTTCATGACGATCATTTCCTGCTTTCACAAGGTAACGAAACTAAACTCATCTCATCACACGTGACTTTGAGTGGACGTGATGTTTTTACTGTGAAGCTCATGAATCTCACGTCACTGACTCTTGTTCAGTGACTGAGGTTTTTACACAGAATGAATTGACCCTGTAGTGACTTAGAGAGGCTTAAATGTCTGGTGTAATACTGCAAACTTGTCTTATTATGGGATGTGAACATGTCCTGGTTCCTCTGAACGTGAAGAAGGCCCAACCCTTTTGAAGCAGCTCTGCTGACACAGTATAAATGCTGACATCTGCTGGTTGACATGTGATATTACACACTGGAATCACGTGGATGCTTAGAACCCACGAGCTGAACTTCTGTATGGTCTTAATTCACTGAGTGATGGTTTGACATCAAACATATTTAAATGTAACATCTATAAACACAAACTCTTGTTAACGACCAGATGTTGTTTGGAGCTCAAACGTCACCTGGTTGTAACAAAAGACTTTTCTACAAGTTCACTGTGTTTGTTTTTGTAGAGAGAGTCGTGTTCCTTTGTCACAGCTAAAGAATCAATCATGGAGTAAAAGTGACAGCTACAGTGAAAAGTGGAATTTCCTGTTCAATAATTCCTAAGATATGAACTCGTTTTCTTTTACTTTGACCTTTGTCTGAAAAGTGGATCCTCTCTCAGCTAACTTGGCTAGTGCTGCTAACTGCAAAACAATCACTTCCCTGTTACAGATCCATCATGTTCTTATGACTTAACTCCGCCTCCTCTGACTCACTCTGTCTCCATCAGCTGTTTAGTTTATTTCACATAGAAACAATATAAAAAAACACATAGATGATAACACATAAAAGTACATGTGACGTGCAGCAGAAACACGGATTGAAAAAGAAATGCAGTGAAAACGAAAAAGTTGATGTTTTTACTGTGAAGCTCATGAATCTCACGTCACTGATTCTGTTGTTCAGTGACTTAAATGTTTGTAAATCACTGGTTTAGAGGACATTTGTGCTTTTGGTGAAAGAGAAGTTCTGCTGGACTGAGTTAAATTAAACGTTTATTCTCAATCGTCACAATTAACGACATCTCTTCAAAGTCCAGATGTTTAACATACATATGTATGTATCTATCTATTGGGCAGCTTCTTACCTGACCACCAGAGGGCGGGCTCTTCTGTTTAAACCATGAAATGAACCAGTAACTGAGTGACTGACAGTCCATTATTAGCATAAACCAATGGGCTGTGCCGATTGTTCAGTCAGCCAATGAGGGTCATGTCGGCCAATTCTGTAGTTAAAAAAAGTCTTCTTGCTGACCGGCCCACATTAGGTCAATGTGGTCCACCCATGTTAGCAGAACTTGTAATGAGCAAGTTTTATTCTCCCAGCAGGTGGCGCTCTGCTATGTATCAGATCAAGGCCAGTGAAGAGGAAGCTCCGCCCTCTAAAACCACTCTGTGTAAGGAACATGAGGGTCAGAGGTGAGATGAGGATCTCATGGATCATGTGACTCGTCTCCATGTCACAGCTCAGTGTTTTATTTACACATCATGTGTTTGTAGGAGGATCCATCAACAGAGACCAGACTCTGCCAGACCTGGACCTGGACCCAGCTGTGTCTCCATGTCGAGTGACTGGTCCATGGATGAACCTTTGCACTTCAAACAAGAACAGAGGTCAGATGATGGAGGGTGGAGGTCTTCACAGGTCAACAACTCAAATGATCCACCATGTAGCACCAGAGACACCTAATATTTGAGAATTCAGACCCAGACCCATGCAGACCTAAGACATTCTGGACCCAAGTCCCAAACAGACCCGTCCCCATTTAATCTCAGATCTGGACCCATGAAAAAAAGAAATGTTGAATAATTGTGGAACAGTCCTGGCTCACATGCTTGGGTTTGGGTAAAGTGATCTGACTGAAGATGTGGAAGTCTTAAATGTGTTAATCAGTGTAGTGTTTGACACCATCTGGGTCACACTCAACCATTTCTGACACAAACCTGTTTTCCTTGTGTCTCCTGATACTGTAGATCATTAATGAGATCACTCACAGCAGATGTTGTATTACATGTCATGTCCTGTGTTTGTAGGACGATCCATCAACAGGGACCAGACTCTGCCAGTCCTGGACCTGGACCCAGCTGTATGTCCATGAAGAGTGACCAGTCTATAGATTGTCTTATTAACTTCAAGGATGGACAAAAACATGGTGAACTGATGTAAGAATTTCACACATAGTAACACACACTTACATGATCCTCCACCAGGGGGAGCCTGTAAAGTCCAAAACATGTTGAATCCAGAAAAACACTCTTCTTCTCTTTGGTGGACCAGTCTTGTTTTTCTGTCTCCACTAAACGTCTTCAGCCTGTCCTCGTCTCTGAATACGTTTCCAGCAGTAAATCTAGTCAGAGTCCATGATTGGCCAGGGACTCATGGACAAGCCTCTCTGATTGTGTCTTTGAGACTTCACACATAACAAACACTAGAGACTGTCCTTCAGGGACTTTTGTCTTCAACCTGTCAAACTCATGTCATGTGAACTTGGCTGAAGAAGAATCGTAGGTGCAGCACATTGAAAACCTGGTAGAAACAAATGATTGTTTAGTAAATGACACTGAATCTTTTCTCCTCAGAGTTGATCAGCAGAAGACAGAGGTTCTCAGTGGTCAGTCTGTCCAGCAGCATGGAGCAGACCTGGACTCCATATTTAAGGTGTGTAAATGTACAAACATGACACTACTGTTAATACTGAAGCAGAGTCCTGGGGCCTCATGTATAAACCGTGCGTACGCACAAAAAGACGGCGTACGCTTGCTTTCACGCACAGACGGCATGTATAAAAATGTACTTGGCGTGGAAGTTTGCGCATCGCAGCGCAAACTCTCGAGCCGCCGTGAGAATTTGCCGAGAGCTCCGCAAACTCTTGTCAGGTGGAGACGTTGCAATATTAAGCTCTGAAACTTATCACAGTGTTTGAAAATAATATTATTAATGTGTCTACAGTGACAAACATGAATTTTCTGTGACAAACAATACTGATACACCACGTACGTTTGAACATATGTGGATAACATCAGAGAGGACACTGAAGACGAAACTGATCCTGTGAGCGAACACACACACTACAAACCTGTGTGTGTGTGTGTGTGTGTGTGTGAGAGAGAGAGGGAGACTCACTTATTTACTTTGAGCAAATTACTGAAATTAATTTTCCACAGATGAATATTTTCTTTATGTAACACAGTGATGTAAACACAGCTGCTGACATGAACACATGAACACACGTCAGTCTATAATGTTTTAAACTCAAAATAAAGTTACAGACTCATTTGTTGTAAGAAAACGGGACTTGAACGTTGAGTAGAACATTTTCTTTATCCCATTTTAATCCACACGATAACGAAATAACCACCGCTGCGCCTTTCATCGCAAGAGAAAGGCGCAGCATCCACAACACAATCAGTGACAGTAATGAATGGTTACATGGAGTAACTCCGTGAACTCTGTCTGCTTATTTTGTGCGTAATGTGTGTCGATGATGACGTGTGACACTTATAGATTGTTGAAATAATCTGTAAATTCAGCTCACATGGATCAGTCATGTCTAAACATACATGTTACACCAGAAAAAAACATGCACAGGATCAACTATCAATGCACAGCCAGTTTTTTAAGCATCAATATTAATATGAGAGCAGTCGCTGTGACCCTGACATTTTAGTTCCTTTGTGTTTATCACTAATTCTAAAAAAAACAACCAAAATAATCTATTTTTACAGATTTATACATCATAAATTGACGAGTTGATCGTGCACTTTCCCTCTTTTTCTCTTATTTCCCTCTTTCTTTGCTGCCGCAGTTGTCCTTTTTCTTCAGGACGAAGGCGTTTTAGAGTCATTTGTATATTCATTTGTGGGTGGGCGTGGTGTGTTCCTCATTCATCTCCACTCAGTTTCACCTTTGATGGGATGTATAAAGAAAAGGTGCGCTGTACTTGGCGTACGCACAGTTTTATAAATCTGAGATTTTTTTTGCGTACGTACTTTATAAATTTTGTGCGTACGTCGTCTTTTAGTATGAAAGCTGCACACTCTTTTATACATGAGGCTCCTGGTCCTGACAGTCTGGATGCTGCTCTGTGGACCTGCAGGACTTCACTCTGTCACTGATCATCTGAGGTTAAACTTCACATGTTCTGTTCCAGCTGCTGGAGGAGAACATCATCTGCTTTGTGAAGAACGAGCTGAAGAAGATCCACAAGGTTCTGGATACAGATCACACAGAAGTCTCAGAGAGTCAGAGGGAGGATGAGGAGCAGAGGAGCAGCAGAGAGGCTTTTCTGAAGGTCACAGAGGACTTCTTAAGGAGGATGAAGCAGGAGAAGCTCGCTGACAGTAAGAGGACTTTTAATGTGAAAGGAAGAACATCTTATTTTCTCAATGATCCACTCACTGATTTATTTTCTTGTGTTCTGTCAGAAATCAGAGCTTCAGCTTGTCGACGTGAACTCAAATCAAACCTGAAGAAGAAGTTCCAGTGTTTGTTTGAGGGCGTGGCTAAAGCAGGAAACCCCACCCTTCTGAATGAGATCTTCACAGAGCTCTACATCACAGAGGGAGGGACTGGAGAGGTCAATGAAGAACATGAGGTCAGACAGATTGAAAGAGCTTCCTGGAAACCAGACAGACCAGAAACATCCATCAGACAAGAAGACATCTTTAAAACCTCAGCTGGAAGAGACGGACCAATCAGAAGAGTGATGACAAAGGGCGTGGCTGGCATTGGGAAAACAGTGTTAACACAGAAGTTCACTGTGGACTGGGCTGAAGACAAAAGCAACCAGGACGTACAGTTCATGTTTCCCTTCACCTTCAGAGAGCTGAATGTGCTGAAAGAGAAGAAGTTCAGTTTGGTGGAACTCATCCATCACTTCTTCACTGAAACCAAAGAAGCAGGAATCTGCAGGTTTGAAGACTTTAAGGTGGTCTTCATCTTTGATGGTCTGGACGAGTGTCGACTTCCTCTGGACTTCCACAACACTGAGATCCTGACTGATGTCACAGCGTCCACCTCAGTGGACGTGCTGCTGACAAACCTCATCAGGGGGAAACTGCTTCCCTCTGCTCGGCTCTGGATAACCACACGACCTGCAGCAGCCAATCAGATCCCTCCTGACTGTGTGGACATGGTGACAGAGGTCAGAGGGTTCACGGACCCACAGAAGGAGGACTACTTCAGGAAGAGGTTCAGAGATGAGAAGCAGGCCAGGAGGATCATCTCCCACATCCAGACATCACGAAGCCTCCACATCATGTGCCACATCCCAGTCTTCTGCTGGATCACTGCAACAGTTCTGGAGAACATGCTGAAAACCAGAGATGGAGGAGAACTGCCCAAGACCCTGACTGAGATGTACATCCACTTCCTGGTGGTTCAGTCCAAAGTGAAGAGGGTCAAATATGATGGAGGAGCTGAGACAGATCCACACTGGAGTCCAGAGAACAGGAAGATGATTGAGTCTCTGGGGAAACTGGCTTTTGAGCAGCTGCAGAAAGGAAACCTGATCTTCTATGAATCAGACCTGACAGAGTGTGGCATCGATATCACAGCAGCTTCAGTTTACTCAGGAGTCTTCACTCAGATCTTTAAAGAGGAGAGAGGCCTGTACCAGGACAAGGTCTTCTGCTTTGTCCATCTGAGTGTTCACGAGTTTCTGGCTGCTCTTCATGTTCATCTGACCTTCATCACCTCTGGAACAAATCTGTTGTCAGAACCAACAACAAGCCAGTTGACCAGACCGTTTGGAAAAAAACCTAAACTGAATCATCTGCACCAGAGTGCTGTGGACGAGGCCTTACTGAGTCCAAATGGACACCTGGACTTGTCCCTCCGCTTCCTCCTGGGTCTTTCACTGGAGACCAATCAGAAGCTCTTGAGAGGTCTACTGACACAAACAGGAAGTGGTTCACAGACCAATCAGGAAACAGTTGAGTACATCAAGAGGAAGATCAGTGAGAATCTGTCAGCAGAGAGAAGCATCAACCTGTTCCACTGTCTGAATGAACTGAACCATCGTTCTCTTGTGGAGGAGATCCAAGAGTCCCTCACATCAGGACGCCTGTCCACAGAGACACTGTCTCCTGCTCAGTGGTCAGCTCTGGTCTTCATCTTACTGTCATCAGGAAAAGATCTGGAAGAGTTTGACCTGAAGAAATACTCTGCTTCAGAGGAGGCTCTTCTGAAGCTGCTGCCAGTGGTCAAAGCCTCCAACAAAGCTCTGTACGTGGATCAGTATATAAATATTAATAAGACATATTCTAAAGAGCAAGACAAACATGTTTAACCTTTTGTTCATCACTGTTTTCTATCTCAGACTGAGTGGCTGTAACCTCTCAGAGAGAAGCTGTGAAGCTCTGTCCTCAGTCCTCAGCTCTTTGTCCTCTAGTCTGAGACACGTGGACCTGAGTAACAACGATCTGCGGGATCCAGGAGTGAAGCTGCTGTGTGATGGACTGAAGAGTCCTCACTGTTCTCTGGAGACTCTCAGGTCAGAACTCTGACTCAGACTATTTGCTTCTTTAGGTTCTAGTTGATGCAGATGTTTTTTTCTGAATCACTGAGTTCATCATATCTTCTTAACTCCAGTCTGTCAGGTTGTCTGGTCTCAGAGGAAGGATGTTCTTCTCTGACCTCAGCTCTGAACTCAAACCCCTCCCATCTGAGAGAACTGGACCTGAGCTACAATGACCTGCAGGATCCAGGAGTGAAGCTGCTGTGTGATGGACTGAAGAGTCCTCACTGTTCTCTGGAGACTCTCAGGTTGGTGCTCAGCTGATTTATATTGACAATTCTACTCTGATTATTTTTTTATTTTATTTTTTTATAATTTATTTTTTATTGACATTCAGAAACAGACATTCACATCCGGCAAAACATACATGCATACATCTCACATCTGTTGTCTGCTCTAAATGCCTAGACAAAAAAAACAAACAATGAAAAAAGGAAAAACACACATTAGCAACTATGTACAAGTTAGATTTCCACAGTTCCTCCAGCAGACAGGGGAATTATCATCATAGTGAGACTTCTGAGAAGGTGTAATAAAGTACCTAATCAAGCGTTTCCATCCAAATTCCCTCCACTTCTGTGAGCTGGTACATCTCCATTGATACCTCCAAATTGTTGTCCATTCTTCCTCAGATATATTTATCCCTCCTTCCTTCTCCCATTTTATTTTAATATATGAAGTAGAGTGAGATTTCACATTAGACAGACCCTTATATAAGCATGACACAGTTTTAATAATAGCTTCCGAATCGTAGGCTTTTGTAAATAATTGAATTAGACATGTGTTTATCTTTGTTAGATTTTTCATCTTTGTATTGACGTAATGCCGTAACTGCAGGTATCTATAAAAGTCTTGTTTTTCTAAAACATGTGTCCTTTTAAGCGTTTCAAAACTGAGTAACTTTCCATCTTTCATTACTCTACATAAGGCTGTTATACCGTTAGCTATCCAGTCCTTAAATCTAGAATCCAATTTATTAGGTCTAAAATCCCAATCATAAGCACACCATTTAAGAGCCAAAATATCATTTTCAAGTTTATGTTCTTTTATAATAATTTTCCATACTTTAAGGGTCCACGCCACCCATGGATTATCAATGTTATTTATGTGGGTTTGCACGTTATTATCAGCTAAAATTGCCTGTATGGGGATGGAGGGCATTTTTTCCTCAATGCTTTTCCATTGAGCTGTATATGACGGGTTGCACCAGCATACCACTGCTCTCATCTGCACTGCAAAATAATAATATCTAAAATAAGGCAAGCCCCATCCTCCCTTTTGTTTAACCAGCTGTAAGGTTTTGAGGCGAACTGCTATATACCTGGATAGCAGTTTGTCCCACTCGTTAAATTGGTTTTGGTTAATCTCTATTGGCAATGTTTGAAATAAATATAAGAGTCTTGGCAATATAATCATTTTAATAGAGTCAATTCTTGAACTAAGGCTAAAGAAGGGAATTAAGTTGCATCTTGCTATATCATCCTTTATTTTTTTATGTATGGGTGAATAGTTATATTCCGATAATTTTGTAAGATCTTTTGGTAGGTTGATGCCTAAGTATTTAAAGGCCTCTGTTTGCCATGTCAAGGGTTAGCTACTTTTGATTTCTCTTGGTGGGCAGTAGTTATATGAGAGTATTTGGGTTTTACTCATGTTGATTTTGTACCCAGATAATTGGCCATATTGTTCAAATGCTTGCATCAATTTAGGCAGAGAGTGAGTTGGTTGCGCAAGGTATATCAAAATATCGTCTGCATAACAGGCCAATTTATATTCCGTCCCTTTAATAATGATTCCCTTAATATCTTCTCTTTGTCTGATGTACTGAGCTAGTGGTTCCAAATATAATGCGAAGAGTAGTGGTGACCATGCACAGCCCTGTCTGGTGCCCCTTTCTAGGGTAAAACTATTTGACAAATATCCATTGACCTTGACCCTGGCGGTAGGTTTGTCATATAGTGCCTGTATGGTTTTAATAATTGTATCGTGGAAGCCAATTCTATGCAACACTCTGTAGAGAAAAATCCAGTTAACCGAATCAAAGGCCTTTTCAGCATCTACGCTCATCACAATTGCTTCAGTTTGATTTCTTTGTATATGATCCATAATATGTAGTGTCTTTGGTATATTGTCTTGTGTTTGGCGTTGGTGTATGAAACCTGTCTGATCATTATGTATCAGTGTCGGCAGGAATTCTTCTAATCGTTTGGCCATAACAGAAGTAAATCATTTATAGTCCACATTAAGAACAGAGATTGGCCTAAAAGAGCCACACTCCACTTTATCCTTGCCTTCTTTTGGTATGGCTGAAATTATTGCCTCCTTCCAGCTGGGTGGCGTTTGCGCATTTTTTAAAGCCCAATTCAGAGTAGGAAGTAAAACAGGTATTAGTTCTTTTTTAAATTCCTTGTACCACTCTGCCGTGTAGCCATCAGATCCTGGCGATTTGCTTAATTTAAATCTACCAATTGCAACTTTTAATTCTTCTTCAGTTATATCCGCAGTCATCATTTTATTTAGATTTTCATCGAGAGTGGGTAAATCTAGGGAATTCAGGAAGCTGTCAATTTGGGCCACACTCCCACCTGGGACTTCAGAATATAAGGTTTTGTAAAACACTTCAAAAGCTTCCTGAATTTTATTTAGTTTATTTTTTATCGCTTTTGTCCTTGGATCCCTAATTTTATGAATTGTATTTTCGGCTATCCATTTTTTCAATTTCCATGCCATTACTTTCATAGATTTGGAGCCACTTTCGTAGTGTTTCTGTTTCAGAAACATTAAATCTTTCTCGATTTCTTGTGTGGCCAAATTATTAATTTCATTCCTGGTGTGTCTAATTTCTCTCAATGTATTCTGTGCCAAATCTAATTTATGTTGTCCTTCTAGTACCTTTAGCTTGTTTTTTCAATCCTCTAACTTTTTATTTCTATTTTTTTTCTTAAATGACGATATTGCTATAATTTTCCCTCTCAGAACAGCCTTCAGAGTATCCCATAACATGGGAGGTGAAACCTCTCCAGTATCATTGAATTCTAAGAAGAGACACATTTCTGATTTAATTTGTGCCTTAAAAGACAGATCATTCAACAGACTGGAATTCAATTTCCATGTATTATTTTTTGATCGCAGGCCAAAATCAGCGGATAAGTATACTGGTGCATGGTCACTTAGATCTATTGTCCCGATTCCACAAGTATGTATTGTATCTTTATCCTTCCCAAATGTTATGAAATAATCTATTCTTGTATAGAGAGAGTGAGGAGCAGAGTAGTAAGTGTAATCCCTTCTGTTAGGGAAAAAATCTCGCCATTATCAATCAAGCCCACCTCCTCAAATAGTGTGTTTACTTTCTTATAGAAGGACTTCCTATCCTGGGTTTTTCCACAAGATGAGTCCAACTTTGGCTGCAGATGTATATTTAGATCCCCTCCACAGATCAAGAGGCCTTCTGTTTCAGTTACCATGATATTGGTTATTTTTTGGAAGAAACTAATGTCACTCCCTGGGGGTGCATAGACATTCACTAAGGTAATTGGATTCCCATCTATCTTACCCCTTACTTAAAATAAACGTGCCCTCTTTATCACCCATTTCGAATACTTTTTCAAAATGTAGCTTGTTTGAAATGAGAATAGCAACTCCTCTTCTATGCCCTGATTTGTATGAAGAAAAAAACAGATTTGTAAAGCCCCTTTTCTTTAGCTTTATATGCTCCTTGTCTGTCAAATGGGTCTCTTGTAAATAAACCACATGGGCTTTCTCTGTTCTCACTTTAGATAGGATTTTACTACGTTTAACTGGATTCAACAGCCCATTGACATTAAACGAAATGAATTTTAATTTGTCACTAGCCATACTTATTTACTTGTAAGTGTACCAACAAACTTAACAAGATGAAAATTGAAAGATCTGCTCCCTGAACAAATAACAACACCAAACATAAGCAAGAAATAGAAAAAAGGACAAACAAAAAGAGTGATCCCAAGGCTGGGGTCTCTAAGAAAAGACCCTGGCCTGAGCTAGATAAAATATCTAGCTGTGAGTGAAAGCCTCTCCCACCTGTGGGCTGAGGGCCCCCACCATGGCGCTCTAAAAAAGAAAAGAAAAGGTCTCTGTTCATTCCACAGAAAATGTGTCCTTATACAGCAACCCTCGCCTGTATATATATTCTCATCATGTGGTGAATATAGCACATTCTGTTTAGCTTTCCAACTCTTCAAAAATCAGTCAAAGCTTATACTTCTTCTGGAGAGGATGGGGACTGCCTTCTGAAAGCTTGCAGTTTCTCCTTGATACCCTTCTCTCGCTCCTCACCTGTCCCTGATTATTTTTTTAATTACATATGTGAATAGATTTTCTTGAACTCCTCCTCAGAATGAGTGGCTGTAAACTCTCAGAGAGAAGCTGTGAAGCTCTGTCCTCAGTCCTCAGCTCTGTGTCCTCTCGTATGAGACACGTGGACCTGAGTAACAACGACCTGCAGGATTCAGGAGTGAAGCTGCTGTGTGATGGACTGAAGAGTCCTCACTGTTCTCTGGAGACTCTCAGGTCAGAACTCTGACTCAGACTCTTTGCTTCTTTAGGTTCTAGTTGATGCAGATGTTTTTTTCTGAATCACTGAGTTCATCATATATTCTTAACTCCAGTCTGTCAGGTTGTCTGGTCTCAAAGGAAGGATGTTCTTCTCTGACCTCAGCTCTGAACTCAAACCCCTCCCATCTGAGAGAACTGGACCTGAGTAACAATGACCTGCAGTATCCAGGAGTGAAGCTGCTGTGTGATGGACTGAAGAGTCCTCACTGTTCTCTGGAGACTCTCAGGTTGGTGCTCAGCTGATTTATATGGACAATTCTACTCTGATTATTTTTTTAATTAGATATGTGAATAGATTTTCTTGAACTCCTCCTCAGAATGAGTGGCTGTAAACTCTCAGAGAGAAGCTGTGAAGCTCTGTCCTCAGTCCTCAGCTCTGTGTCCTCTCGTCTGAGACACGTGGACCTGAGTAACAACGACCTGCAAGATCCAGGAGTGAAGCTGCTGTGTGATGGACTGAAGAGTCCTCACTGTTCTCTGGAGACTCTCAGGTCAGGACTCTGACTCAGACTCTTTGCTTCTTTAGGTTCTTGTTGATGAAGATGTTTTTTCTGAATCACTGACTTCATCATATCTTCTTAACTCCAGTCTGTCAGGTTGTCTGGTCTCAGAGGAAGGATGTTCTTCTCTGACCTCAGCTCTGAACTCAAACCCCTCCCATCTGAGAGAACTGGACCTGAGTAACAATGACCTGCAGGATCCAGGAGTGAAGTTGCTGTGTGATGGACTGAAGAGTCCTCACTGTTCTCTGGAGACTCTCAGGTTGGTGCTCAGCTGATTTATATGGACAATTCTACTCTGATTATTTTTTTAATTAGATATGTGAATAGATTTTCTTGAACTCCTCCTCAGAATGAGTGGCTGTAAACTCTCAGAGAGAAGCTGTGAAGCTCTGTCCTCAGTCCTCAGCTCTGTGTCCTCTCGTCTGAGACACGTGGACCTGAGTAACAACGACCTGCAGGATCCAGGAGTGAAGCTGCTGTGTGATGGACTGAAGAGTCCTCACTGTTCTCTGGAGACTCTCAGGTCAGGACTCTGACTCAGACTCTTTGCTTCTTTAGGTTCTTGTTGATGAAGATGTTTTTTCTGAATCACTGAGTTCATCATATCTTCTTAACTCCAGTCTGTCAGGTTGTCTGGTCTCAGAGGAAGGATGTTCTTCTCTGACCTCAGCTCTGAACTCAAACCCCTCCCATCTGAGAGAACTGGACCTGAGCTACAATCATCCAGGAGACTCAGGAGAGAAGCTGCTGTCTGCTGGACTGAAGAGTCCTCACTGGAGACTGGACACTCTCAGGTATTCTCCTCTTCCTCCTCCTCTTCCTCTTCATGTTCATCAGCATTATTCAAACTTGTCAGCAGGTTCAGGTTGAAGATGTCCTGTTATCATGTTTTCCTCTGTCAGTGAGTATAACCAAACATTAGTGACACTTTTTAGACACCTCGTGAGAACGAGGATCAAACAACCGTAATTCAAATATAAGGTTTATGGTTTTTAGACCCACAATACTGCGATTTGAAACACTGTAAAAAATACAAATGAAATCCCTCTATTTTATCTATTTTCTTTGTTTACTTGGTTTGTGCTGGGCCAACTTGTTGCTGGTTTACTCGTGGTGGGTTTCAAATGTATGAACAGAAGTTGTCTTCTGTGTTGTCCACGTGGTGGCGCTGCTGAGTAAATGCGTAGCCTCCTGAAACTGTGGTCTCTGGTTCTGCAGACACCGGCCGTTTCTCAATATCCATACTTGTGCGTACTTGTGCGTACTTGCGTACTCCGGTACTGTTCAAGTGCTGTTCCAATTCTCAAGTAAGCGAACAGCGAGGACCCGGAAGTATTCTCGCTCCGCCCATTTTTACCAGGTATGCATCGGAGGTGACTTGAGCGTACTTGGGATGGCCATGTATCCCAGAATACTGAAGTATATGAACTAAGAAGAACACATTAACACAGCTAAAGTTTAATACTTCAATGTATTGATGATTGACATTAATAAGTAAACATGAGACAAGAGGGTCTCTGGGACACATGACAAGTCAGACCATACGTTTTACAATAGGCATCCTGTATAGGACAGGAAACTTGAGGGTCTGTTTTGAATATGGTTAGTTAGGAAATATAGATGTCTCTTGTTTGACTAAATGGTGATATTGTCCAATTTAAAGATCATGGGACAGTATGGTATATCCGGACCCAACTTGTTTTTCAAGTTGTTGCATTATGGAAACAGGAGAAAGGCGGGGGTCGAAACATGTGATGCCTGCAAATAAGAATGCTAGAAAATCTATATAAGGTTAGTTTTGCTTTTCTGAGGCAGAATTGTTCGGAGATTCGGCAAGAACACATTCTCCCGAGCTGCTGCAGAGCTTGGTTCTGACGCCTGACTTGTGACTAAATAAAATCCCTTTGTTCGGTACAAGTCCTGTGTCAGTGGGGTCTTTTCCTGCATCATCAACTCATCACCTATCGTTCATAAGAAGAAGGAAGCCTGACAAAAACGACATTACATTTGGGCGGAGCATAGCAGCAGATAATAGAAATATAAATCTGAAATAAATATTTTTCTTTGTCCCGGAACAAAGTTTTAACATCATTTGAGGCGAGAAATGAGTCATTTAGAAATCAAACATGTGGTTTGTGTATGAAGATATGACGTATTTATAGTTTGGCAGCGACGTTTGTCGGAGGTGATCAGCTCCGCCTCTGCGGACGCTCGGCGCTCACTGTGCCCGGCACAGAGCAGCGTGACCTCGGCCTGTCCTGATGAAATGATCCGCTGGCTCAGACGTCGCTGTCATTAGATGCTCGGTGTGATCCATAGATTTGTTGTTGACGTGTTATTTTGTTTTTAATGGAAACGTTTTGACCTGACAGTTTAAAAGTTTGTATATTGTTAATGTTTTTTTTATTTTAACTTTGAATGTTAGATTTATATCAAAGTCGCACGGTCATTGTATCTGTATTTAAATATAATATGTAAATGTTAGATATGTAGAGTAGTATATATTTGTACTAGTCATATATATATATATATATATATATATATATATATATACTCTACAATGCTGTAATATATCTATTTTCCACATTGTATAATTTGTATTGTATATTTTAATAGAAATAAATTAATAAATGAAGTTAAATATTTAAAATGTAAAAATAATAACAACATATATATGCATTTATTAAAAGTATTTCATATGTTCATTTATCAACACCGTAGGTGGCGCTAATGAGGCTGCAGCACTGCAGCACTACAGCAGAACTACAGCAGAACAATACATACATACTTGCATACTTGAGTATTGAGAAACAACCACATACTTGTGTACTCCCGTACTTGGCAAGTATATACTCCCAGCGTACTTCTCAAGTATATACTTCCCATGTAAGCAAGTACATACTTGCATACTTGAGTATTGAGAAACAGCCACCGTCTTCTCTTTGAAACACACCTGTCCTTGTAGTTCATCATTGTGTCCACCAGAGTGCGTCATTAAGACAACAGTTTGGACTCATGTTGGACAGAAACTCATTCAGACTGTTTCTTCCTCCAGGATGGACCATGCTGGAGAGCAGTGGTTAAAACCTGGTCTCAGGAAGTGTAAGTATGGATTTACAGGAAATAACAACATATCAGCTGATCATCAATAAACTGCAGCTGTGTCTCGTTGTCTTCATCAGATTCATGTAAACTGGAACTGGACACAAACACAATGAGCAGAGAACTCAAACTGTCTGACGACAACAGGAAAGTGACCCATGTGACAGAAGATCAGTCGTATCCTGATCATCCAGACAGATTTGAGTCCTGGTCTCAGCTGCTGTGTAGACCTGGTCTGACTGGTCGCTGTTACTGGGAGGTCGAGTGGAGAGGAAGAGTTTATATATCACTGAGTTACAGAGGAATCAAGAGGAAAGGCAACAGTTTTGACTGTTGGTTTGGACATAACGATCAGTCCTGGAGTCTGTTCTGCTCTGATGATCTTGGTAACTCTGTCTTTCACTGTGGGACACAAACATTCATCATGTCCTCTGTCTCTCACAGAGTATCAGTGTATGTGGACTGTCCTGCTGGGACTCTGTCCTTCTACAGCGTCTCCTCTGACTCACTGATCCACCTCCACACCTTCAGGACCACATTCACTGAACCGGTTTATCCTGGGTTCTGGGTCTGTCCTGGTTCCTCAGTGTCTCTGTGTCCTCTGTAGGACATGAAGAGACAGCAGCTTCAGTGGTGGACGAGGTCAAAGCTCGTCTCAGTCATTCTTTGTTGAAACCATCAATAAAAAAAGACTTAAAAAATCAACATGTCTGTCATTAACTGAGCCGCCGTCCTGCGCTGTGAGCGCCCCCTGCTGCTGAGAACCAGCCTGAAACACACAGGTTCACACACACTGAGATAAAAATAACAAAAAGTGAAAGATTGAAAGTGAAATTAAAAGATACAGAAAGTAAAATCAATTACAAATGAATAAATGCTTTATATAAAATAAAAAGAAAGAAGTCAAAATAATATAAAATAAAATTCAAGGTTTTCAATCCAATAGAAAACAAAGTAAATAAAGATGTTAAGAGTTTGACTCTTTGTCTGAAGAACATCATCTTCTCACTGACAAGCCTTTCTGTCCCAGCATGCACTGCTTCTCCTCCTCCTCCTCTTCATGCTGCCTGACAACAGCGCCCCCTGCTGCGTGTGAGCAGAACAACACTCAGAGTTACGCACACAAACACACACACATGGAAAATGAAACACACATGAGCAGATTATGCCATGAATGAGGAAGTGTGGTTTCTGCTGTGATGCAGGTGAAACTGAGTGTGCGTGACCTCAGGATGACCTCTGTCCTCCTGCTGCTCTGTGAACGACAGCGAAGAACGTGTCCACAGTGACAGGAAACTCATGACACTCAGAGGGTTTTTGCACTTTCCAAACATCATCAGTGTCTGTGGTTTCTGTTTCTGTGGCTTAATGAAGAATGACATTTTCAACATCAATAAAAACCACATCATATCACTTTAATCTACTTTGTTGTGTTGATGACGAGGTACTGACACCTAATACAATCTATGTCAGATTAAGTCTACGCTCTTTTAGGTCATAGATTAACAGCTCCATCCACTCACTCTCCCACACCAAAGCCCATAGAGAAAACCAGTGATTTTAGCTGCGGGGACACAGGAGCTGCTGGTCCTCTGCTGCCTCGTGTGGTCACTTTGTGTCACTGACGTCAATCTGAACAAAGGATTTCAAACACTGAAGTGACAAAATAAGACATTTGAACGTAGTGATGGAGGCAGCAGTGTGTGTGTGTGTGTGTGTGTGTGTGTGTGTGTGTGTGTGTGTGTGTGTGTGTGTGTGTGTGTCTGTGTGTGTGTGTGTGTGTCTGTGTGTGTGTGTGTGTGTGTGTGTGTGTGTGTGTCTGTGTGTGAGTGTGTGTGTGTGTGTGTCTGTGTGTGTGTGTGTGTGTGTGTGTGTCTGTGTGTGAGAGTGTGTGTGTGTGTGTGTGTGTGTCTGTGTGTGAGAGTGTGTGTGTGTGTGTGTGTGTGTCTGTGTGTGTGTGTGTGTGTGTGTGTGTGTGTCTGTGCGTGTGTGTGTGTGTGTGTGTGTGTGTGTGTGTGTGTCTGTGTGTGAGTGTGTGTGTGTGTGTGTCTGTGTGTGTGTGTGTGTGTGTGTCTGTGTGTGTGTGTGTGTGTGAGAGTGTGTGTGTGTCTGTGTGTGTGTGAGAGTGTGTGTGTGTGTATGTGTGTGTGTGTGTGTGTGTGTGTGTGTGTGTGTGTGTGTGTGTGTCTGTGTCTGTGTGTGTCTGTGTGTCTGTGTGTGTGTGTGTTGTTTGACGCGCGTCAGTATGTTAATTACACCTCAGACCCTGAGATCACACATTCCTGTCAGAAGTGTGTTGACATTATATCTGTTTATCTTATCATTACACGAGTTTGAGCTCAATTAAAGGTCTATTTAAATTTCTACTTTTTCTGACTGAAAACTGAAGTTTGTAAACCACTCACTCTCTGCACCAAACTCCAGAGAGAAATGAGTCATTTGACATGACAGCACACAGGAGTCGTTGATCCACTGCTGCCTCCTTCACTGAGTTCATATGTGGTATGATAGGACCTCGGTGTATGAAAACCACAGTGACACAAAGTGACCACACGAGGCAGCAGAGAAGCATTTAAAATGGTGGCTCCAGAAAGCAAATCTTTACTCAAGTTCAATTCAATTCAATTGTATTTGTACTGCGCCAAATCATAACATCCATTATCTCAAGGCTCTGTACAAAGACATCATGGAGAAATCTGTGACAGAACCAGACTCACAGACGTGCAGCAGCTGCCTCGACCGGTTGGGGTGAAAGAGGAGAGGAGGGGGAGAGACAAGGGGGGAGAGGTAGAGACCAGGAGCAGATACACAACAACTGTATCACGTTCTAAGTTTATACAGGACACTTAGAGTCAGAGATGTGTGATGATGACATGTTCATAGGACTATGATGTCATTTATATAAGCAGCAGCAGAGACTGTTGATACAAGTTATACTGATAAGCACTTTTAATGATGGCATCATTATAATAATGGTGATGATCTATTCACACCATATTCATATATATTCATATTCACACCCTGAGTGTGAGAGAGTGCAGTCCAGGTCTACAGCAGCATAACCAAGAGCTGCTCCAGGTTTATCAAAAAGGAAATATTCCTCTATTTAAATATTCATATTTCATTGCTCTTATGACTTCTCATGTGTGACATGTCAGGTGTCAGCCTCGTTTCACAGCTGTTATATTTAGTGTTAGTCCAGTTTAGTTCTCGTTATTTTAATCACAGAACAGGAAGTGCTGCAGGAAACGGCTTGAATTAAAAAACAGAAGAAGAAAAGAAAAGTGGCAGCAGTGACCTGTTCTAACGGAAGCATTTTTAATCTGGTCCAAGGATGAGGATGAGGATTTGACGTGAGTCATGGCGTCCGTGTGGGCGCCAGAGGAAATGAAAGACACTTATGCTTTTTTTTTTTGCATGAAATAACTCAAAAAAAGTTACTTGAGAAAGTTTCTGTATGTTGTTATTAACCGTTTAGGTCGGTATAATACATGATGTGTTTGTTTGTGTTTCCATTAGCAACAGTACCAAAATTACCAGCCCCAAGTTTGTCCAACAGTGAGATAAAGACGTGAAAATGTTCTGGAGATATCGTAGACTAAAACTGACGTAGTTTTTATCAGGTTTTCACACAGGAAACTGAAGTTTGTAAACCACACACACACGCACACACACACACACACACACACACACACACACACAGAAACACAGCCAAAAAGAAGTGTGAGCCATTCCAGCAACCACTGGTAAATGAACTGTTATTTCACTCAGTCAATTGCAGCCTACCTCCTTTAGTCGTTTCTCGTTTATTTCATTGTAGTGAAATACTTTTTGCTTCGAACATTTTCGGCAGCCTGAAATTATGCAAAAAAAAAAAAGGGAAAGTAGAAGAAAGAAGAAGAAATTTTGAAAATGACTTTGACATCCCACAGGTGAATACAGCTGCATTTTTACTGTCAAGATTCCCACATTTGGGATATTCACAAGGGTTAGCACAACCGAAGCAATGGCTGAGCTTCGCCCTGGGTGAACCACCTTATCTCACCTGTTCACCGTTCTTTGATTTTTTGTGTGGATAGTACCTGGCACACCTTGGTCAAGGTTCCAAGCTGAGCTGGTACTAAAAGGTGGTGTGACATTACTGCAAACCAGCGATTAGTCACACGACAGTTGATGTCCTGCATAAAGCCTTGACCACGCTGTGGTCAATTGACAATAGACTTGTCAAGAACAAAGCTTCATATGTTATGTGTAGCGAAGCTTTTTATGTGTGTAGTGTGTTGTCAATGTTGCAGTAAATGTACAGTGTAGCTTAGAGTTTGTCAATAAATAAAGGCTGCAGCTTCTCAAGACCAAAGTAAAGCTTGTTTCCCAACTTCATTGCTCTGACAATCACCTCTGCCTACATCAAGGGGATACTATTCAAAGTACTAGCTACAGTGGAAAAGGAAGTAGAGGACCCACAAGTGAATAGATTAGAGTTGAGCTGTACAATGTTGATGCAGAGAGGAAGAGATAAGTGTCCATCTTGTCCTATATGTATCCAAATTAGTTTTTGTTTTATCTCATGAGTAATTTCTATACATGTAGACAATCTATTATGTTTTTAACCTGATAATAAGAGGGATTGGGTTTGCATCGCTCTTTACATGTGTCTGGTTCATTGTGTCAACATGCACACAAACCAATATTATCATGCTGCTATCAAGGATTGCATTGCACATTTAATTTGATGAGAAGGCTGTACCACAAAAACAAAAAAAAAATACCTGTCTTCCTCTTTTTCTTCCCTTCACCTTTTGCACTGGTCAGGGAGATATTAGGAGTTTGAGAGGGGAAGCACTGTGCCGACACACCTGTGACAAAGGGGGGCAGAGAGAGGGGATGACATGCAGCTAAGGCCATATTTTAAGTAATGTGTCTGTGCTGGTTGTACATATATATATATTGTTATTATTAATGCTTGCTAATACTCACCTTCAGTCATGGTATTTTGAGAAGGAGGTGCTGAGGCGGTGCTTTGAGGCTGAACAGGGATGAGGGTTAGGGTGTAAGTCTCCTCCTCCTAGTCCATTTGGGGATGAGAAGTAGATGGGAGAAAGGTGGAAGGATCTGGAGGATGAGGCAGAGAAGAGGGTTGAGAGGGAGAGGTGGTAGACTGTGGAGTTGGAGATGGGCTGGGAGCTTCTGGCAATTGCATCTTTTTAGAATCTGAAATCATATATATATATAAATATTACTCATAATGACAGCACATCCCAAAGCATAAATCCTAATAACAGATGTTTGCCTTACTTTTAACAATGTACTCATATGCCCTGCTCATCTTTTCTAAAAAGGGTTTTACAGGCCCGTCCCCTCCAGGGCACATGTAGGTGATCATTTCTGCATTTATCGTGTTCACCCCCTTCTTTTTCTTCCCAATGAACAAAATTGGGTTGTAGCCCAAGGCAGCAAGCTCGCTCACCTGAAAGATACACAATAAATAACACAAAATGTTAACATTGCATTGATATTACACACTGACATGTTACAATTTTTCACTTCATTTCAGAAAGTCATGTGTGCACCAGTGTTGGCTAATGTCTATAATCTTTTTCAAGGGTTTCTTGAAAATGTTCTATTAATGACTGAATGGGCATCTTGATGCTCAGTGGAATGAAGATTAATATAGGTCAGCGGGTGTGGTAATTAATAAATATTCACCCAGGTTGTCACATCACTGGTCTCATAGCTCTGAAATAATTGAGATAATCAGTTAAACCAGATAGAAACAGCTCAACAAATAGAAATCTTCATCTCAGGAAATGTCTGGATGGTTCAGAGAGTCACAACATCGACACACCTCACTATGAATCTGCAGCTAATGACAAATAAAGTATGATTTTCCCTTAAATACTCAATATAATAATAGAATTTGAAATAAAGAGGAGAGTTTTATTTGGAATTCTAATGTATCCCACCTCATACATGGTCACATAGTTTAGTAATTAATGATATACAAATGTGTTTGCACTGCACTGATCATAGTATTTCACCATGATTCCTCTGAGGACTGGAGTTTGAGGGTATGTGTGACTCGTAAAGCAAACTGTTACTGACACCCTATTTAACTTACTGCTTTTTACAATTAATTTCGTCTGTGTTCCAAAATAATCTGTTAATCTGAGACCCAACTCTGCATATACAAAGTATATTCTTTTACAGTTTACATTTTAGGTACATATTCCAAAAATTCACTGTGTTTCTTACCTGCCTTCTACTGAAGTACCTACAGTATAATTACCCGCGTTACCATTTACCGCGAACGAGACGCAGTGAATGACGTCACTTCCTGTCGCTTGCACGTTCAATCATAAAGTTTTTAAGGGAAGATAATTTAAAAACATGTATATATTTAAATTAAAAAAGAAATCAGAAAATAAAACATAAAGTGAAGTGTAATTACTAATTCGACTGCACTAAATGTTTAATATATTTATTAGACATATCTTTCTGCAACCCTATTCTCAACATTACTTTGCAAACCTGAAGAAATACAAATATGGTGCTAATTTTTATCAAGCTGCATGGCACGTCACACGGAAATTGTAGTATTTTTTAAATGGTACATTAAATAAAGTTCTATATATTTAATTAACAGTATACTGATAGATTTAAAGGGGTTAGAAACACATTTATGTGATCAGATTTTAAATATCCAATTGTTAAATTGGTGAAAATTCAGTGCCCCCACTTGGTGACTAAATGTATATGAATATAGTCACATAGCTGAATTCAATAACTTTCTAAAACAGTTGGTCCCATGTATGAAGCCTCTTCTGTTGCTGAATGACAAGCATTCCAATATGCACTGAGGTCAAGGTTCAGAGGTCAATATTTCACAGCAGGATCCACTTATGATCTTCACACTGACATATGTTACTCACCAGAACAAGGCCTTTTCAAAAATGTCTTTAATGTTGTTAAAGACAAGGATAAAGTTGAATTCTCACCTCTGTTTGGTGCCAGCCTCTTTCAGGTGAAATTTATGAGACCATTTGAGACTCCAGCCTGAATGAACACAAGGATTTTTTGCTTATATGTTTGGTAAAAAAAATACCTTGAAGGTATGTTTTTTCTAATCACATTCATAATTTGGGGTATGGGCTAGTGTAGACCTTATTTTACCCATAGGCAGATTATGAGACAATGGTCCCCTCGCCAGAGACATGCCAACATCCCATACCCCCAAAAGGCACTCATTTGGCCCATGTTGCCAAACACTAAAACATATTTAATGGAGAATACAGTCAGGTTATGCAACATAAAAAAGAATAATCTATGCACCAATACACCCATATATATATATATATATATATACATATATATATATATATATATGTATATATATATGCATATTTATTTTTTGGTCATAATCGTAATTATAGTCATTTGAATCTACCGGGTGCTTGCATATGTCTCTGTGTCAATGTGTCACTAGTGATGGAATGTAATTCAGTGCTTTTACTCAAGTACTGTAATTAAGTACAAATTTGAGATACTTTTACCTTTTTCTTTTTTTCTTTACATGTTACATACCTGTTTTACACCAATACACTTTAGATGAATTGTAGTTTTAACTCCACTACAATTATTTGTCTGCTATATTTACTGGTATTTGCTACTTGATTAAGCCTACATAAACATTGATGTACACGTATGTCTATCTGGTTGATGATGTAAGATGAAAGCGTGGGCTAGTTCATCTGATATCCAGTAAATCACTATGAAATGTGGTCTGCTAAATCATTCAACCTGTGTAAAGTTGGATGTACTTACTATATAATTGCATTAAAACACTGTTCCTGTAATTGAAAACGTGTTGCTTATAATCTCATGTCACTGGTCCTTCCTCTGAATCTCTTGCCATATAGTGAATTCATCTACAATGAAAACATGTGGGAATTGCACAGATAAAATAAGTCAAACCGGAAACAGCACTAACATCCAAGGACTCAATCAGAAATGTAGCTTTATTGTCATTTTGTTTAATTATACATTAATGAAGAATTATTAATTAAACAGTAAAGATCAACACAATCCCCTGAAAAGATACTAAGGCGAACATGAATTAACGTTAAGAAAGTAAAGGACAGTGGTTTGTGTTGTAAACCAGGAACTTTCCACAAACCAGTACAAAAATCAAACCTTGTATAAGTGATTCAACATTTCACACAAGCAACCACAAAAAAAAATACAACTGTTAATCCTGACAATGAGCACATAGGTGAGTCACTTTTTAAAGCCACATGCTGTGTGTGCACTGTGATCATGAGCACCCCATCATCCTCTTTTACACTGCATCAGACTCTGAATCTTCAGAGCTAACGTCTACCTCATCCGAACTGTCCATTATGTCATCCGCTGATGACAGCACATGCAGGTAGTGTTGTCTTGCATGCCGCTGCAGCTCTCTCATTTCCCACTGCCTTTGGGAGGATGAGGCAGGTGTGACCCTTCCATGCTTTCTCTGTAAGATGTCCTTAAGAACGGATCAAATATGTCACTATCCAAGTCTTTCACAGTTTAAACATAACTTTGCAAAAATTCAAAATTCAAAAAAAAAAAAACTTTGCATGGTGTCTTCGCTCTGATGCTGAGACAACTCAGAATAGACCCTGGCATGGGCTTTGAGAGACTCCCAGTGCTGTTTCATTTCTTTGACAAGAATCTTCTTCTCCTCACCCATCACCCTATCGAAGACTTCTTTCTTCATGCTAAAATCAGCAGAACCTTTAATACATCAATATAAAACATTCAGACCACTGTTTATAGCATGTAGCTACAGAGATCTTTTCTTTCATACGCATGCATACTTTGTCAAAATGAAAATATGTCCATTGGAACACCTAAAAGTAAGAATGCTAGTGATGAAATGTGTATTCACTAAAGTACTGTGCTTAAGTATAAATTTGAGATACTTTGCTTTTTATGCTACTTTCTTCTTCTACTGCACTACATCTCAGAGGAAAATATTTTACCTTTTACTTCACTACAATTATTGGACAACTTCAACTTTTAATGCTTTAAGTATAATTTACTGATTTCACTGAAAAAATATTTGACTTGTGATCAGAGTATTTTTGCAGTGTAGTATCAGTATTTTTTACTTTGTAAATAGACTTTTAATAGCTTTTAAGTAAAGGATATGATCATTCTTTCACCACTAAAGAATATGCACAGTACATGAATACATGCATACCACTAATTTGCCATGGCCAGGGATGTTCTGTGTCCAGAATGCTATCCATGCACACCGCTTGCTCGGATGGAAACGAGACTGTTGTACTCTGCTACCATTGCCTTTAAAGTGGTCTTCTGTTGCCTTATTTTACTGCGAATTCGATGTCGACCTTTGTTGCTGTCTGACAAACAAAGAACAAAGATAAACCCACATTATATATTTTAAATACACTAAGTCCATGATCTTGTTTAAGTTGCAGCTGCACAACAGAAGGATATTTCATTTGCCAAACACATTTGATCATAATAGATGTACTTATAATAACAAAACGCAACACGGTAAGTCGCTCCAGCGTTGGTATCAACTCAATCCAGTGCACTGAATGCATATATAGAATATACACTATATATTCTAACTCAATTTATTTTGGAGAAGTCCAATGCATTAAACATTTGTTTTTTGAACTGGATGAACATTGTAATTGTGAAGTGAGTTTGGAGACATTTCAGACTGTGATCTGAAAAGGCCTACAATGTTAACATACCATTTTTCCGATATAGGAGTTGAGCTCTCATCTTGATGCTGGTTGTGAGGGCCTCAATCTTCTTACACAAAGCTTGTGGTGAGCCTGGATGGTCAGTTTCTCCTGACAAAGTTGATTGCAGGTTGCTTCAACTTCAACTCAATTCAATTGTATTTGTATAACATATTTGCATCACAAATGTTTCTCCATGTCAGATAATGTTTCACATTCTTACCCTCTGCCCATTGTTTGACTTCTAGCACAAAATCTTCCACAGTTTGGTCATCCAGTTGATGCTGGGCTTTCAGGGTTTCCAGGTCCACCATCTGGATATTCAGAGCTTTAGATGTCTAAAGTACAGTGATAAATACATTGACATTTGACATTTCAGCTGGTTCCATTTTAAGGCAAGAAGTGTCAGCATGTCATTGCGTCCTGCAAGTACAGAGATCAGACACAGACAGAGTTCTGTAAAAATTCACTTGTAATAATATAAATGTATTTTATTCTATATACATAATTCATATTATTCATATTATATTATATATTATTATATTATTCTTGAATTTCCTTCGGGATCAATAAAGTATCTATCTATCTATCTATCTACAATTATATAGCACCTGCTTTTGACATATGCTTTGTTGTGACAGCGATCCTGGAAAGGAAAGCATTCCATTGCTCTACTTCCTCCCCTAGTGTTTTACCAGCACCTTCTTGGTTTGTCCCACTCCATCTCACCTGGGGAGAGGGACCCAAACAGAAAAATCAAGGGAAATTAGTACACCAAAGTAATGCCCAGTCACTTTTCATTTAATTAAAGCCTAATCAAAAATCTGTCAACCTTCCACCAGGTTTTGTGAAAATGAGAGGTAAACCTCATGAGTAAGCTTGTGTAGTGTATTTAATTAGATGAACACATTAACTCAGCAAAGTTTTGTCTTGAATGTCTTAGAGGTGTACATTTCATTGTATTGATAAGCAAACAGAAGATCTCTCAGGAGAGAGTTATTTTGGGATTTAGATGTATCACCTATGACAGTTTACAACAGGTTCACAGCAGAGGTCGACAGGTCAGGCCTGGACACTGCCTTGTTTGGGCTCTGGTCAGCACAGAGAATGTATAGCAATATAGTTTTAGCAACTATGTTTGTTTTTCAGGGACAAGGCACCTGGACAAACAGGAGACAGGTCTTTTCTGTCTATCACTAGGTGGCTTCTATATTAAGATAGAATACCTAAAATGGTTAAATGTGAGGTATAGGATGATGTCACAGAACCTTTAAAAGCATGGCCCTGCTCTTATGCGGGCAGAATTGTTCGGAGATTCGGCAGGAACATTCTCCCGAGCTGCTGCAGAAGCTTGGTCTGATGCCTGACTTGTAACCAAATAAAATCCCCTTTTGTTCGGTACGAGTCCTGTGTCAGCGAGGTTTCTTTCTTCACCATCAACTCAACACCTATCGTTCATAAGAAGGAAGGAGGCCTGACTAAAACACGACACTTGCACAACAAACATACATACACAGACAGGTGCCAAATAATATCCTCGACAAAAGAAGCTATATCAAATAAGGGCTGTTCAAATTAACAACAATAACTATAATAATACAATTGTAAAATAATCTGTTAAGTGATAGTTAAACATTAGACATTGGTATAAATCATTTATGGGAATGCAAGTACTTTGATAAAAATGTACTGCATTGTACCAACCTCACATTTGAAGTCATGCGCTTTAGCATGTACAACAGACAGGAAGGGCCTCATATTCTGAAGGTGCTGGAGCTCAGAACAGTTGGTGCTTATCTTTTGCAGTTATGGCCAATATTTGCACACAACATTCATACAAAAAAAGGTGATGTCATGTTTGGATGCCAGCAGCTGCTGCAAAAACATGGGGTATGCATATATTTCACCCCTAAACATATTAAGGGCAGCCAGCAAGACACCATGCATGCACACTGCCAGCTCCAGTCCCTCCTTATCCACCTCACTGCTTGATCTTTGGGAGGTCTCTGTGGCAGCTGACCACTCCCCACCACAATTACTCCTTCCAGTAACCTACATTGTAGAAAATCATAATTGACAAATAATCTCATCAACAGTCATTATAGGGAACGAACAATTACACTTTCAGGGGACAAAGAACAGATTAGTGTTAGCAGATTAACAACAATTAGGAATACAGGTAGATATCACAATACATGAGAGTACTGACTGACTATGTATTATAATATTATATTGACATAGAAATGAAAGTCTGCTGTTACATGTTTAGTTTTGCTGTGGATGTGATCCACAAATCTGGTCACATCTTCATCTTTTGCAATGAAGACACCGTCAAAGATGGCCCGCTCCTGAGATCTAAAAACAACAAGAAATAAAAAGACTTCAACCCTTTAAAAGGTACTCTCAACCAGTTGGTGGAACAATACTCTAAGTCACATCTCTACTGTAGCTGTGAGCAGTACGTCTTTTTAGAAAACCTGGTTTTCGTACGGCCACCAAAAATATTTGTGAGTGAGTAATATTGGTCAAGAAATTGCAGTTAATGTGACTTGTCCTGAATGTTGTACTTTTATTATGAACAGATGTCTCTACCATTTGGTAGAGGACTGTATCTGAAATATTGTACAGTCTAATTTAAAATATATATATATTGATTTGTCAATGTTATCATAAGTGAATATGATTTCTTTTTTCTTGATGCGTACCTTAAAGGTTTAAAAGGATAGTCGAGTATTCTGAAGTGAAGTGGTATAAGGTACTTATCTGTAGAAAGTGTGTTACCTACAGTACACAGTGTTCAGACAGACACTATCTTGGCACTACATTGTCTCAACTGTAGAACTTGCATATTTCTACACCTAACCCAAACTACAATACTGGATATTGTTTTTTTTTCCTTTTTTAGGTGGGCCTTTCATGTAGCAAAACCACATTTTTCTGCTTCTGCACAATACCGGCAGGGGGTGGGTGGTGGTGACCATTGTCTGCTGTAGGTAACTGACCATGGATAACTACCTCATACAACCCCACTTCAAAACACCTGAACTATATTTTTAACATGTCATACATCAAAGGTTATTTGCAATATAAAACACAATTATTAATTTTGCCAACAGTGTGGGTGTACATTATTGTATACCTTACAGTACTTTTGAAGCGGTAATGCTTGCGGTTTCCATCCACTGAGACAGCAAGCATTGCTGGGGTACAGGCAGGGCAGGTAAATTTCTCCTCTTTGCAGGTGGAATCAACCTCATATTGTACAGCAGCCCATTAAAAAAAGCTTTTTTAGAAGCTGTCTGATGAGATCTTCCCAGTCTATGTGCAAAAAAAGCACAAAACAATTTTTTAAACAAAAACCTTTCCATTTGTAAACACAAACATATTTATGACCTTGCAGAATGAAGACAGAAATACTTACACGGCCAAAGCGAGCAGTCCACTTCTCAAGCATTCTTAGATATGCCTGAAAAGACATCCCGGGTGATGCCATCTTCATGTCTTCAAATGTATAAAACAGGTCTGTCTCATAAATTGTTACAAAATGAAGGGTGGCAGGCCAGTATCCACTTTTTATCAAGTCATCAAGTCCTGCAGTCTAAGTTGCCTGGCATCCCTCGCAGGTTAGCTCAGGCATGTTGAGATCATACCGTCCTACAACATAATATTTACATTTACAAACAAGGTTGGTATGTTATATACTGTAAATCCAAGGGGTCCAGTAAAGCCTGCTGACTTGATAGGCACTATCAAACATTTAGTAATTTGTAAATGGCATGAATAAATAAGTGACATTCCCCCCAAAAAGGTTACCATGACAACCAAAATGAGCTAATTTTTTTCTTGTGGGAGTTGTTGAAAAATTGCAAAATGACCATTTATTGTGACCAAAGCAACTGCCTTCCCTTGGATCACCCTGAGTGCTTCTGGGGAACGACCACAGATGCTGACAAAAATCGCACTGAAAGACATTAAACATACAGTAGGTTACACTAATTCATAATTACTGACAGACACAAACTAGCTCAGAAAAAAGATGTGTGTAACTTACCACAGTTAGTAAGTGCCTTTTCAAAAAACAGGTGGTTGGAGGCAATGGCTGGAAGAAGCCAGCACACATGGCATCCCTGTTATGGAGGACTGAGGCTTTGCTGTGTCTGCTGACGTCACATTCAGCACAGAGAAAGGGACGTGGAAGGCAATCTCTGCATCTTATAGCCGCACAGTTGTTCCCACATTGGCTGCAGCTATTTGTTGCCACACTCTCCTTGGCAAGCATGCTATCAAGAAGATATGGTCTCTGTTCCCTCCATCTCTCAGAAAATAGAACAATGCTCCAATCCAGAGAAGCCAGAGGAGCTCTTTGGTCAGCTGAAGCTTCACTAAGCTCTTCATCAGAGCAGCTCAGGGCGTGTTGCAGATCTTGCAGAAGACATTCTATTACAATTGTAAAGGAAATACATGGAGTAGTTAGAAGGGGTTCAAGCTTGATTTTGTATCATATACATACAACTAGCAAAAACATGGACTTCATTGTTAGACAGATAAGAAGAGAATAATGTTATGTGACAGATATAACATATATATGCTTGGCAATTGCATATTAACAGGGAGAAACATTGTCATAAAGCTTGTTTTGGAGTCTTTGTTTTGTCCAATAGGTAATTTCGCAGATTCTAGGAAAAAGACATTATATACAGACCATCCATCATCTACCGCTTTATCCTCCACCATCTCAGCTACATCGGGCAATAGGCGGGTACACCCTGGACAGTTCGACAGTCCATCGCAGGGCCACACACACATAGAGACAAACAACCATTCACTCTCACCTATCCTATCTATCTATGGTCAATTTAGGATGTCCAATTTTTATATTTATATTAATCCCAATATTGCATGTCTTTGGCCTGTGGGAGGCGTTTAGCTGTAATGGAGGAAAAAAACATAAACACCTGTTAAAGCAACATATATTTGTCAAACACTGTCATTTGTTTTTAAAATAACTGTATGCAATCTACATTTATACTATATAGTATAGGATTCCTATTTCATTTTTTAGGTGGGGCGTGGGTGTTCTTTTGAAAAAGAGGCTACAAGAAAATTGTCAAGTAACTCATGTCAGCCAAATCATGCTTGCAGTAAAAAGCATTTCTTTATTTCTCAGGATTTGAGCTCCATCAGAGATGACACATTGATCTGACCTGGTGTTATTTAGCTTAAAATTTTGATAAATAGCTAAAAAGTCTACTGATGATACTGTAGTACATTGACAGTGTGGCATGCTATCCCTGGCAATGGCCTACACTGACATTCAGGACTGAAACATTTTTAAATGTCCAGAATATAAAATACGAACCATGTCTGGGTTTCTTCCGCGTGACACTTGGCCTCATGGAAAGCGTGTTTCCATCCGCGTCCCTCTCCTAACGCAAGGTAATAGGTAGTTACTAGGAGCTAACTTTAGCTGATTAGTAAAAACGTCTACGTTAACTAAACTAACATGCCATGCTTTTGTTTTTTTTACAGAAAAATCATAAGCATATGTAAAAACTAAGCAGCCTTGTATTTACCCTGTGGTTGCATTTTAAACCAAATGCATCGTATGTGTCGATTACCGTGTTGTCCAAGTTAAAGTGGGTCCGTGTCCAACGTTGTTGTCGCGTCTAGAAGATGACGCCTTCACGCAGCGGCAAAATAAAACGTGATATTTAAGCATCTAACTAACTTCATATGTTTGGCCTAATAATGCTGCTACATGATTGGTATTTATGAAATGGGGGAAAAAAGTGTCTTTAGTAGCAGCATTACTCTTACTCGCACAATATGAAACATTTCTCTTCTGGGTTTATTTTGAAAGTGTAACCGTACGTTGCATATTTATTTTCCTAATTCCGTCCACCCGGACGTGGGTAAATGTGTTGTCGCTAACTTGGCAGTGCCACGGGCCCATATCAATAAAACATCCCTGAGCGTCCAAATGTGAAGCGAGAGGGGTACCGACAGCGTCACTTCTTGAAGCGTACGGCCAGTGACCGAGCTGCCGATTTTGACGCGTTGGGAATGAGAACGTGTTGGATAGAGAGGGTAGAGGGAGGCATTTATATCAAATACAGAACAGTGTTAGGGTCAATAGGGTAGGTATGGGACACAGGAGAGAGGAGGTTGTTATAATGAGGTTGAGGCTAGCGCACTGTGCACTGAATAAATCACTTAAATTGGCAGGGAAACATCAGACAGGACTGTGTGAGAGGTGTCAGGAAGAGGAGGAATCTGTGGAACATGAACTTTTGAGGTGTAGGGCATATGATGCAAATACAGAGGTGATGAATAATAATCTAAGGAAATTAGGGGATCAAGAATTTCATTTAAAGGAAGTAATGGAAACGAGTGAGAAATGTTAACAGGATGATTATGTAGGAGCAGCAAGTGTGCACCCTTGACGGTCGACAAATCTTGCTGGAAACTGGCAAAACAGGTTCATTAAGGAGACAATCCTTTACTAGTCTCCCATAGAAAACCACGTCACCATAGTATCACGCAGGCTTGCTGTGATGACTCCGCCCACTTTGAGGAGGCGCTATGAAGTCATGGAAAACAACATGGCTGATACTAAACTGAGTCGAGTCGATTAGAGTTAGAACTGTATAAGTTTATGTGTCTGAGCGAGATCATTGTTCAGTGATAAGATCTGATTCTGTTAATATTTGACTGCAGTTGATGGAGTTGAGTGTAAAGTTCAGATCAGAGCAGTTATTTGATCACATTCATCACATTTCCTTCAGATGAGACTTGAGAAAACTTCGGTCCGTGTTTTGTTCGCTGTTCAGCAGCAGAATCACTTCACAGACGTTCAGCAGCTTCATGACGATCATTTCCTGCCTTCACAAGGTAACAGAACTAAACTCATCTCATCACACATGTGAAAAAGAACTTTGTAACTGAGCAGTGTTGTTTTTAGCAGCCATTCTAGATTTAGTCTTAGTTTTAGTCTTTTGGACTAAAACGCTGATTAGTTTTAGTCATTTCTATATGTGATAGTTTTAGTCCAATTTTAGTCAAAATCAAAAAAGTTTTAGTCAGTTTTAGTTTAAAAAAAAAAAAAAAAAAAAAGTATAGTCTTTTAACAAATCCATTTAGGTCAATAAGTATTGGAGATTACTGTTGGGCAGAAACCTTTAATCTCCATAATTCAACTTTTCAACAGTTTTTTTCATGAATTGATGCCGACTTCATCATACAACAGTGTCACACATAAGTTTGACATAAAATTTCCTTGCCAGCGGTGCGCCGCGACCGACTCTACTAAAAAAAAGGGGCGTCAACAAAATAATTTCGTCATCGTCATCATTTACGAAAACAACACTGTAACTGAGTGGACGTGATGTTTTTACTGTGAAGCTCATGAATGTCACGTCACTGACTCTTGCTCAGTGACTGAGGTTTTTACACAGAATGAATTGACCCTGTAGTGACTTAGAGAGGCCTAAATGTCTGGTGTAATACTGCAAACTTGTCTTATTATGGGATGTGAACATGTCCTGGTTCCTCTGAATGTAAAGAAGGCCCAACCCTTTTGAAGCAGCTCTGCTGACACAGTATAACATTAGGTCAATATGGTCCACCCATGTTAGCAGAACTTGTAATGAGCGAGGTTTATTCTCCCAGCAGGTGGCACTCTGCTATGAATCAGATCAAGGCCAGTAAAGAGGAAGCTCCGCCCTCTAAAACCACTCTGTGTGAGGAACATGAGGGTCAGAGGTGAGATGAGGATCTCATGGATCATGTGACTCGTCTCCATGTCACAGCTCAGTGTTTTATTTACACATCATGTGTTTGTAGGAGGATCCATCAACAGAGATCAGTCTCTGCCAGACCTGGACCCAGCTGTGTCTCCATGTCGAGTGACTGGTCCATGGATGAACCATTGAAGTTCGAACAAGAACAGAGGTCAGATGATGGAGGGTGGAGGTCTTCACAACAACTCAAATGATCCACCATGTAGCACCAGAGACACCTAATATTTGAGAATTCAGACCCAGACCCATGCAGACCCAAGACATTCTGGACCCAAGTCCCAAACGGACCCGTCGCCATTTAATCTCAGATCTGGACCCATGAAAAAATAAGAAATGTTGAATAAATGTGGAACATTCCTGGCTCACATGCTTGGGTTTGGGTAAAGTGATCTGACTGAAGTTGTGGAAGTCTTAAATGTGTTAATCAGTGTAGTGTTTGACACCATCTGGGTCACACTCAACCATTTCTGACACAAACCTGTTTTCCTTGTGTCTCCTGATACTGTAGATCATTAATGAGATCAATCACAGCAGATGTTGTATTTACATGTCATGTCCTGTGTTAGTAGGAGGATCCATCAACAGGGACCAGACTCTGCTGGAGCTGGACTTGGACCTGGACCCAGCTGTGTGTCCATGAAGAGTGACTGGTCCATGGATGAACCTTTGAAGTTCAAACAAGAACAGAGGTCAGATGATGGAGGGTGGAGGTCTTCACAGGTCAACAACTCAAATGATCCACCATGTAGCACCAGGGACACCTAATATTTGAGAATTCAGAACCAGACCCATGCAGACCTAACACATTCTGTACCCAAGTCCCAAACAGACCCGTCCCCATTTAATCTCAGATCTGGACGCATGAAAAAATAAGAAATGTTGAATAAATGTGGAACAGTCCTGGCTCACATGCTTGGGTTTGGGTAAAGTGATCTGACTGAAGATGTGGAAGTCTTAAATGTGTTAATCAGTGTAATGTTTGACACCATCTGGGTCACACTCAACCATTTCTGACACAAACCTGTTTTTCTTGTGTCTCCTGATACTGTAGATCATTAATGAGATCAATCACAGCAGATGTTGTATTTACATGTCATGTCCTGCGTTAGTAGGAGGATCCATCAACAGGGACCAGACTCTGCTGGACCTGGACTTGGACCTGGACCCAGCTGTGTGTCCATGAAGAGTGACTGGTCCATGGATGAACCTTTGAATTTCGAACAAGAACAGAGGTCAGATGATGGAGGGTGGAGGTCTTCACAGGTCAACAACTCAAATGATCCACCATGTAGCACCAGAGACACCTAACATTTGAGAATTCAGACCCAGACCCGTGCAGACCCAAGACATTCTGGACCCAAGTCCCAAACAGACCTGTCCCCATTTAATCTCAGATCTGGACCCATGAAAAAATAAGAAATGTTGAATAAATGTGGAAGAGTCCTGGCTCACATGCTTGGGTTTTGGTGAAGTGTTCTGACTGAAGATGTGGAAGTCTTAAATGTGTTAATAAGTGTAGTATTTGACACCATCAGAAAAACACTCTTCTTCTCTTTGGTGGACCAATGTTGTTTTACTGTCTCCACTAACTGCTTTAGCCTGTCCTCAGCTCTGAATACGTTTCCAGCAGTAAATCTAGTCAGAGTCCGTGATTGGTCAGGGACTCATCAACAAGCCTCCCTGATTGTGTCTTTGAGACTTCACACATAACAAACACTAGAGACTGTCCTTCAGGGACTTTTGTCTTCAACCTGTCAAACTCATGTCATGTGAACTTGGCTGAAGAAGAATCGTAGGTGCAGCACATTGAAAACCTCGTAGAAACAAATGCTTGTTTAGTAAATGACACTGAATCTTTTCTCCTCAGAGTTGATCAGCAGAGGACAGAGGTTCTCAGTGGTCAGTCTGTCCAGCAGCATGGAGCAGACCTGGACTCCATTTTTAAGGTGTGTAAATGTACAAACATGACACTACTGTTAATACTGAAGCAGAGTCCTGGTCCTGACAGTCTGGATGTTGCTCTGTGGACCTGCAGGACTTCACTCTGTCACTGATGAGCTGAAGTTAAACTTCACATGTTCTGTTCCAGCTGCTGGAGGAGAACATCATCTGCTTTGTGAAGAACGAGCTGAAGAAGATCCACAAGGTTCTGGATACAGATCATATAGAAGTCTTAGAGAGTCAGAGGGAGGATGAGGAGGAGAAGAGCAGCAGAGAGGCCTTTCTGAAGATCACAGAGGACTTCTTAAGGAGGATGAAGCAGGAGAAGCTAGCTGACAGTAAGAGGACTTTTAATGTGAAAGGAAGAACATCTTATTTTCTCAATGATCCACCCACTGATTTATTTTCTTGTGTTCTGTCAGAAATCAGAGCTCAAGCTTGTCGACGTGAACTCAAATCAAACCTGAAGAAGAAGTTCCAGTGTTTGTTTGAGGGTGTGGCTAAAGCAGGAAACCCCACCCTTCTGAATGAGATCTTCACAGAGCTCTACATCACAGAGGGAGGGAATGGAGAGGTCAATGAAGAACATGAGGTCAGACAGATTGAAAGAGCTTCCTGGAAACCAGACAGACCAGAAACATCCATCAGACAAGAAGACATATTTAAAGCCTCAGCTGGAAGAGACGGACCAATCAGAAGAGTGATGACAAAGGGCGTGGCTGGCATTGGGAAAACAGTGTTAACACAGAAGTTCACTCTGGACTGGGCTGAAGACAAAAGCAACCAGGACATACAGTTCATGTTTCCCTTCACCTTCAGAGAGCTGAATGTGCTGAAAGAGAAGAAGTTCAGTTTGGTGGAACTCATCCATCACTTCTTCACTGAAACCAAAGAAGTAGGAATCTGCAGGTTTGAAGACTTTAAGGTGGTCTTCATCTTTGATGGTCTGGACGAGTGTCGACTTCCTCTGGACTTCCACAACACTGAGATCCTGACTGACGTCACAGCGTCCACCTCAGTGGACGTGCTGCTGACAAACCTCATCAGGGGGAAACTGCTTCCCTCTGCTCGCCTCTGGATAACCACACGACCTGCAGCAGCCAATCAGATCCCTCCTGACTGTGTGGACATGGTGACAGAGGTCAGAGGTTTTACGGACCCACAGAAGGAGGACTACTTCAGGAAGAGGTTCAGAGATGGGGAGCAGGCCAGGAGGATCATCTTCCACATCCAGACATCACAAAGCCTCCACATCATGTGCCACATCCCAGTCTTCTGCTGGATCACTGCAAAGGTTCTGGAGAACATGCTGAAAACCAGAGATGGAGGAAAACTGCCCAAGACCCTGACTGAGATGTACATCCACTTCCTGGTGGTTCAGTCCAAAGTGAAGAAGGTCAAATATGATGGAGGAGCTGAGACAGATCCACACTGGACTCCAGAGAACAGGAAGATGATTGAGTCTCTGGGGAAACTGGCTTTTGAGCAGCTGCAGAAGGGAAACCTGATCTTCTATGAATCAGACCTGACAGAGTGTGGCATCGATATCACAGCAGCTTCAGTTTACTCAGGTGTCTTCACTCAGATCTTTAAAGAGGAGAGAGGCCTGTACCAGGACAAGGTCTTCTGCTTTGTCCATCTGAGTGTTCAGGAGTTTCTGGCTGCTCTTCATGTTCATCTGACCTTCATCACCTCTGGAACAAATCTATTGTCAGAACCAACAACGAGCCAGTTGACCAGACCGTTTAGAAACAAACCTGAACTGAATCATCTGCACCAGAGTGCTGTGGACGAGGCCTTACTGAGTCCAAATGGACACCTGGACTTGTCCCTCCGCTTCCTCCTGGGTCTTTCACTGGAGACCAGTCAGAAGCTCTTAAGAGGTCTACTGACACAAACAGGAAGTGGTTCACAGACCAATCAGGAAACAGTTGAGTACATCAAGAAAAAGATCAGTGAGAATCTGTCAGCAGAGAGAAGCATCAACCTGTTCCACTGTCTGAATGAACTGAACCATTGTTCTCTTGTGGAGGAGATCCAAGAGTCCCTCACATCAGGACGCCTGTCCACAGAGACACTGTCTCCTGCTCAGTGGTCAGCTCTGGTCTTCATCTTACTGTCATCAGGAAAAGATCTGGAAGAGTTTGACCTGAAGAAATACTCTGCTTCAGAGGAGGCTCTTCTGAAGCTGCTGCCGGTGGTCAAAGCCTCCAACAAAGCTCTGTACGTGGATCAGTATATAAATATTAATAAGACATATTCTGAAGAGCACAAGACAAACATGTTTAACCTTTTGTTCATCACTGTTTTCTACCTCAGACTGAGTGGCTGTAAACTCTCAGAGAGAAGCTGTGAAGCTCTGTCCTCAGTCCTCAGCTCTGTGTCCTCTCGTCTGAGACACGTGGACCTGAGTAACAACGACCTGCAGGATTCAGGAGTGAAGCTGCTGTGTGATGGACTGAAGAGTCCTCACTGTTCTCTGGAGACTCTCAGGTCAGAACTCTGACTCTAACTCTTTGCTTCTTTAGGTTCCTGTTGATGAAGATGTTTTTTCTGAATCACTGAGTTCATCATATCTTCTTAACTCCAGTCTGTCAGGTTGTCTGGTCTCAAAAGAAGGATGTTCTTCTCTGACCTCAGCTCTGAACTCAAACCCCTCCCATCTGAGAGAACTGGACCTGAGCTTCAATCATCCAGGAGACTCAGGAGAGAAGCTAATGTCTGCTGAACTGAAGAGTCCTCACTGGAGACTGGACACTCTCAGGTATTCTCCTCCTCCTCCTCCTCCTCTTCCTCTTCATGATCAGCAGCAGTATTAAAACTTGTCAGGAGGTTCAAGTTGAAGATGTCCTGTTATTATGTTTTCCTCTGTCAGTGAGTATAACCAAACATTAGTGACACTTTTTAAACACCTCGTGAGAACGAGTGAATGTCACGTAGTTCAGCCTGAGAAACGACCAGAACCATGAACTGGACAGATCATCTGCACAGAGTAGCAGCATCATGTAAGAAGTCCTGGTACTGGGTACAGAACAGTCCTGGTCCACTTCAAACAGTCTACGGTCAAACTAAAGTAAAGATGTCTTTATTCTGTGGTGTTTGTCGTGAGTTGTGTACGAGATGTTCGTCATCTTACAGCTACAATCAAGTTGTTCTTCATTCTTCATTCAATGGTGAAAACATACAAGTTTTGGAAGCAGCAGTAACAGCGACGAGCCTCTGCAGCAGCAGCTGCATAAGTAGCCATGTGTTTCCTCTGTGACGCGCAGCTGTAAAAACCACAAAAGCACTGGAAACTAGGTATCGATTCAAGCAAGCGATCAAACAACCGTAATTTAAATATAAAGTTTATGGTTTTTAGACCCACAATACTGCGATTTGAAACACTGTAAAAAATACAAATGAAATCCCTAATTTTTATCTATTTTCTTTGTTTACTTGGTTTGTGCTAGGCCAACTTGTTGCTAGTTTACTCGTGGTGGGTTTCAATTGTATAAACAGAAGTTGTCTTCTGTGTTGTCCACGTGGTGGTGCTGTTGAGTAAATGCGTAGCCTCCTGAAACTGTGGTCTCTGGTTCTGCAGACACCGTCTTCTCTTTGAAACACACCTGTCCTTGTAGTTCATAATTGTGTCCACCAGAGTGCGTCATTAAGACAACAGTTTGGACTCATGTTGGACAGAAACTCATTCAGACTGTTTCTTCCTCCAGGATGGACCATGCTGGAGAGCAGAGGTTAAAACCTGGTGTCAGGAAGTGTAAGTATGGATTTACAGGAAATAACAACATATCAGCTGATCATCAATAAACTGCAGCTGTGTCTCGTTGTCTTCATCAGATTCATGTGAACTGGAACTGGACACAAACACAATGAACAGAGAACTCAAACTGTCTCACGACAACAGGAAAGTGACCCGTGTGACAGAAGATCAGTCGTATCCTGATCATCCAGACAGATTTAAGTTCTTTCCTCAGCTGCTGTGTAGACCTGGTCTGACTGGTCGCTGTTACTGGGAGGTCGAGTGGAGAGGAAGAGTTTATATATCACTGAGTTACAGAGGAATCAAGAGGAAAGGCATCGGTTCTGACTGTTTGTTTGGACATAATGATCAGTCCTGGAGTCTGTTCTGCTCTGATGATCATAGTTACTCTGTCCGTCACTGTGGGACACAAAGTCCCATCATGTCCTCTGTCTCTCACAGAGTATCAGTGTATGTGGACTGTCCTGCTGGGATTCTGTCCTTCTACAGCGTCTCCTCTGACTCACTGATCCACCTCCACACATTCAGGACCACATTCACTGAACCGGTTTATCCTGGGTTCCTGGTCTGGCCTGGTTCCTCAGTGTCTCTGTGTCCTCTGTAGGACATGAAGAGACAGCAGCTTCAGTGGTGGACGAGGTCAAAGCTCAAATAATATAAAATAAAATTCAAGGTTTTTAATCAAATAGAAAACAAAGTAAATAAAGATGGTAAGAGTTTGACTCTTTTTCTGAAGAACATCATCTTCTCATGGAGCCTTTCTGTCCCAGCATGCACTGCTTCTCCTCCTCCTCCTCTTCATGCTGCCTGACAACAGCGCCCCCTGCTGCATGTGAGCAGAACAACACTCAGAGTTACGCACACACACACACACACATGGAAAATGAAACACACATGAGCAGATTATGCCATGAATGAGGAAGTGTGGTTTCTGCTGTGATGCAGGTGAAACTGAGTGTGCGTGACCTCAGGATGACCTCTGTCCTCCTGCTACTCTGTGAACGACAGCGAAGAACGTGTCCACAGTGACAGGAAACTCATGACACTCAGAGGGTTTTTGCACTTTCCAAACATCATCAGTGTCTGTGGTTTCTGTTTCTGTGGCTTAATGAAGAATGACATTTTCAACATCAATAAAAACCACATCATATCACTTTAATCTACTTTGTTGTGTTGATGACGAGGTACTGACACCTAATACAATCTATGTCAGATTAAGTCTACGCTCTTTTAGGTCATAGATTAACAGCTCCATCCACTCACTCTCCCATACCAAAGCCCATAGAGAAAACCAGTGATTTTAGCTGCGGGGACACAGGAGCTGGTGGTCCTCTTCTGCCTCGTGTGGTCACTTTGTGTCACTGACGTCAATCTGAACAAAGGATTTCAAACACTGAAGTGACAAAATGAGACATTTGAACGTAGTGATGGAGGCAGCAGTGTGGGAGTGTGTGTGTGTGTGTGCACTTGTATTTGTGACAAATCAGGACATTTTTATGATAACACACCAACAATATCAGTACGTTGAGAGATGTGAGGACATTTTAGAGGTCCTCATTTCTCTGACCATTATATGGTGTTCTGGACCCTCCAAACATGCTCCCAGACTAAAAATCTCCAAAGTCCTAAAATGTCACAATATTCAAGAATCGAGTGTGTGTGTGTGTGTGTGTCAAAATTTTTGATTACTAGTGGCCAGTGTTGGTACTTAAACATACTTTTAACACACTTGTACTCATATGTCACTTGTGGACACACTCACACACTCTCCAACATTTGAGTCAAATAAATATATTCTCAATTGTTATAGTTGATCTAATTGTCTTATGTTTTATAAGAATGCAATATTTATGTCCTTTGCCTTGTGGCACAAAATCAAGATATGTGCATCTTTTTTCCAGGCCACCTGAGGTATCAGAACATGTATGCTACAGCAATTATTACATGAATGTATTTTTATCTGACCATAAAAACAAAAAAGAAATTGGAATATATACATGTTTGTGTGTGTATATGTATATATATACATATATATTTATATGTATATATACAATGTTCATATATGTATATATATATATATATATATATATATATATATATATATATATATACATATATATATATACATATATATTTAATCCCCTTAATTCACTCATGTATTAAAGACATTTGAGATGAATGCTGCCACACACTGCATGTTTGGTTACTCAGCAGTCAATAACACAGCCTCTGATTTGTTAGCAAGTCGGCAAGGCAGCCTGTGATTGGCCAATAGACTGAGCTGAGGCTTACAAAGATGGCTGAGTTGCTAAAGTTGCTAAATAATCCACAGTGTAGGATCTATCATTGTGAAGGTATTTTATAAAGTCTGCCATGGTACAGAACGGTTCATGGCTTGATTTTAAAGCTTCTGAAACGTAGACCACACTGGCACTCTTGATGAACTTCCCATCCCGGAACTTCAGTACTGTGGAGATATCCATCTTGGCATATACAAGATCTTTGACGTCATTTGCAATGCGGACACGTTAACGCTGATCTGAAGAGGTAAGTTTCAAGGTAATTTAAAAGGAACTACAAACAAATTATTCCAACTGACTAGACGAAGTGCCTGATCATAAATTTTTTTTTATTGTCACCTTAATACATTCATTGTTAATTATGGCTGTTTAAATTTTAACAATCCCCATGTGAGCTTAATTTAGCTAATTAGCTAACAATTAAGGTGATGGACACGCTGTAAAACTAACCAAACAAAAGTTTTTCTTCATTTAAATCTACAGAGACAGTTCTCTAAAATGTTGTCAACAGTTTGTTGTTACCCGACAATAGAAGATGCTGGTAGTTATTGACATGAGTCATACATGTGTTCAGTCGTCAGGTCCTCATATTGTTTAGCTGTGAAAGACTTGAGTGTGTGTTTGGTTTGACGTCCTCATATGGTCTGACCCACTGACTGTAGAGTGTGTGTGTGTGTTACAGTGTCCCCATATTGTTGGGAAGTATATCATTTACAATGATAACAGTTTCTATAGAGTCTGGAAGAATAAGTCCAGATCCTCATGAAACAAGTGTGGTTATGTTTTATAACAAGTTCTGCTCTACTGTATGTTATAGTACACAATATATCTGACTGTGTACTGTTGTGTTTTGTTGCAGACATCAAGTGTTGAGATCACGACTAATTCAGCAGACCCTGAAGTCAGCGAGAGATCCACTGCATCCTATGAACAGGTGATTGAACATGTATTTTTTTCTATTTGGAATATAATAGATATCTCAGTTTGGTCCATTGCACCATTAAGTACTGTATTAAAAAAATAATTACTGTATCAGTTGATGAAAAAATGTCCACAGAATTAATAATCTTATTACTTTACATCTGATTCTTAATTGGGACAGCTGAGAGGAAAATCTGCAAAATCTGAAGCAACACCATTCTTATTGTGAGAAACGTTATGATGAAGCCAAAATAAAGATCTTTGAGAGAGAGAGAGGCTTAGGACTTTGTGTCTGGCAAGCAGAATTAATAATTCTGTGAGTAAATAATTTAGCTGAAAATATTTTATTTACAAAAGTAGCTCATTCAAAAGTAGTTATTGTGTTACACTATTTCTTGGTCTCTTTCATATCATACATTGCAAACTGAAAACTGTTGTGCAAGTAGGGATTACTGTCCTATTCAATGAATTTTGATAACTGTATATTGTTAATAATGGTTTTCAAGGTTGAACATCCCTCAGTCCATGATGACAGACTTCATGTTGTAGACTCCTCAAGCTGTAGTGACCAGGTAATTAATCTGACATATAAATTACCTATTAAAACAAAAATTACATTGAAAATATTTATTATAATTGTTTGTTTTTAATGGCTCATCAAAAGCCATGTTATGCACACTGTAATGGTTTCAGAATGATACCCTTGCTATTAATATTTTTTTAAGATAATTTTGTTCTCCAATTTTCACTTAGATATCGGATCATGATTCCTCAGATCATTCGGATTATGAAGATATCGACTATGTTCCAGACTCATCTGGCAGTTCTTCAGACACAAGTCTTTGCAGTAGGGAACTAAGAATCTCAGAAAATCCTCTGGAAAAGGTCTTCAAGGACACATTTATGGGTATAGCTTCAACACACATTGGAGAGATTGCAGGTTCAGAAAAGCCTAGAAGTTTTAGTTCATCACCAATAAGCAACAGTCATAGTTCTTCAGTAAGAAGGTTCAGTGCCGATTCATCTGAGAAGATTCCAAACAATGACAGCGCAAAAAAGCAAGTACAACAAGAAGCAATATTGTTTCTATTGTAAAAAGCCCATTTCTAAATTGGCAAGACACCTTGAATCTGTTCACAGTAATCAGCCTGATGTTGCAAAGGCTCTCAGTTTTGATAAGAAATCTCGCAAAAGAAGAGAGTTGTTTAGGTGTCTTAAGAAGAGAGGAAACTTTGACCATAATGCCACTGTGGCAATTGATGGTGCTGGATAATGGGTTCCTTGTCAAAGACCTTCATCAGTGAAACAATCTGATCCTTTCAGTCATTGCAAATATTGTCAAGTACTTTATGCAAGAGATTTCCTTTGGAGACACGTAAGAAGGTGCCCTCAGAGGTCAGTTGAAGACTTTCCCACTGGGCAGAAGAGGATCTGACTTGACTTACCAAAACCTCATGAAATTCATGAAGCTGTTTGGAAGATTGCCTGTGAAATGAACCAGGATGAGATTTCCTTAGTAGTAAGGAGTGAAAGAGAAATTCTTTGCCTTGGCGAGTCATTGTACAATGCAAGGAAACCACATGAGAGAAGGAATGACTATACAAGCCAAAGGATGAGAGAGATTTATGCAACATGGCGGCGCATGGACATGCAGCGGCTCCTCTCTCTCCCGTCAGATCTGTGTTTTTATGTTTTTTGTGTTGTGCACCTACGTGCATATGTTCGTCACCGTTACGTCCAGCTAACCCAAGGCGCACATACTCCAGTGAGTTTCTGCTCACCATCAGCAGAACCACATTCACGGACATAAATCCAGCAGACGCGGAAGAGCTACCCGGCTGCGGTCTGCTGCAGAGGCCTGCTCAGCCACCGACCCCCACTACTGCAACCAGCCCACAGTGGAAGCGCCACAAGCGGTGTATGAGGAAGCAGAAGAGGGGAAAGCGCGGAGGTATCCAGGCTAGGCTAGCGGCTAGCCCTCATCGGCCAGCTCTCCCGACCATCACACTGGCGAACATACGCTCGCTGGAAAACAAAATGGACTACATCCGTCTACTACGCACAACTTCAAAGACTGTGAGTGAGTGTTGTGTCTTTGTGTTTGTGGAAACATGGCTTAACGACAGCGTTCCGGACTGTGCCATTCAACTAGCCCGGCGGACATGCTACCGGGCGGACAGAGCTCTCGTCGAGGGGGGGAAGACTCGTGCCGGGGGACTCTGTGTTTACATCAACGATGCATGGTGCCGCGATGCTGTTGTTGTCTGCAAACACTGCTCATCACTGGTGGAGTTTATGGTTATTAAATGCCGGCCATTCTACCTGCCAAGGGAATTTAATGTCATATTACTGGTGGCAATATACATCCCCCCTGGCTCCAACAACAACAGGAGCGAGGCACTGCAGGAACTCCACCAGCACATCAGTGATCAGCAGACAGCCCACCCAGATGCCTTCCTCATCCTGGCTGGGGATTTCAACCACGCCAACCCCAAGAGCGTGTTTCCACAACTCCACGGACATATCAACTTTCCAACACGAGGTAACAATATCCTGGACAATGTCTACACCACACACAAAGGTGCCTACAAAGCTCGCCCCCTCCCCCACCTTGGGGCCTCAGACCACACTACAGTCATGCTAATGCCAGCATACAGGCCACTGGTCAAAGTCAACACACCAGCTACAAAGCAGATTCGCATGTGGCCTAAGGGGTCTTCAGAGGCACTCCAGGACTGCTTCTCCACCACCGACTGGAGCATGTTCAGACAAGCAGCCACCTACAACAACACCACAGACCTCCAGGAGTACACAGAGACCGTTACTTCCTACATGTGGAAGTTCATGGACGATGTCACGGTCACCAGAACCATCTCCATTCGGGCCAACCAGAAGCCATGGCTGACAGGTGAAGTCCACAGGCTCTTGAGAGCTCGGAACGCTGCCTTCAAAGCAGGAGACGAGATGGGCCTGAGGACAGCCAGGGCCAACCTGTCACGAGGCATCAGGATGGCCAAGAGGGAGTACTCCAGGAGGATTGCTGATCGCTTCAATGACAGTAGAGACACCAGGAACCTGTGGCAAGGGATGTAGACCATCACGGACTATAAGCCCTCTCCGCAGACCTGCGACAGCTCCACCTCTCTGCTGAACCAGCTGAATGACTTCTTTGCTCGCTTTGAGGCAGACAACAGCACCCCGGCACAGAAGACCCCACCACCTCCTGACGACCAGGTGTTGACGCTATCCCCAGATAGTGTGAGGCGATCCCTCAGAAGGACAAACCCATGGAAAGCCCAGGGTCCTGACAACATTCCTGGTCGTGTCCTGAGAGACTGTGCTGAGGGGCTCACAGATGTCTTCACCGACATCTTCAACTCCTCACTGAGACAGGCTGTTGTCCCCACGTGCCTCAAAGCCACCACCATCATCCCGGTCCCGAAAAAGTCGTCTCCCTCCAGCTACAGCGACTACCGTCCGATCGCACTCACTCCCATCCTCATGAAGTGCTTCGAGCGGCTAGTCATGGAGCACATCAAGTCAGCCCTCCCCCCACCCTAGACCCCTTCCAGTTTGCATATCGGTCAAACCGCTCGACCGATGATGCCATCTCCGCTGCCCTCCACTCAGCCCTCACCCACCTGGAGACTAAAGACTCCTACGTTAGAATGCTGTTCATTGACTTCAGCTCAGCATTCAACACAATCATCCCCCAGCAGCTCATCCACAAACTGGACCAGCTGGGGCTCAACACCTCCCTGTGCAACTGGCTGCTGGACTTCCTGACGGGGAGACCACAGGCAGTTCGGGTCGGCATCAACACCTCCGGCACCATCACGCTGAACACTGGGGCCCCTCAAGGATGTGTGCTGAGCCCCCTCCTCTTCACTCTGCTGACCCATGACTGCACTCCATCATTCAGCTCCAACCTCTTCATTAAGTTTGCGGACGACACAACTGGGGTGGCTCCCATCAACAACAGCGATGAGACAATCTACAGGAGTGAGGTAAACAGGCTGGCCACGTGGTGCAAAGAAAACAATCTCCACCTGAATGTGGAGAAGACCAAGGAGATTATTGTGGACTTCAGGAGAGTGCACACCCAGCATACTCCACTAACCATCAACGGTGCTGCAGTGGAGAGGGTGAGCAGCACCAAGTTCCTGGGTGTGCACATCTCTGAAGATCTGTCCTGGAGCCACAATATTGCATCACTGGCCAAAAAAGCCCAACAGCGCCTGTACTTCCTCCGCAAACTGAGGAGAGTAGGAGCCCCGCCCCCCATAATGCACACGTTCTACAGAGGCACCATCGAGAGCATCCTGACAAGCTGCATCACTGTGTGGTACGGCGCCTGCACCGTGTCCTGCCGCAAGAGCCTGCAGCGCATCGTGAGAGCAGCTGAGAGGATCATTGGTGTCTCTCCCCCCCCCCTCCTAGACATTTACAACACCCGCATCACCAGCAAGGCAATCAGGATTACTGGTGACCCCTCCCATCCGTCTCACAGCCTCATCAGCCTGCTGCCATCGGGGAGGAGACTGCGCAGTCTCCGGGCCAGAACGAGCAGACTAAAGAACAGCTTCTTCCACCAGGCTGTCAGGAGACTCAACTCCCTCCCTGTCTACCATCACTCCCACCTCTACTCATCCTCCCCCCCTCTGCCCCCTGCCACAGACCAGGACTGTACTCCCCCCACTCCCCCCCTCCTCCTCCTCCTTCACCAACACCATTCCCACACTCTGAACTCAGGGACTGAACATTCCACTTTCCCCTGCTTATTTGCACTAAACTGCACTACCTCACTTATCTTCTCTTAGAAGATTCTCGTCTTGTTGATTGTTTATTTCATGTCTGTTGATTGTTGATTGTTTATTTATGTTTATTTATGTAACTGCCTGTTTTGCACCGTGGGTCTGAGAGGACTGCAATTTCATCTGTGCTGTAAGTCGTACATATAGTACATTTGACAAATAAAACTACTTGACTGGACTTGACATTGTGGATGCACACTATCATATAAAGTCCTTGTATCCATTCTCTTCCACTTATCCCTGTTTGGGTCACAGGGAAAACATGCAAGCTCCACACAGAAAGATCCCAGGGGAATCTAATCTCCATCTTGCTGTGAGACAACAGTGGTAACCTCCAAACCACCATGTTGGTGTTTTATGCCATATGGCCAAAATCACAAATGACATTGGTTTTGTGGGGCTTTACGCTCTGTCCTTAGGAACCAAAGTGTCATTTTCTGCAAACTTAACTTTTGGATGAAAATCATTTACAATCATCTTAGCATGTACACTAATCATCCACTAATAAAGGGAGTATAGTGAGAGTAAGGCAGTGATGACAATTTTAGCATTTTTAAATAAGCCTCTTTCTGACTTCTGTACAATGGTGCTGGTAGCAGAGAAGCATGATAGATGGTTTAGAATTTCTGACTGAGACAACTGCAGCCTCTTTATATGCTGTAGCAACCAATAACGTAATAACGGCCAATAATGTAATAATTTAAATGTAATAAAACCAATAACGTAATAAATTGCCAATAATGTAATAAAGTTGTTCAGCCAATAACGTAATAACTTTTTACGTTATTGGCTGGTTATTACGTTATATATAAAAAATCATTTGATAATGTAATAACTGAGCCAATAATGTAATAACTGAGGTATCACTTTATTTTACTTTCAATTTCTGGAGAGAAAGTGTCACAATTAGCCTTAATATTGCATCTTGCAACAGATGCTTAAATATCTGACCTTGTAGATACCCCTCCACCCTCAAACCCCCCTCCACAGGAGGCCTAAAGGAGCAATTAAGAGTCCATTTGGATTTATATGTCACTCTTTCCAACTCTGTGACCATACAGACGGGGTAGTGCGCTGCAGTTTTCAGTATGGTATTGCAATTCACCGCCAGAACACTAGGGGCTGCGGGAATGAGTCGTTAACTGACTTATGACAGCACCGCGGTCTCCATTGGTCTCAGTTGCCTCGACTGATGACGACATTTTTTGGAGGCACACGTCGGGCTACAGAGAGCACTTTGCCAGTATCATAAACAAAGATTATTGGTGTGCATGTGAATGTTCTCAGTGTTGGTATCAAATAAGATATGCTGTGATCACAAGTCATACATACCAGGACTTGCACGGCTCCCACTCCACCAGTTGCAATTTTTGTCCCTATTCAGTTCAAATCTTTGGCTATACCTCCGTCTTGAATACTCTTTCAGGATTATTACACAGATTACATAAAGACTATCAGCACTTTATGACTGTAGATTCTCTAACATGAGAGTTCTAGGAAACGTCAGCAGGTGAATGACTCTGTGTGGGATTATTGAACCTTTAAAACTTTGCATTAGGCAACCCTCTTCACAGGGTAGAACTCTTTGCTCCCTGATACTGTATGTGGGCATTCTGAAAGGGAAGATATGTAGTTATTCTGGTACAGAGCTTGCATGCATCATTGGTAAATGACTGTAATCAATGGACTATAGAGATGGATGAGAGGATAAATATATGGGCAGTCATCAGTGCTCAAATGAATCAAAATCAATTCAAATGACTGTTTCATAGAAGAGTAAAGCACTTCACAGCAGAGACTAGGGTATTTTTTTTGTCTTTGAAAACCAAGATCACACCAAAATCATGTGTCAGTAGACGTGTCTGTTTACAAAGAATGGACACACTTACTGTATGAATTAAGGGAAATGTGTAGCAATGAGACCAGTGGGGAAAATAAAAGATCACAGTCTCATTCACTGTCAGCTTATGCTCTTACTTAAGAACATCTAAACTGAGACTGAGTGATGACCAAGACTGGACAATGCAAATCCCACACTACAGGACATATTTAAAATAAAAGGTGGAGCATTCAAACTGTAAGCACATTCATTTAGAGTGGCAACAATTAATCAACTATTGATCAACTACTACATTAATCAAGTGTTCATTTATTTCATTAGGATTTTATCCTCTCGGGTCGGTGTGAATACGTTTTACTCCTCTATGACTGTGTGCTGACTGGACTCTCTAAAACTATTATGGACAAAAATATCTGATTACTTCATTGTGGTATACTTCAATTATATATATATATATACTGTATTTTTTTTTTTAAACCATATTCAGACAATTATGGATTGACATTACGACACACCTTTCCTTTTCCGTTTCAGCACTGCACTGGGAGCAGGACAGCCTTCTTTCACAATGTCATCTATTACTGGAAAAGATATAAAATATGTGATCATGATTAAATAATGTGCTGACTATTACATCAATGTGAATAACATAAACAATAAAATCTATCAGTTTAGAATTGGAGGCTGCTCTTGATGTGTCAAAAGGTATTTAAATGTTGTATAGCTCCTGTGGTTTTCTATTGCATCAGAGATGCCTGGCAATGTAAGAATACAAGTTCACCATGAAAGCTCATAACATGCTCTTCTTTCGGGATGAATGGCAGCACACAGTGAACATTGTGGGTAAGTTGTACCCTTAAGGATGACCTGGCTTCAGCATGCTATTACAAACATATCTAGCTGCTGAAGTACTGAATGACTTCTACAACCCTTTCGGACTTGATAAAGTGGATGATTTACAGCACTACACTTGTACTTCATATTTAACATTTAACTGTAACATCCTCCACATCCACATTAATAACGTGAAATACTTAAATCAACTCCTGAAAGTGTCTATGTACCTGAAGCACCGGAAGCCATATGAACACCCAGAGACAATGTGGTGCAAAGCAAAACACAGCACAGTGCTGTAAACGTCTGTGCTCCATGCTTTATGGACTATGCACTGTAGAGCATCAAATCAGGGCCCTAAGTGTCCTAATACAGTCTTTGTCCCTGGACTCTGAAGGTGGGAAGGTCAGAAAGAATCACAGAAACACAGGCGTGATGTATGATATGATATGTAATGTAATGTAAACAGCTTAATGCTAATACCTGTTTTCTTCTCTAGCCCGTTTGTTAATATATACATTTCTGCCATTCTTGTACACAATGGGATGTCTGGTGCTGAGAATTTATTAACATTTTCACATTGCACAAAGTCATAATATGGTTTTGTGGGGCTTGCCATTTGTTTCCTACATACCTTTTTCTAAAGCAACTGGGGCAGCTGGAGTTCCTTCTGAGGAATGGGAACCAGAGGTTGATGGTCCAGTTGGGGCTGCTGGTGGCCTAGTCAGGAACTTCACTGATGTAGTGGAGGTTGCTGAGGGACAAAAGGAAGCCACTGCTACTGGTGGGTCTGGTGGGGCCATTACTGGTCCAGTTGGGGCCCTTCGGGGATCAGGTGGAGCCAGTGTTTGCTGGGGATCTGGTGGAGCTACTGGTCCAGTTGGTTGTTCGACTGGGGCTGATGAGTGTTCATCCAACTGGCGTGTGGCATCTGGTAGGACCCAGTCTGCATAGCAGAGGAACAGGAGTCATTTTACTTTAGTAATATTACTTTAATTAAATTAACAGCATAATCTGCTACAAACAAATCAATGTAGAAACTGAAATATACATAATCATTTTAAATCATCACTTATGGACCACTAGAGGTGGTGTGGGGTAGTGGAGTGATATGCCTACTAAATGAGACCTGCTTAAAGAAACGCAGAACCACATGAAATGTGTGGCGATGCCTGCTCGGTCAGATTTTGCTTTCCTCTGGATGTTTATTATTTTGGTGTGTAGTTGCCAATCAATAGAGCACACAGGCATTGATGAGCTACATATCCCATTCTATATCTATTTCTTCTGCAGAGAGCTGCAAAAAAGTGTTCAGACACAAATACGCATAGAGGCACAGCAGACCGAGTGGACACAGACAGGGTGTAGGATTGTGTCGTCTGTATTCACACACAATCTGGTGTTATGCAGAGGTGTGGGCCTGTTTATTTGTGCTTTAAAATGTCACTGCAGTGAAACATTGAGTCAATAACATTCCTTTTTAACGTTTCCCCAATTCACTTCACGCATTGCATTCAACAATGATACCTAAAAGGATCATTTGGCACAATGAAATTAAGCTTCCTAAAATTAGATACTACATTTCATTGTATGACAATATATTCCAAGTTGTTTTTGTCAGTAAGTAAACGTCAGTGATGTTTATGTTATAGGAGCAATGTGCAATAAAGTACAACATTTTAAAATTTGCATTTGGTCAGAAAGTGAGTATCCTGCTCATAATTAAATTTAAAAAAATATATATTTCCAGCCAGCCTGCTGTCAGCTGAACAGTCAATCACAGTGGACAGCAGTAGAGGAAGATGTTCCATTAACCTAATCAAGATTCTCAGATTCTCTTGGATCTTTCTGTGTGGAGCTGACATGTTCTCCCCATATCTGTGTGGGTTCTCTCCAGGTACTCAGGCTTCAACAGCGGTAGAGAATGAATGAATTGATGGATGTTAAACCCAGTTTAGCCAGAAAAATGTGTGGACTCATGTGATCACGTGATCTCCGTTTGGGCTGCCAATCTTCAAAAATCCATGCCTGGTGTAATTCTCCCAATTTAGACTGGTGCATAATGGAAGATGCCTCTTGCCATCCCTCACTCTGGTGGCTCTGGTTTGTGCTCCTCTGGCTTCTCGTTATCCTAGTTATATTAAAAACCCAATTGTACTTTTCTTTTTGAAAATTTGGAAACAATTCAGGCAAAATTTCAAACTCTCAACCCCCATCCCATTAAGCCCTATTTGCAAAAATCATTTATTTACCCCCTCCAATGCAGACACAGCTTTCTCTTTGTGGAGAGAGAGAGGTCTGGTTCGTTTTTCGGATCTATATTTAAAGCGCTTATTCGCTACTTTTAATGATCTTCGTGATAAATATAATTTACCCCAATCTCATATGATTCGTTATTTCCAGGCACGGAACTATGCTCGAAAAAACTTTACTTCTTTCCCACAATCACCAATGGGATCTCTTATTACTGAGGTACTCTCTCTTCCAGTGGCTCGTGGTAGGATTTCAGGATTATTTGACCTCATATCATCTTCAAACATGTCCTCCCTTGTGAAGGTCAAGGAAAGTTGGGAAAGGGAGCTTGGCTTTGATTTGACAGACGGGTGGTGGAGAGAGGCACTGATCAGGGTCAATTCTACATCTTCTTGTGCTCGTCTTAGTTTAATCCAATTTAATTTATTTCACAAAAACAGACTTAGGCTATTTTCAGGCACAAATGATATTTGAGATAGATGTGGTTTATCTCCAGCAGACCATGTTCATATGTTTTTTTCTTGTCCCAAATGAGTCCATTACTGGTCATGTTTTTTTAAATTATTAAACACTGCCCTCAATATCAAGTTAGAACATTCTGCCCACTGATATCCATCTCTGGGGTACCTCGTACTCCATCTAGTCTCACTGAGAAAAACTCTGATGTTGTTGCTTTTGCCTCGCTCATAGCCCGCAGACGTATTCTATTACATTGGAAAAGCGTGAACGCTCCCTTCTACTACTTCTTGGTTAAGTGATTTAATGTCTTTTTTGTCATTGGAAAAAGTTAAATATTCCCTTAGAGGCTCAGCTGCCAATTTTTATGAAAGAAGGGAATCTCTCATCACATATGTAAACACCTTCTCCTCTCTGGACCCCAAATGAATCAATCTGATAAAAAAATGTTTTTTATTATTATTATTTTTTATCATGTAACATTTTTTAGTGAGCACTCTATTATACTATTGTTTTTACTATTATTATTGTGGATTTTCTCTTTCGCCTCCCTCTGTGTTTTGTTCTATTTTGTTTATTTGTTCTTTATATTTATGTACCTGTTTTCACCAACTAGGTGATTACTTGTGGATTTTATTTTTGTTTGTTGTTGCTTATATTTGTTTGTTTTTGTTGTGTTTTTTTTTTTTTCTCTCCCTCTTTGTTCTTGGGGGATGTTCTTTTCCTGGTTCTTTGTTGAAAAATAAAAATGTATGATATAAAAAAATAAAAGAACACAGAATTAAGATAGAAATGAGCAAAGAGCTGTGAAAACGCAAGAAACACAACCAAGGGCAGATGACAGGATGTATGTGAAGAAAAGAGACTTAGTGACGTTCATAACAGGAGTGATCAATAGTACAGCCGAAGTGAAATCAAAAAGTGTTCAAATCCAGCTCATTGTTATTTGGGATTAGTGGGACTGACATGGGAAGAAGTGAGGGAGAAGCTCAGAAATCAGTCGAGCCAGGATGCAACATGTGTGGGTTGATATTGATCATGGTAATTCTTTTACAATGGAATGCAAGGAGCTTGCATAAAGCAATTTATCAAGGAAATGGCGATAAGACCAGATATAGTATGTGTGCAAGAAACACTGCTAAAACCAAGGTTAGACTTTGTGGTACATAATGTAAAAAATAATATGGTGTGCAGATTTCAATGCCCATAGCTCAGTGTGTGTGTGTGTGTGTGTGACAGAGATAAGAAAGGCACAGGCAAATAAAGAAGCAGTAGTGGCAGTGTTTTTTGATATTGAGAAAGCATATGATATGATGTGGAAGGAAGGATTATTAATAAAGCTGTGCAAGATGGGTATAAGAGGAAGGGTGTACAACTGGATTAAGTAGAGAATGGGACCCCTCAAGGGAGTGTGATTAGCCCTTTACTCTTTACAGTAATGATCAATGACGTGTTCTCAAAAGTACCAGAGGAGATAGGTAGGTCACTCTTTGCAGATGATGGGGCCTTGTGGAAAAGAGGAAGGAATGTGGCATATGTTGTGGGCAAAGTACAAGGGGCTATTGATGAGGTGGTGGAGTGGGGCTATGACTGGGGATGCCAGTTCTCAGTGGAAAAAAACCTGGACAGTGTATTTTAGCAGGAAACGAAGAGAGGAAGGAATGAAACTGAAAATGTACGGGAATGAGCTGCAAAGAGTTGGAACATTTACATTTGTGGGTGTAGTGTTTGACTCACAGTTAACATGGGCAGGGCATATTGGTAGAATAGAAGAGAAATGCAAAAAAGTGATCAATGTGTGGCGATGTTTGACAGGTAGGAGTTGGGGAGCTAGTGTATGTGGCTTTAATACCACCAGTGTTTGATTATGGCATAAGTTTATGTGTCTGAGTGAGATCATTGTTCAGTGATAAGATCTGATTCTGTTAATATTTGACTGCAGTTGATGGAGTTGAGTGTAAAGTTCAGATCAGAGCAGTTATTTGATCACATTCGTCACATTTCCTTCAGATAACACTTGAGAAAACTTTGGTCTGTGTTTTGTTCGCTGTTCAGCAGCAGAATCACTTCACAGACGTTCAGCAGCTTCATGACGATCATTTCCTGCTTTCACAAGGTAACAGAACTAAACTCATCTCATCACACATGTGAAAAAGAACTTTGGAACTGAGCTAAAACGTTTTTTTGGACTAGAACGCTGATTAGTTTTAGTCATTTCTAGATGTGATAGTTTTAGTCCAATTTTAGTCAAACTCAAAAAAGTTTTAGTCAGTTTTAGTTTAAAAAAAGAAAGAAGTATAGTCTTTTAACAAATCCATTTAGGTCAATAAGTAATGGAGATTACTGTTGGGCAGAATGAAATTTCCTCCGCCGGTGGTGCGCCGCGACCGACTCTACTAAAAAAAAGGGGCGTCAACAAAATTATTTTGTCATCGTTGACGAAAACAACACTGTAACTGAGTGGACGTGATGTTTTTACTGTGAAGCTCATGAATCTCACGTCACTGACTCTTGTTCAGTGACTGAGGTTTTTACACAGAATGAATTGACCCTGTAGTGACTTAGAGAGGCTTAAATGTCTGGTGTAATACTGCAAACTTGTCTTATTATGGGATGTGAACATGTCCTGGTTCCTCTGAACGTGAAGAAGGCCCAACCCTTTTGAAGCAGCTCTGCTGACACAGTATAAATGCTGACATCTGCTGGTTAACATGTGATATTACACACTGGAATCAGCGCTAACTTTGGTTTGTAGTGAGGTTTTATCATTAACATGAACAAACTGGAATCTCTCAGATAAGTATGATTTAAACCAGCAGAGGGCAGCACCTGTGATACCAAGAGTCTGCTCCAATCTCTGCAGTAGAATATTATGATCAATGGTGTCAAATGCAGCACTAAGATCTAACAGGACAAGTAAAGAGACTAGACCATTATCTGAGGCCAAGAGAAGATCATTACTAACTTTAACTAGTGCTGTTTCTGTGCTATGGTTTAATCTAAAACCTGACTGAAAATCTTCAAACAGGCCATTAATGCGCAAATATTCACATCATTGATTAGCAACTGCCTTTTCTAAGATTTTAGAAACAAAGGGAAGATTAGATATAGGTCGGTAATTAGCTAAAATATCTGGGTCAAGGGTCGCTTTTTTGAGAAGGGGTTTAATAACTGCTATTTTAAACGTTTGGGGCACATATCCAGTTAATAAGGATAGATTAATTTGAGTTAATATAGAGCTGTTAATTAAAGGAAACACCTGTTTAAACAGTTTGGTGGGGATAGGATCTAACTGACAGGTTGATGGCTTAGATGATGAAACTAATGATGTTAACTCAGGGAGATCTATAGGGGAGAAACTGTCTAACTGTGCACCTGGTGCTTCTAAAGCTCTTGTGCTAAAAGATGAGTCAGTCCCAATATGAGGGAGGAGATGATCAATATTTATTCTAATTGATGTTATTTTATTCACAAAAAAGTTCATAAAGTCATCACTGCTCAGTGTTAAAGGAATAGATGGTTCAGTGGAGCTGAGGCTCTGTGTCAGCCTGGCTACAGTGCTGAAAAGAAATCTATGATTATTCTTATTTTCTTCAATTAGAGAAGAATAATAGGCAACTCTAGCTTTGTGTAGGGCTTTTTTGTAAGCTACAAAACCATCTTTCCAGGCTATATAAAATTCCTCTAGGTTATTGGAACGCCATTTTCTTTCTAATCTACATAACGCCTGTTTAAGAGCACGAGTATTGGAGTTAAACCATGGTGCTCGTCTCATCTGATTCACCACCTTCTTTTTCAGAGGGGCAACACAATCTAATGTAGTACGCAGTGAGGCTGCTGTACTATCAACAAGGTTATCTATGAGGGCGGGAGTAAAATCACAAAAGGTACCTTCAGATGTACTGACATATGGCACCAAGTTAAATAAAGGTTGCACTGTCTCTTTGAATGTATTCATATTATTATCAGACAGTATTTCTTATTTATGTTATTGTAGTTCATTATTGTACAATTAAATGTGAGTAAATAATGATCAGTAAGGAGAGGGTTTGAGGAACTATGTTTAAGTTATCAATATCAATACCATAAGTTAAAACAAGGTCGAGGGTGTGATTAAGGCAATGAGTTGGTTTATTAACGTGTTGAATAAAACCTATTGATTCCAACAGCGAGTTAAATGCGCAGCTAAGACTATCACGGTCAACATCTACATGGATGTTGAAATCCCCTACAATTATGATTTGATCTGTCTTAAGCACCAACTCAGATAAGAACTCAGAGAACTCTGATAGGAACTCTGAATAAGGTGCAGGTGGACGATAAACTGTGACTATCATAATTGGTTTCTGTGATTTCCAACTAGGATGAGATAGATTAAGAATAAGGCTTTCAAACGATGAATATCCTGGTTTGGGTTTGGGATTGATTAATAATCTAGTATTAAAAATGGCTGCTACTCCTCCTCCTCAGCCTGAGCTTCTAGGAATATGGGTATTAGCATGAGTGGGTGGAGTTGACTCATTTAGACTAACGTAATCTTCTTCATGTAACCAAGTTTCAGTTACACAAAATAAATTAATACAATTGTCAGAAATGAGATCATTTATTAAAACAGATTTTGAGGAGAGTGACCTTATATTTAATAGTCCACATTTAAAAGTGGTATAATTTGACTCTATTTTATTGTTAGTATTAATCTTTATTAAGTTAGAATGTCTAACTCCTCTCCTGTTTGTTATTGATTTATTTACTTTATTCACTTTAGTTTTAACTTTAGTAGGTCGAGGGACAGACACAGTCTCTATGGGGTTTTTAATTGGTGACTGCTCGAAAAGAAGCAAAGAGAAGCATGAAAGACTGCAACTCTGTGTCCTGGTCTCAGCTCTGGATTGTCATGGGTTTCTAATAAAATGTCCTAAACTGCTAGATAAGAGAGCTGCTCCATCCAAAGTGGGATGGACGCCGTCTCTCCTCATGAGACCAGGTTTCCCCCAGAAGTTTTGCCAGTTATCTAAAAACCTAATGTTGTTTTCTGGACACCACCAGAAAATGAACATAGTTCCAAAGCCACTTATGAACAGTACCAGTGTCCAGATTTTTACTGGCTGATCCTTTCAGCTCAATACTCTACAGTGTTCAAGGATTCTTTTGTATACCAGTTTCTCCAAGATTTTTCAAAGAAATGGCAACATTTCAAATAAATTCCTGAAACTTTACAAATCCCAGACTTTATTCACTGTTCTATAAAACCTTGGCAGCAAAAACAATCATCACACTTCTGTGTCCACACAACTGAAGACTGAAGTGAAGACCTGCTGCAGCGTGGAGGACATTTCTGAATCTGTCACTCCATCTTCAAACAACTCCTTAAATCCTAAATCGCCTTAACATTCCAGTGGCACCTTTGTATCAGGTGTTAGCACAGAGTTACCCAAACAACACATGAAGAAGACGTCAACAGACAACTTCTTGTTCATGTGCAAGTGAGAGAGCGTTAATATCCACATGGTTGTTTTTGTTTGTTTATTTTGCTACATTTGATTTGAGCACAAAATGACTGCTGCTTTGAACAGGAAACCAAGTGTCAGCTCTTATCTCTGCATCAACTGGAGTCAAACATGAACAGAACAGACGTTAACACAGAACAACAATGCTGCCATCTTCAGTCAAATGAATGGATTTCTCAGATGTCAAGAATACATCTCATCTAACAGCCAAACAGCAGACACAGTAGTTGACCGTTGATTTTTATTGTGCAGGCTTGCTGTGATGACTCCGCCCACTTTGAGGAGACGCTATGACAGTGGTTCCCAAACTTTTTCTTTTGGGCCCCCCTTTGGAGGAAGAAATTTCCCGGGGCCCCACGACAAAAGTTCCGCCTGCTAAACTTTAGTTAGGAAAAAACAGAACTTGGGCCCCCCCCCCCGGAGAGTCTCCACGCACCCCCTGCGCTATGAAGTCATGGAAAACAACATGGCTGATACTAAACTGAGTCGAGTTGATTAGAGTTAGAACTGTATAAGTTTATGTGTCTGAGCAAGATCATTATTCAGTGATAAGATCTGATTCTGTTAATATTTGACTGCAGTTGATGGAGTTAAGTGTAAAGTTCAGATCAGAGCAGTTATTTGATCACATTCATCACATTTCCTTCAGATAACGCTTGAGAAAACTTTGGTCTGTGGTTTGTTCGCCGTTCAGCAGCAGAATCACTTCACAGACGTTCAGCAGCTTCATGACGATTATTTCCTGCCTTCACAAGGTAACGGAACTAAACTCATGTCATCACACATGTAACTTTTTGTCGATGTGATGTTTTTACTGTGAAGCTCATGAATCTCACGTCACTGATTCTGTTGTTCAGCGACTAAAATGTTTGGAAATCTCTGGTTTAGAGGACATTTGTGCTTTTGGTGAAAGAGAAGTTCTGCTGGACTGAAAGATCAGATAGTGACTGATAATTTTATGTTTCCGGTGAAAACAGATTACAGCCATTGTAGGTGAAAAAAAAGGATCCAGAGGACGAGGTCATATTTTGTTAAGATTTAAGAAACTAAAGTTAAATTAAACGTTTATTCTCAATCGTCACAATTAACGACATCTCTTCAAAGTCCAGATGTTTAACATACATATGTATCTATCTATTGGGCAGCTTCTTACCTGACCACCAGAGGGCGGGCTCTTCTGTTAAACCAGTGGACTCACCTGCAGTGAAGGGCTGTAAAGTGTGATGCAAACAGCGTCTTGAGTGAGTTGTGAGTCGAGCTGTGACGTTCACGAACGAGTCAAATCTTTTTAACGGCTCTTTGAAATGAACCAGTAACTGAGTGACCGACAGTCCATTATTAGCATAAACCAATGGGCTGTGCCGATTGTTCAGTCAGCCAATGAGGGTCATGTCGGCCAATTCTGTGGTTAAAAAAAGTCTTCTTGCTGACCGGCCCACATTAGGTCAATGTGGTCCACCCATGTTAGCAGAACTTGTAATGAGCGAGTTTTATTCTCCCAGCAGGTGGCGCTCTGCTATGAATCAGATCAAGGACAGTGAAGAGGAAGCTCCGCCCTCTAAAACCACTCTGTGTGAGGAACATGAGGGTCAGAGGTGAGATGAGGATCTCATGGATCATGTGACTCGTCTCCATGTCACAGCTCAGCGTTTTATTTACACATCATGTGTTTGTAGGAGGATCCATCAACAGAGACCAGACTCTGCCAGACCTGGACCAGGACCCAGCTGTGTGTCCATGAAGAGTGACTGGTCCATGGAAGAACCTTTGACCTTCAAACAAAAACAGAGGTCAGATGATGGAGGGTGGAGGTCTTCACAGGTCAACAACTCAAATGATCCACCATGTAGCACCAGAGACACCTAATATTTGAGAATTCAGACCCAGAACCATGCAGACCCAAGACATTCTGGACCCAAGTCCCAAACAGACCCGTCCCCATTTAATCTCAGATCTGGACCCATGAAAAAATAAGAAATGTTGAATAATTGTGGAACAGTCCTGGCTCACATGCTTGGGTTTGGGTAAAGTGATCTGACTGAAGATGTGGAAGTCTTAAATGTGTTAATCAGTGTAGTGTTTGACACCATCTGGGTCACACTCAACCATTTCTGACACAAACCTGGTTTCCTTGTGTCTCCTGATACTGTAGATCATTAATGAGATCAATCACAGCAGATGTTGTATTTACATGTCATGTCCTGTGTTTGTAGGAGGATCCATCAACAGACACCAGACTCTGCCAGACCTGGACCTGGACCCAGCTGTGTGTCCATGAAGAGTGACTTGTCTATAGATCGTCTTATTAACTTCAAGGATGGACAAAAACATGGTGAACTGATGTAAGAATTTCACACATAGTAACACACACTTACATTATCCTCCACCAGGGGGAGCCTGTCTAGTCCAAAACATGTTGAATCCAGAAAAACACTCTTCTTCTCTTTGGTGGACCAATGTTGTTTTTCTGTCTCCACTAAACGTCTTCAGCCTGTCCTCGTCTCTGAATACGTTTCCAGCAGTAAATCAGAGTCCGTGATTGGTCAGGGACTCATGGACAAGCCTCTCTGATTGTGTCTTTGAGACTTCACACATAACAAACACTAGAGACTGTCCTTCAGGGACTTTTGTCTTACACCTGTCAAACTCATGTCATGTGAACTTGGCTGAAGAAGAATCGTAGGTGCAGCACATTGAAAACCTGGTAGAAACAAATGATTGTTTAGTAAATGACACTGAATCTTTTCTCCTCAGAGTTGATCAGCAGAGGACAGAGGTTCTCAGTGGTCAGTCTGTCCAGCAGCATGGAGCAGACCTGGACTCCATATTTAAGGTGTGTAAATGTACAAACATGACACTACTGTTAATACTGAAGCAGAGTCCTGGGGCCTCATGTATAAACCGTGCGTACGCACAAAAAGACGGCGTACGCTTGCTTTCACGCACAGACGGCATGTATAAAAATGTACTTGGCGTGGAAGTTTGCGCATCGCAGCGCAAACTCTCGAGCTGCCGTGAGAATTTGCCGAGAGCTCCGCAAACTCTTGTCAGGTGGAGACGCTGCAATATTAAGCTCTGAAACTTATCACAGTGTTTGAAAATAATATTATTAATGTGTCTACAGTGACAAACATGAATTTTCTGTGACAAACAATACTGATACACCACGTACGTTTGAACATATGTGGATAACATCAGAGAGGACACTGAAGACGAAACTGATCCTGTGAGCGAACACACACTACAGACCTGTGTGTGTGTGTGTGTGTGAGAGAGAGGGAGACTCACTTATTTACTTTGAGCAAATTACTGAAATAAATTTTCCACAGATGAATATTTTCTTTATGTAACACAGTGATGTAAACACAGCTGCTGACATGAACACATGAACACACGTCACCGCCACCGCTGCGCCTTTCATCGCAAGAGAAAGGCGCAGCATCCACAACACAATCAGTGACAGTAATGAATGGTTACATGGAGTAACTCCGTGAACTCTGTCTGCTTATTTTGTGCGTAATGTGTGTAGATGATGACGTGTGACACTTATAGATTGTTGAAATAATCTGTAAATTCAGCTCACATGGATCAGTCATGTCTAAACATACATGTTACACCAGAAAAAAACATGCACAGGATCAACTATCAATGCACAGCCAGTTTTTTAAGCATCAATATTAATATGAGAGCAGTCGCTGTGACCCTGACATTTAGTTCCTTTGTGTTTATCACTAATTCCAAAAAAAATTCTACAGATTTATACATCATAAATTGACCGTGATCGTGAACTTTCCTTCTTTTTCTTTTATTTCCCTCTTTCTTTGCTGCCGCAGTTGTCCTTATTCTTCAGGACGAAGACGTTTTAGAGTCATTTGTATATTAATTTGTGGGTGGGCGTGGTGTGTTCCTCATTCATCTCCGCTCAGTTTCACATTTGATGGGATGTATAAAGAAAAAGTGCGCAGGACTTGGCATACGCACAGTTTTATAAATCTGAGATTTTCTTTGCGTATGTACTTTATAAATTTTGTGCGTACGCCGTCTTTTAGTATGAAAGCTGCACACTCTTTTATACATGAGGCTCCTGGTCCTGACAGTCTGGATGCTGCTCTGTGGACCTGCAGGACTTCACTCTGTCATGATCATCTGAGGTTAAACTTCACATGTTCTGTTCCAGCTGCTGGAGGAGAACATCATCTGCTTTGTGAAGAACGAGCTGAAGAAGATCCACAAGGTTCTGGATACAGATCACACAGAAGTCTCAGAGAGTCAGAGGGAGGATGAGGAGCAGAGGAGCAGCAGAGAGGCCTTTCTGAAGATCACAGAGGACTTCTTAAGGAGGATGAAGCAGGACAAGCTAGCTGACAGTAAGAGGACTTTTAATGTGAAAGGAAGAACATCTTATTTTCTCAAGGATCCACTCACTGATTTATTTTCTTGTGTTCTGTCAGAAATCAGAGCTCCAGCTTGTCGACGTGAACTCAAATCAAACCTGAAGAAGAAGTTCCAGTGTTTGTTTGAGGGCGTGGCTAAAGCAGGAAACCCCACCCTTCTGAATGAGATCTTCACAGAGCTCTACATCACAGAGGGAGAGACTGGAGAGGTCAATGAAGAACATGAGGTCAGACAGATTGAAAGAGCTTCCTGGAAACCAGACAGACCAGAAACATCCATCAGACAAGAAGACATCTTTAAAGCCTCAGCTGGAAGAGACAGACCAATCAGAAGAGTGATGACAAAGGGCGTGGCTGGCATTGGGAAAACAGTGTTAACACAGAAGTTCACTCTGGACTGGGCTGAAGACAAAAGCAACCAGGACGTACAGTTCATGTTTCCCTTCACCTTCAGAGAGCTGAATGTGCTGAAAGAGAAGAAGTTCAGTTTGGTGGAACTCATCCATCACTTCTTCACTGAAACCAAAGAAGCAGGAATCTGCAGGTTTGAAGACTTTATGGTGGTCTTCATCTTTGATGGTCTGGACGAGTGTCGACTTACTCTGGACTTCCACAACACTGAGATCCTGACTGACGTCACAGCGTCCACCTCAGTGGACGTGCTGCTGACAAACCTCATCAGGCGGAAACTGCTTCCCTCTGCTCGCCTCTGGATAACCACACGACCTGCAGCAGCCAATCAGATCCCTCCTGACTGTGTGGACATGGTGACAGAGGTCAGAGGGTTCACGGACCCACAGAAGGAGGACTACTTCAGGAAGAGGTTCAGAGATGAGGAGAAGGCCAGGAGGATCATCTCCCACATCCAGACATCACGAAGCCTCCACATCATGTGCCACATCCCAGTCTTCTGCTGGATCACTGCAACAGTTCTGGAGAACATGCTGAAAACCAGAGATGGAGGAGAACTGCCCAAGACCCTGACTGAGATGTACATCCACTTCCTGGTGGTTCAGTCCAAAGTGAAGAGGGTCAAATATGATGAAGGAGCTGAGACAGATCCACACTGGAGTCCAGAAAACCGGAAGATGATTGAGTCTCTGGGGAAACTGGCTTTTGAGCAGCTGCAGAAAGGAAACCTGATCTTCTATGAATCAGACCTGACAGAGTGTGGCATCGATATCACAGCAGCTTCAGTTTACTCAGGAGTCTTCACTCAGATCTTTAAAGAGGAGAGAGGCCTGTACCAGGACAAGGTCTTCTGCTTTGTCCATCTGAGTGTTCAGGAGTTTCTGGCTGCTCTTCATGTTCATCTGACCTTCATCACCTCTGGAACAAATCTGTTGTCAGAAGAACCAACAACGAGCCAGTGGTCCATACAACCAAACAAACCTGAACTGAATCATCTGCACCAGAGTGCTGTGGACGAGGCCTTACTGAGTCCAAATGGACACCTGGACTTGTCCCTCCGCTTCCTCCTGGGTCTTTCACTGGAGACCAATAAGAAGCTCTTAAGAGGTCTACTGACACAAACAGGAAGTGGTTCACAGACCAATCAGGAAACAGTTGAGTACATCAAGAAGAAGATCAGTGAGAATCTGTCAGCAGAGAGAAGCATCAACCTGTTCCACTGTCTGAATGAACTGAACCATCGTTCTCTTGTGGAGAAGATCCAAGAGTCCCTCACATCAGGACGCCTGTCCACAAAGAAACTGTCTCCTGCTCAGTGGTCAGCTCTGGTCTTCATCTTACTGTCACCAGGAAAAGATCTGGAAGAGTTTGACCTGAAGAAATACTCTGCTTCAGAGAAGGCTCTTCTGAAGCTGCTGCCGGTGGTCAAAGCCTCCAACAAAGCTCTGTACGTGGATCAGTATATAAATATTAATAAGACATATTCTAAAGAGCACAAGACAAACATGTTTAACCTTTTGTTCATCACTGTTTTCTACCTCAGACTGAGTGGCTGTAAACTCTCAGAGAGAAGCTGTGAAGCTCTGTCCTCAGTCCTCAGCTCTGTGTCCTCTCGTCTGAGACACGTGGACCTGAGTAACAACAACCTGCCGAATTCAGGAGTGAAGCTGCTGTGTGATGGACTGAAGAGTCCTCACTGTTCTCTGGACACTCTCAGGTTGGTGCTCAGCTGATTTATATGGACAATTCTACTCTGATTATTTTTTTATTTTATTTTTTTATAATTTATTTTTTATTGACATTCAGAAACAGACATTCACATCCGGCAAAACATACATGCATACATCTCACATCTGTTGTCTGCTCTAAATGCCTAGACAAAAAAACAAACAATGAAAAAAGGAAAAACACACATTAGCAACTATGTACAAGTTAGATTTCCACAGTTCCTCCAGCAGACAGGGGAATTATCATCATAGTGAGACTTCTGAGAAGGTGTAATAAAGTACCTAATCAAGCGTTTCCATCCAAATTCCCTCCACTTCTGTGAGCTGGTACATCTCCATTGATACCTCCAAATTGTTGTCCATTCTTCCTCCGATATATTTATCCCTCCTTCCTTCTCCCATTTTATTTTAATATATGAAGTAGAGTGAGATTTCACATTAGACAGACCCTTATATAAGCATGACACAGTTTTATTAATAGCTTTTGTAAATAATTGAATTAGACATGTGTTTATCTTTGTTAGATTTTTCATCTTTGTATTGACGTAATGCCGTAACTGCAGGTATCTATAAAAGTCTTGTTTTTCTAAAACATGTGTCCTTTTAAGCGTTTCAAAACTGAGTAACTTTCCATCTTTCATTACTCTACATAAGGCTGTTATACCGTAAGCTATCCAGTCCTTAAATCTAGAATCCAATTTATTAGGTCTAAAATCCGAATCATAAGCACACCATTTAAGAGCCAAAATATCATTTTCAAGTTTATGTTCTTTTATAATAATTTTCCATACTTTAAGGGTCCACGCCACCCATGGATTATCAATGTTATTTATGTGGGTTTGCAAGTTATTATCAGCTAAAATTGCCTGTATGGGGATGGAGGGCATTTTTTCCTCAATGCTTTTCCATTGAGCTGTATATGACGGGTTGCACCAGCATACCACTGCTCTCATCTGCGCTGCAAAATAATAATATCTAAAATAAGGCAAGCCCCATCCTCCCTTTTGTTTAACCAGCTGTAAGGTTTTGAGGCGAACTGCTATATACCTGGATAGCAGTTTGTCCCACTCGTTAAATTGGTTTTGGTTAATCTCTATTGGCAATGTTTGAAATAAATATAAGAGTCTTGGCAATATAATAATTTTAATAGAGTCAATTCTTGAACTAAGGCTAAAGAAGGGAATTAAGTTCCATCTTGCTATATCATCCTTTATTTTTTTATGTATGGGTGAATAGTTATATTCCGATAATTTTGTAAGATCTTTTGGTAGGTTGATGCCCAAGTATTTAAAGGACTCTGTTTGCCATGTCAAGGGGTAGCTACTTTTGATTTCTCTTGGTGGGCAGTAGTTATATGAGAGTATTTGGGTTTTACTCATGTTGATTTTGTACCCAGATAATTGGCCATATTGTTCAAATGCTTGCATCAATTTAGGCAGAGAGTGAGTTGGTTGCGCAAGGTATATCAAAATATCGTCTGCATAACAGGCCAATTTATATTCCGTCCCTTTAATAATGATTCCCTTAATATCTTCTCTTTGTCTGATGTACTGAGCTAGTGGTTCCAAATATAATGCGAAGAGTAGTGGTGACCATGCACAGCCCTGTCTGGTGCCCCTTTCTAGGGTAAAACTATTTGACAAATATCCATTGACCTTGACCCTGGCGGTAGGTTTGTCATATAGTGCCTGTATGGTTTTAATAATTGTATCGTGGAAGCCAATTCTATGCAACACTCTGTAGAGAAAAATCCAGTTAACCGAATCAAAGGCCTTTTCAGCATCCACGCTCATCACAATTGCTTCAGTTTGATTTCTTTGATCCATAATATGTAGTGTCTTTGGTATATTGTCTTGTGTTTGGCGTTGGTGTATGAAACCTGTCTGATCATTATGTATCAGTGTCGGCAGGAATTCTTCTAATCGTTTGGCCATAACAGAAGTAAATCATTTATAGTCCACATTAACAACAGAGATTGGCCTAAAAGAGCCACACTCCACTTTATCCTTGCCTTCTTTTGGTATGGCTGAAATTATTGCCTCCTTCCAGCTGGGTGGCGTTTGCGCATTTTTTAAAGCCCAATTCAGAGTAGGAAGTAAAACAGGTATTAGTTCTTTTTTAAATTCCTTGTACCACTCTGCCGTGTAGCCATCAGATCCTGGCGATTTGCTTAATTTAAATCTACCAATTGCAACTTTTAATTCTTCTTCAGTTATATCCGCAGTCATCATTTTATTTAGATTTTCATCGAGAGTGGGTAAATTTTATTTAGTTTATTTTTTATCGCTTTTGTCCTTGGATCCCTAATTTTATGAATTGTATTTTCGGCTATCCATTTTTTCAATTTCCATGCCAATACTTTCATAGATTTGGAGCCACTTTCGTAGTGTTTCTGTTTCAGAAACATTAAATCTTTCTCGATTTCTTGTGTGGCCAAATTATTAATTTCATTCCTGGTGTGTCTAATTTCTCTCAATGTATTCTGTGCCAAATCTAATTTATGTTTTCCTTCTAGTACCTTTAGCTTGTTTTTTAAATCCTCTAACTTTTTATTCCTATTTTTTTTCTTAAATGACGATATTGCTATAATTTTCCCTCTCAGAACAGCCTTCAGAGTATCCCATAACATGGGAGGTGAAATCTCTCCAGTATCATTGAATTCTAAGAAGAGACACATTTCTGATTTAATTTGTGCCTTAAAAGACAGATCATTCAACAGACTGGAATTCAATTTCCATGTATTATTTTTTGATCGCAGGCCAAAATCAGCGGATAAGTATACTGGTGCATGGTCACTTAGATCTATTGTCCAGATTCCACAAGTATGTATTTTATCTTTATCCTTCCCAAATGTTATTGAATAATCTATTCTTGTATAGAGAGAGTGAGGAGCAGAGTAGTAAGTGTAATCCCTTCTGTTAGGGAAAAAATCTCGCCATATATCAATCAAGCCCACCTCCTCAAATAGTGTGTTTACTTTCTTATAGAAGGACTTCCTATCCTGGGTTTTTCCACAAGATGAGTCCAACTTTGGCTGCAGATGTATATTTAGATCCCCTCCACAGATCAAGAGGCCTTCTGTTTCAGTTACCATGATATTGGTTATTTTTTGGAAGAAACTAATGTCACTCCCTGGGGGTGCATAGACATTCAGTAAGGTAATTGGATTCCCATCTATCTTACCCCTTACTTAAAATAAACGTGCCCTCTTTATCACCCATTTCGAATAGTTTTTCAAAATGTAGCTTGTTTGAAATGAGAATAGCAACTCCTCTTCTCTGCCCTGATTTGTATGAAGAAAAAAACAGATTTGTAAAGCCCCTTTTCTTTAGCTTTATATGCTCCTTGTCTGTCAAATGGGTCTCTTGTAAATAAACCACATGGGCTTGTTCTGTTCTCACTTTAGATAGGATTTTACTACGTTTAACTGGATTCAACAGCCCATTGACATTAAAGGAAATGAATTTTCATTTGTCACTAGCCATACTTATTTACTTGTAAGTGTACCAACAAACTTAACAAGATGAAAATTGAAAGATCTGCTCCCTGAACAAATAACAACACCAAACATAAGCAAGAAATAGAAAAAAGGACAAACAAAAAGAGTGATCCCAAGGCTGGGGTCTCTAAGAAAAAACCCTGGCCTGAGCTAGATAAAATATCTAGCTGTGAGGGAAAGCCTCTCCCACCTGTGGGCTGAGGGCCCCCACCATGGCGCTCTAAAAAAGAAAAGAAAAGGTCTCTGTTCATTCCACAGAAAATGTGTCCTTATACAGCAACCCTCGCCTGTATGTGGGTCAATGACATATAAGGTTTTTTAACAGGTAAATTTAAAAATATAACTATGAATTTCTATTGCAATTGGTCAAAGCTTTAAAATGTCATGTGTACATGCATACATGTTAAAATCTTGAATTACGATATTTTGGTGGTTTTTCATGTAAATTAATTGGTCGTTACCCTCCAAAATGTCATGTGGTGCGACCATCAATCATCTTAAAAATGTATTTATTTAATCAACATATTTACCCTTTTTTCACAAGTTCTTAGTAAAATGATGTGTCTAGAAACTAATTATTTGGATTTCTGTTGAATTGTCATACATACTGATATAATCCTCATTCCTCTAAAGTCACGGTCACCGTTTTGCATGTAGTTTGCGTGCTAATTTTTCCTGTAAAATGCATAAAAATAATGAAAATGTAAACAAAATCCCACTAACTTCATCTTACCCCATCAGTGAATAAGTTTCTGCCACAGAAAGAAGGTATCACTTTTTTTATTTTGCTACAGTTATTGCTATTAATGGTCGCGCCACATGATGGGTGGTCGCACCACATGATGAAACCAGCTTAAATCTCTTACAAATCAATAGAATAAGAGACAATCATTTGTTTAAAACAGATTTTATTAATTTAAATATTGAAGACAAACATCTCTTTTCAACACTTTTCATTTCATTTTGGTTAACACATTAACTTTCATTGCCATTCTTTTACAAACACTGTGTTGAAGTGAACGGTACATTCATGTATATTTTTGTAAACATTTCACAAATCAGTAAGGAACAAGATGAACTCAGACACATCAAACTTGAAGACATCTAACTATTCATACCATCCTCCTCATTCTTATATAAATGTTGGAGATATGGTTTAGGTATTTCCTTAACCCCAGGAACTTTTAAACTTTTTCCAGTCTTGGCTTCTCAATTTAGAACAGCGAGAAGTTGTTGGCTCAGGTTCAGAGATGACTGCTATGACATCTTTCTTATAGTAGAATATGGCATCTGGAGCTTTTATTCACGTGAATAAGTTCTTACTCCCTGACTGTAAAACCTTCCAGCAGGCAAAACTGTAACTCTTTTTATCTATTTATTGTTATAGTTGGTATCAAAGCACTGTTGTCATCAAAATGCATCATCAAAGCTCTTTTGTTATATGTTAACCTTCGTATATGTCTTTGTTAAACTACTGATCAACAGGATCTGTACGCATAGCATTGACCCTGATATCTTCTCCCACAACCTCAAGAACTTGGCCTACATATGGAAGTTCATCGTATGTTACAATCACAAAACATAAACCCTGATCACTTTCCCCCTTCTGTGACTGTGAGGTTGAGGCCTCCTCCATGTTGGATGTGGTGTTCCGCATGTCAACTTTTACAGGCTGGTAACATGAGCATATTTTCATTTTGGCATGTTTGCAAAAGCACGATACCTCCCTACATAAGGAATCTTTCCCTGCTGCTTTCTTCTCTGGTAGCTGAAACTAATTTAGTATTGTGTCAAGCTACAGTGTATACAGTTTGGCTTTTTTCAGATACAGCAGACTGACATTTCAATTAAAATGTGTATTATATTTTAAATCCCCTCCACACAATATAACTTCATGTAATTCAAGTTGCTTTTTAATACAAAGTTTTTTTTAGCTTTTACATAAACCTTACTGTTCTCCTTGCAAGGTACCCAGGGTCAGAGTTCACACGCTGCCTGTGGCCCACGGTCTTCACTGCTTGAGAGCGGCATCTAATGAAATGGATTTTTTTTTTTAAACTTTAGAAAGACATAATGGCAACATGACATGTTACAAATATTTGTTCTTTATTTTTTTGTGCCAATGTTATCAATAAGGATTTAACATAAAGCATTGCTTCTGAATTGTATGAAAAATTAAGAAAAAGCACAATTTTATCTTTTAAATATTATAACAATTTACTACCTTTTAAATATATAAACCATCAAAATGATATTAAAACACAAAACTTCCTTTAAAATAAGTCTACAACTCATTGAAAGCTAGCTGCAATGGTCGCACCACATGATATTTGGTCGCACCACATGATATTTCATATTCAATCAACATTTACAGGCATAGCATTGGACACCTAAACAAAAGTTGGTATCAAATTATGAATTTGTAAAAATAAATCAATATTTATTGTGTTTTTGAGATCATACCACATGACATCCATATTTGGAAACTATCTACCAGCCATTTTAAAAGCAGTTATTTTAAAAGATGAGAGAGAGTTACAAACCTGCCAACTGATTCTGTGGGTCCTCTGCAAAGTTGTTTGTGATGTAACTTCCTGTCTTGGGGTGGCTTTGAAAATGAAAGTTCCAAAATGGTGGTTTCTTCATGGTCGCACCACATGATATTTCATAAAATGGACATACTCGGACAAAGTTTACTTAATAAACGTAAATAAGAGGGAAATGTCATTACAAGATCACTGTAATTTCACATGAGGTTACAAAACACTTTAGAATTTATGCCACATAGGGCAGAAAATACATTTGAATAGATTAAGATTCATTTTAAATAAATGTCCAAAACTGGATTCATGACTGGACGGTCACACCACATGATATTTTTACACTTTCCGTAGCAATACAAATGAAATGCCTAATGATTTTTGAATATATTTTTCTCGAATATATTTTTAACAAGAAAAAATGCAGTTGGACAGTATAATTAGCCGTCATGTCATTGACCCATAAATATTCTCATCATGTGGTGAATATAGCACGTTCTGTTTAGCTTTCCAACTCTTCAAAAATCAGTCAAAGCTTATACTTCTTCTGGAGAGGATGGGGACTGCCTTCTGAAAGCTCGCAGTTTCTCCTTGATACCCTTCTCTCGCTCCTCACCTGTCCCTGATTATTTTTTTAATTACATATGTGAATAGATTTTCTTGAACTCCTCCTCAGAATGAGTGGCTGTAAACTCTCAGAGAGAAGCTGTGAAGCTCTGTCCTCAGTCCTCAGCTCTGTGTCCTCTTGTCTGAGACACGTGGACCTGAGTAACAACGACCTGCAGGATCCAGGAGTGAAGCTGCTGTGTGATGGACTGAAGAGTCCTCACTGTTCTCTGGAGACTCTCAGGTCAGAACTCTGACTCAGACTCTTTCCTTCTTTAGGTTCTTGTTGATGCAGATGTTTTTTTCTGAATCACTGAGTTCATCATATCTTCTTAACTCCAGTCTGTCAGGTTGTCTGGTCTCAGAGGAAGGATGTTCTTCTCTGACCTCAGCTCTGAACTCCAACCCCTCCCATCTGAGAGAACTGGACCTGAGTAACAATGACCTGCAGGATCCAGGAGTGAAGCTGCTGTGTGATGGACTGAAGAGTCCTCACTGTTCTCTGGAGACTCTCAGGTCAGAACTCTGACTCAGACTCTTTCCTTCTTTAGGTTCTTGTTGATGCAGATGTTTTTTTCTGAATCACTGAGTTCATCATATCTTCTTAACTCCAGTCTGTCAGGTTGTCTGGTCTCAGAGGAAGGATGTTCTTCTCTGACCTCAGCTCTGAACTCCAACCCCTCCCATCTGAGAGAACTGGACCTGAGTAACAATGACCTGCAGGATCCAGGAGTGAAGCTGCTGTGTGATGGACTGAAGAGTCCTCACTGTTCTCTGGAGACTCTCAGGTCAGAACTCTGACTCAGACTCTTTGCTTCTTAAGGTTCTTGTTGATGAAGATGTTTTTACTGAATCACTGAGTTCATCATATCTTCTTAACTCTAGTCTGTCAGGTTGTCTGGTCTCAGAGGAAGGATGTTCTTCTCTGACCTCAGCTCTGAACTCCAACCCCTCCCATCTGAGAGAACTGGACCTGAGCTACAATCATCCAGGAGACTCAGGAGAGAAGCTGCTGTCTGCTGGACTGAAGAGTCCTCACTGGAGACTGGACACTCTCAGGTATTCTCCTCTTCCTCCTCCTCCTTCCTCTTCATGTTCATCAGCAGTATTCAAACTTGTCAGCAGGTTCAGGTTGAAGATGTCCTGTTATTATGTTTTCCTCTGTCAGTGAGTATAACCAAACATTAGTGACACTTTTTAAACACCTGTTGTTCTTCTCCGTCTTCTGGCTCCTCCCTTTAGGGGGCGCCACAGCAGATCATCTGCCTGATAGATATTGTTCTTGTTTGACAATAAACTAGAAAACTAGAAACAAACACTAGACTCTGGTGAGAACGAGTGAATGTCACGTAGTTCAGCCTGAGAAACGACCAGAACCATGAACTGGACAGATCATCTGCACAGAGTAGCAGCATCATGTGAGAAGTCCTGGTACTGGGTACAGAACAGTCCTGGTCCACTTCAAACAGTCTACGGTCAAACTAAAGTAAAGATGTCTTTATTCTGTGGTGTTTGTAGTGAGTTGTGTACGAGATGTTCGTCATCTAACAGCTACAATCAAGTTGTTCTTCATTCTTCATTCAACGGTGAAAACACACAAGTTTTGGAAGCAGCAGTAACAGCGACGAGCCTCCGCAGCAGCAGCTGCATAAGTAGCCATGTGTTTCCTCTGTGACGCGCAGCTGAAAAAACCACGAAAGCACTGGAAACTAGGTCTCGATTCAAGCAAGCGATCAAACAACCGTAATTCAAATACAAAGTTTATGCTTTTTAGACCCACAATACTGCGATTTGAAACACTGTAAAAAATACAAATGAAATCCCTCTATTTTATCTATTTTCTTTGTTTACTTGGTTTGTGCTGGGCCAACTTGTTGCTGGTTTACTCGTGGTGGGTTTCAAATGTATAAACAGAAGTTGTCTTCTGTGTTGTCCACGTGGTGGCGCTGCTGAGTAAATGCGTAGCCTCCTGAAACTGTGGTCTCCGGTTCTGCAGACACCGGCCGTTTCTCAATATCCATACTTGTTCGTACTTGTGCTTACTTGCTAGAAAATCCACGGCATGTGGAAGTTATATGGCAGTTTTTTGTGATTTTTGTCGCCATGGTTACTTGAAACGCTTAGTAATAGTCATATAACACAAGTCCCGGTCGAGCCGCACGTTTTGATATAACGTGTGGGGGTTTTCTCAAAACTGTGGGAGGAGTTAGACGTCAAAGTTTTGGGTGGAAGAATACAGAGAGACTGACAAGCCCCTCCCAAAGTCCCCTCTGCTCCTTACACACGTGCACACACACGCACACACACGCCTGTCTCTATCTCTCCAAAATCAGCAGAGAAAGCAGAGAAAACAGCATGTTTTAAAGTTGTCATATTTCAAGAACGGTTGATGATAGAGATACAATTTTTGGTTTGTGAGCGTCAGGAGGCTTTCGGCAACTCCCACATTTAAATTTGTGACAAACGGACGTTTTATATACTGAAAAAAATGCTAGAAAATCTATATAAGGTTAGTTTTGCTTTTCTGAGGCAGAATTGTTCGGAGATTCGGCAAGAACACATTCTCCCGAGCTGCTGCAGAGCTTGGTTCTGACGCCTGACTTGTGACTAAATCAAATCCCTTTGTTCGGTACAAGTCCTGTGTCAGTGGGGTCTTCTCCTGCATCATCAACTCATCACCTATCGTTCATAAGAAGAAGGAAGCCTGACAAAAACGACAAAAACGATAAGCTCCGCCTCTGCGGACGCTCGGCGCTCACTGTGCCCGGCACAGAGCAGCGTGACCTCGGCCTGTCCTGATGAAATGATCCGCTGGCTCAGACGTCGCTGTCATTAGATGCTCGGTGTGATCCATAGATTTGTTGTTGACGTGTTATTTTGTTTTTAATGGAAACGTTTTGACCTGACAGTTTAAAAGTTTGTATATTGTTAATGTTTTTTTTATTTTAACTTTGAATGTTAGATTTATATTAAAGTCGCACGGTCATTGTATCTGTATTTAAATATAATATGTAAATGTTAGATATGTAGAGTAGTATATATTTGTACAAGTCATATATATATATATATATATATATATATATATATATATAGACTACTCTACAATGCTGTAATATATCTATTTTCCACATTGTATAATTTGTATTGTATATTTTAATAGAAATAAATTAATAAATGAAGTTAAATATTTAAAATGTAAAAATAATAACAACATATATATGCATTTATTAAAAGTATTTCATATGTTCATTTATCAACACCGTAGGTGGCGCTAATGAGGCTGCAGCACTACAGCAGAACTACAGCAGAACAATACATACATACTTGCATACTTGAGTATTGAGAAACAACCACATACTTGTGTACTCCCGTACTTGGCAAGTATATACTCCCAGCGTACTTCTCAAGTATATACTTCCCAAGTAAGCAAGTACATACTTGCTTACTTGAGTATTGAGAAACAGCCACCGTCTTCTCTTTGAAACACACCTGTCCTTGTAGTTCATCATTGTGTCCACCAGAGTGCGTCATTAAGACAACAGTTTGGACTCATGTTGGACAGAAACTCATTCAGACTGTTTCTTCCTCCAGGATGGACCATGCTGGAGAGCAGAGGTTAAAACCTGGTGTCAGGAAGTGTAAGTATGGATTTACAGGAAATAACAACATATCAGCTGATCATCAATAAACTGCAGCTGTGTCTCGTTGTCTTCATCAGATTCATGTGAACTGGAACTGGACACAAACACAATGAACAGAAACCTCAAACTGTCTGACGACAACAGGAAAGTGACCCGTGTGACAGAAGATCAGTCGTATCCTGATCATCCAGACAGATTTGAGTCCTGGCCTCAGCTGCTGTGTAGACCTGGTCTGACTGGTCGCTGTTACTGGGAGGTCGAGTGGAGAGGAAGAGTTAATATATCACTGAGTTACAGAGGAATCAAGAGGGAAGGCATCGGTTCTGACTGTTGGTTTGGACGTAATGATCAGTCCTGGAGTCTGTTCTGCTCTGATGATCATGGTTACTTTGTCCTTCACTGTGGGACAAAAACACCCATCATGTCCTCTGTCTCTCACAGAGTATCAGTGTATGTGGACTGTCCTGCTGGGACTCTGTCCTTCTACAGCGTCTCCTCTGACTCACTGATCCACCTCCACACCTTCAGGACCACATTCACTGAACCGGTTTATCCTGGGTTCCTGGTCTGGCCTGGTTCCTCAGTGTCTCTGTGTCCTCTGTAGGACATGAAGAGACAGCAGCTTCAGTGGTGGACGAGGTCAAAGCTCAAATAATATAAAATAAAATTCAAGGTTTTCAATCAAATAGAAAACAAAGTAAATAAAGATGGTAAGAGTTTGACTCTTGTTCTGAAGAACATCATCTTCTCATGGAGCCTTTCTGTCCCAGCATGCACTGCTTCTCCTCCTCCTCCTCTTCATGCTGCCTGACAACAGCGCCCCCTGCTGCATGTGAGCAGAACAACACTCAGAGTTACGCACACACACACACACACATGGAAAATGAAACACACATGAGCAGATTATGCCATGAATGAGGAAGTGTGGTTTCTGCTGTGATGCAGGTGAAACTGAGTGTGCGTGACCTCAGGATGACCTCTGTCCTCCTGCTGCTCTGTGAACGACAGTGAAGAACGTGTCCACAGTGACAGGAAACTCATGACACTCAGAGGGTTTTTGCACTTTCCAAACATCATCAGTGTCTGTGGTTTCTGTTTCTGTGGCTTAATGAAGAATGACATTTTCAACATCAATAAAAACCACATCATATCACTTTAATCTACTTTGTTGTGTTGATGACGAGGTACTGACACCTAATACAATCTATGTCAGATTAAGTCTACGCTCTTTTAGGTCATAGATTAACAGCTCCATCCACTCACTCTCCCACACCAAAGCCCATAGAGAAAACCAGTGATTTTAGCTGCGGGGACACAGGAGCTGCTGGTCCTCTGCTGCCTCGTGTGGTCACTTTGTGTCACTGACGTCAATCTGAACAAAGGATTTCAAACACTGAAGTGACAAAATAAGACATTTGAACTTAGTGATGGAGGCAGCAGTGTGTGTGTGTGTGTGTGTGTGTGTGTGTGTGTGAGTGTGTGTGTGTGTGTGTGTGTGTGTGTGTGCGTGCGTGTGTGTGTGTGTGTGTGTGTGTGTGTGTGTGTGCGTGTGTGTGTGTGTCTATGTATGTGTGTGTGCGTGTGTGTGTGTCTATGTATGTGTGTGTGTGCGTGTGTGTGTGTGGTGGAAGAAAGTATTTTAAAAAACAAAAAGCGCAGCATCCAAGACAAGAATGTTTTTTTTTTGCATGAAATAACTCAAAAAAAGTTACTTGAGAAAGTTTCTGTATGTTGTTATTAACCGTTTAGGTCGGTATAATACATGATGTATTTGTTTGTGTTTCCATAGCAACAGTACCAAAATTACCAGCTCCAAGTTTGTCCGACAGTGAGATAAAGACGTGAAAATGTTCTGGAGATATCGTAGACTAAAACTGACGTAGTTTTTATCAGGTTTTCACACAGGAAACTGAAGTTTGTAAACCACACACTCTCCCACACACACTCACAAATCGCATTGCGATTTTAATTAATCGCAATGCGATTAATTAAAAAAATTAACGCGTTAATTTTTTTTGATAACGGTTAATCGCGGCCCACTGGATGAAGCTAAGTTAACTACAGCGGTAGCAGCACTGTCCACTGAAAATGTTACCTTAGCAATTGGCTTAATTAATAGGAGAAAAGTTAGCACTAAGAGTTCAGAGTTCTGAATCTGATGTGTCTAATGACTGCAGTTTTTCATTCATTTAACTGTCATTAGGCCCTGTTCTGTTTGTCGTTTGTTGTCTACTCCCTCTTCAGTTTTAAGACCACATTGTTGTGGCATTTTATGTGCTGTGTCAAGTGGGTCTACAATGCACTTTTTTATTTGAAAGAAGAAATCAAAGATAAAAGACATTTTTTCTTTGTGTTTATTTGATTCTAACTATATTTTTTATATAGAGATTAATCGCGAGTTAACTATGGAAAAAAGGTGAATTGTGAAACCCTTAGATATACACAATGTTCAGGTTTTTGTGACTTATAAAGACCAAGTAGGGATAGAGTCAGAATTTGCAACTTTGCTTCTGTTATATACGTCTGAAATATCTACATAATAATCATACATGTATATGCTCACTAATCAGGTAACCTGGTAAGAAATATCACATGTTCATACAACAAAAGTGAGCAAATGTGGTCAGTCTACTTATCATTGTGTTGGATTTATGAAGCAGTAAATGTTCAAGTGAAAAACAATCATGGGAACACTTGCTGCCTTTCTTGCTTTTAATGAAAAGGCAAACAAGGCCCAGAATGGGCTATGAGCAACAGGGTCATTCCTACAATTGGTGCCATTTCAGTCCCCATGACATTATATGGTATATTTTGTTTAAAATTATGCTAATATTCATTTAGAAAATCACATTTTAAATAGTAAGATCATTTCTACCATAAAACATAGCAATATATAAAAAGGATGAATTAATTAAAAATAATTTATCAGATTTTATTGCAAACAGGCCAAAGTGATGTGTCCCCATTCATGTTTGCTCAACTACACTTACAATTATAAGTAATAAAAATAAAAATATATATTTTTTTTTTCATTATTGTTGTATGATCTTATTTGTCAATTTTCTGAATAAATGTTATTTTTTTATATGAATTCATTTTTAATGCTTTAACATTTCAAAATGATTTATGTCCCGGTTTTGACGTCCCCCCCGTTACTCTGATGGATAACCCTTTAAATACACCCACTGACTATTCCTCAAGTCACATGATCCTCAGGAAGTAGCAGAGATATTTGGAGGGAACTTTTCAACAAGAAGCAGAGTAAGTATCATTCTTCAATCTACTGTTTTTTAGCCTTTTAGAATGGCTCACTGACTCGGCAAAGCTTAACACGTCCATTCTGTTACTCCATTTTATTGTTGTAATTTATATATTTTTTGCAAATATTAAACTATGGTTAATAAATATGTTATAAATCCTCCTCTGTGGACACCTCGTGCTAGCATGTTGTTCATCCCATTAGCAGCTATGGCTAACTTTAGCCAAAAATGTCCCCCCTGTTACTGTCCACCCCGTTACCATTTTGCACAGTAACAGGGTGGACTCATAATAACAGGGTGGACCTAAGAAGGCTAATGAATAATTATTTCCAGCATTTGTTTGTATTTTTTCTTTTTTATATCATTTTTTTATACATTTGTTGTTGTTGTTGTTTTTTACCAAAATGTCTGATTAAACAACATGCATCTTTTTGTCAGTGAATGGCACCGCTGTCTGCTGCAGAAAAGCATGGCGTGATGCAGACCCTGAAAAACGGGCTCAATACCTAAATAAAGAGAAAGAGAGGTGGAGAAGTGACAGAGAGGAAGGAAGAAAAAGGAAAGTGTCAGACCTCAGTGAAAGAGAGAAGAGAGCACAGAGAAAGAAATCTACAACAACTTTGCAGCTAACGCCTCCTTCAACACCTGAAAGTCCCCCACATAACGAAAATACCCCCAAACCAGGGCCCTCAAGGTTAGACGAAAGTTGATAGTTTAATGATAAGAGAAGTAAAATCTAAAGTTGTCTTATCTGATGGTTTTGCCCTGACTATGTGTGTGGCCATACAATTTATTTTAATGTGACTATATGACCGTCTATCCTTGTATTGTTGTATACAGAACATGTATCCACTAGTCATTGTAAATTGTAACAACATTCTTGTGTTTTAGGCAATATGTTGTTGGGCAGAGGAATGCCAGACAGGGCAGAAGGAGGCTACAGAATGAAATCGAACAACCAAAGAGAGAAAAGAACAAGACAAGAGAAAAGTAATGTAATGTCCACCCTGTTACATGTTGTCCATCCTGTTACTGCTGTGTCCACCCTGTTACCCCTGTATTTTTATGATAATAAATTCAAATGGAATAATATTTTTGCTTGTATTTGTGGTTACTAATGTGGTGAATGAATTGAAAAACTCAAATTGTCTAAAAATGGCACAGAATTCAATTCATTTCTTTTTTTATTGCAAAAGAAATATGTTGAAACCAAATTTTGCCTTAAATTAGAACATGTTTTTTTCAAGATAATGCTTATACATGGATATTTTTTTTAAATATTTTCACTGAGCAAATGAGGGACATTTTTGTTCTTAGAAAATGTAAATATCACATGACTGTGCATTCAAGACACTTATTAATAAAGATGAGAATGTCCCATAACAGGGTGGACATTTGGCCCATGTTGTATGTCAAGAATTTGGTCAAAAGTATAATAATTCAATATCCTGAGCTGGACCAATAGCATTTTCTTGTAGTTTAATAATTCCTCGTTCAGATGAAATAATAAATTCTTGCATGGTTACATTTTTTTTTAAAGAAAGTCACAATGCTGAAATGGCACCGACTTCTTGTTCATGTGCAAGTGAGAGAGCGTTAATATCCACATGGTTGTTTTGTGTTTGTTTATTTTGCTACATTTGATTTGAGCACAAAATGACAGGAAACCAAGTGTCAGCTCTTATCTCTGCATCAACTGGAGTCAAACATTAACAGAACAGACGTTAACACAGAACAACAATGCTGCCATCTTCAGTCAAATGAATGGATTTCTCACATGTGTCACGGGGTTCTGCTGCAACTCTTCAATAGACCCAAAGATGATGGCATAGTCGACTGATGTTGTGTTTCCCTTTTTATTTTTCCAACCCAAGATGCATACTGTGAAATATATTTACAGGTGAAAATCAAAAAAAATATGAAAATTGTCCCAAAATGATATTTCCAAGAAAAAACCTGTACAAGTCTCAATCAAAATAATTGAATTCAGTTGTGAGCAAAAATAGGTGTGTTACCTCCTCTGTAACCCAATATACACTGCTCGAGTGGGAGGTAGAGCGCTCTTTATATAGGTCCTCTGCCCCTCCCATCCAAACATCAATTATCCAAAAATCACAATAAATGAACACAAGCATGATTACTATAACAAACAACCCAGATGAAAATAAAGCCAAAATATGTCCCAAATTAACGGTGCCACAATAATTATTGTCCCCACCTTTAATAAACCAAATGAATAGATAATAGATAGAATAGAATAGAATAGATAGATAAAAAAAACTACAAACAAAAGTGACGACACACTAAGCGTCCCGCCATCGTCGTCATTTAAGTGCGCCGCTGACGTAAACAATGTTTGGGGTGTGTTGACACGCGGGACGTCACAGTGGGTCGGCAGGGTGTTTGGCGGTCGGTTGGAGGGAGAAAGCAAGTTTTTTGGAATAACGAGTGATTTAACAACATATCAAAGTAGTTTGAAGGAATGTGGGAGGAGGAGGAGTTGGATTGAGTGGTAGGATGGATATCGGCCAATGACCTGTAAGCTCCGGTATACGATATCTGTGTACGACTCGTGAAGGGAGAGAGGGGGACAATGAGGGAGAGTGGAGAGGATATAAGGGTATGAACCAACGCAGCCAAGCAAAAGGGAAGAAGAGATTAAGAAGGGACAGTGATGAGCATAATGAGAGTGAAGAAGTGGGGCTTGAGCAAACACAAACGGTGAGACAGGAGAAGTGTATTGCTATACACTGTATTGTTGTCGTACTGCAGTTGGAATGAATTTCATATCAAAAATATATGACTCCTCTCATTCCCTAACTCACAGCCCAGCTGAAATAAACTCCACCTTCGCTTCCTATTATTTTAACCTGTATCAGTCCGAACCTCCTGCAAATACGACTACAATGGATCATTTCCTGGATAACATTGATATACCTACCATAGATCCTCGTATTAAAGAGGAGTTGGAAAAACCTATACAGTTGGAAGAATTAACTTCTTGTCTTAAATTAATACAAAATAATAAAGCTCCAGGGCTGGATGGATTTCCAGTTGACTTCTATGAAAGAGTAGGCTCTCTTCTTTCATCTGGAAAAAAAAGTTTCCGTTCACTAGTAATCGGCATTAGAACATACACCCCTTATTTTAACAACCCAACTGCCGGGTTATGAAATGTTTAACCCATTATGGGTTATTTATATAGGATATGGGTCACGTTTGTGCAACTCATGTGGTGGGTCAAAATCCATCAACCCAACATACATCGGTTAACTCAGCACCTGGGTTGTTTGTGCTTCGAACGTCATCACGTGGACAGAAGGTTCACACACCAAGCACCAAGCGCTCACGCGAATCAGAACCTGACTCAGCATCGTCGTCGTCGTGAAGCAGATAATAAAAGGTTTGTACACACTACATGTCACACACACATGTATATATACTATAAGTAAGTTCGGTAGCTCTCGCCCGCTCTCCCTCACAGTGCTGCAAGTATTGATGAGGGTAAGTTGTGCTGTAGCAATGCTGCTTCACATTTGCACTTTTTTAGGTTGTCATTGTACAGTTTACGGTTAAAGTCTTAATGTATGCTGTTCTCTGACATGTATAACAGCTAACCATGCTATTTATATGTCATTTATACCGCAGTTTTTTAGGCAGTATTAATGTGGTGTTTTTTGCACTATGTGTGTGTGTGTGTGTGTATATATACATATATACACATATATACATATATAAGTATATACACACACACACATACACACATACATAGGGAGAGAGGGAGGATTGGTTCACTGTTCACCCACAAACAACCTTGTTGTGTTAGCATTGGATTACATTCTGCTTCTTGTCTGCGTTGCTTTTGGCATGGTGATATGTGAATAGTTAATAGTGATTTTATTTGTGCGTTTGTTTCAGATCAATGGACAGCTTTGTCATCAATACTTTGACATAGTGGCAACTGACAGACCTTATAGAAAGATTCCAAGGTAAGACATGTTTTTCCCATCCACAGCATATCAATGTCTGCATTGCTTTTCATAGTGATCATTTGGATAGTCATTGAGTTGACTGCATTCCTTTTTGTATAAATTCTTATGAAATATCTCTATATCTCTATCTCTATTTCCTCTTTTTTTCAATAGCGTCCGTGTAAAGTGTCAAAGTGACTCAAATAAATGAATAGGGCACATGCCTTTGTAGGCTTTCAATTTTTTTTAATAATAAATGATGGAATATGCATGTAGCTTCCATGTAACATTTTTGTTTTCTGCTCCTCTGTTGTAAAAACAAAGATGTCTTTTTTTCTATTTTTGTCTTTCAGAAGAGGATTGATGAGGAAAGTTTTCTTCTTTTAGATGAGGCCACCATCAAAGAGCTGATCACAAGCTGGTCCTAGGCTCAAGTTTCTCAAGAAGTTTCTCAAGAAGGATCAATTCTTCAGTTGTCCGGGAGTGAAAACTGGTCAAGTTCCTCCAAACAAGAGTACTTGCATGCAAGGAGCATGTTTAGGTGTTTACTGATACTCATTTGAACTGTTCCATGCAGTGACCTGAATTAGAAAACATTTATATTGTGGATAATAATACATTTTTTCCAAGATTCCAGTATTGTTTAAGTGTTTATTGCATAATATATGCTTTGCATGACCAAATCTAGCATGTAGGTTTGTAGTTTAACAATTTTATAGATATCGGTATTGCAATTTATTTTCTTATAGATTGTACTGTAATGTGTTAGAATTAATCTGGTATATTTGATCCAGCATTTGGATATAATATATAACAAATATATGTAGTTGAAACAACCCATATTTGTAGTTAATTTGACCCTGCATTTGGGTAGAGTATTTAACTAATCTGGTGGGTTAAAATGGGAGAGGGGTCTAGCTGCAGACCTGCACTGTCAGGACCCTTCGTTGCAGACCTGCACTGTGAGGTCTCCTGCACTGTCAGGACCGGAAGTTGATTCGAAAGCCTTTCAAAATAAAAGCGACCATACCGGAAGCATATATTCAAAATAAAAGCGAGCATACTTGAAGCACGTATTTTTCGTTCCCCATGTGAAATGTGAAGACGACGAGGTGAGTAACAGTCAAGTGCAACAACTTTGCGTCATACGAAGAAACAGAAACAGTCTTTATTCACTAGAACGTTATGTTGCACACTATATATTGTCCTGTAAAGTTATATTAATTTGAAAGAATCTGGTTTTGGACTTTTGGGTAGTTTTCAGCGTTGTTAACGTATGATAGTGCTCACTTAAATGTGCCATTTTCCTACTCAAAGACCGAGAAAACTGAGTTATATCATATCATTTTTATATAATTTTGTTTTACTTATTACGACATCAACACTTGTTTGCAGCCAGAGCGGAGATGCCTCAGATTTTGAACATGAACAGCACCCAAACTGAGGAGGCTGCGCAGGAAATGGGAAAGCTGTTTGACACCATGGATCTGAATGAGGAAGAGAAAGAATTCATTCTTGAGCCTTTTAAATTTATTTTTTTACCAGATTGAAGATATGTGGCTCTTCTGTGAAGAGATTATGGACAAACGAGGGTACTTGGCGTACTGTGAGTACAAAGAGTAGAAAGAAAAAAAAACAAAAGTTAAAATTGTGGAAAAAGTTGTTGTTGTTGTTCTTAAAACACTAATAATTAAAATCATTAAAAAAACTGCTTAGGAGATATTGGTTATGTGGGTCATGTAACTAGGTATTCAGTAATTCACTTTGAATACACAAAGCTAAGTTCATTTAAAATCCTCAACCCTCACACCCTCCATGTGGTCCAACAGCACAAGGTAAGAACATAGCACAAACAATATTAAGCAATTATTAAATGAATTATGAGGTGTTATAATTGCAAACAAACATAAGATATGCCTATATAAAAAAAAAATAAATAAATCAATATGTAAATGGATCCAGCAGTGCAGGGGGCTAAATTTTCAATGATAAATAATGGTATAGAAGCAAAGAACAGTCAGCAATAGGTTGGAGTGTAGATGCATCACACATTAAGGTGTATTTACAGAGATGTATTGTTTCAATATGAATTTGTAGTGCAGACTAAACTAACAGCTGTCCTTTTTGTGAATTATATTAAATTAAAATATTGCATGTTTTGAGTAGGCTAATAATGTTTATAGGGGATCATAACAATAGCTGTACATCTAGTTTGCACTGATTATCTGTAGAATAACCCTAGAAGTGATCATAACGTTTTGTATTTTCTTTTTTTTATATATAATATTTTCTTCGTTTTTTATCTTGACATTTTCCTGAGTTTTTTCACCTTATACAGTTGAACTGGAAAGATATACAGGTTGGTTTTTTAAAAATCTCTTTCATTAAACACATAGATACACATAAACATATTTACATTGTAAACATAAAATAAAGATCCAAGAAACATTGGGAACGAAAAATAAGTGCTTCCGGTATGGTCGCTTTTATTTTGAAAGGCTTCAAATCAACTTCCGGTCCTGACAGTGCAGGAGACCTCACAGTGCAGGTCTGCAACGAAGGGTCCTGACAGTGCAGGTCTGCAGCTAGACTGTCTTGTATAAATCAGCTGAGCACCAACCTGAGAGTCTCCAGAGAACAGTGAGGACTCTTCGGTCCATCACACAGCAGCTTCACTCCTTGATCCTGCAGGTCGTTGTTACTCAGGTCCACGTGTCTCAGAATAGAGGACAGAGAGCTGAGGACTGAGGACAGAGCTTCACAGCTTCTCTCTGAGAGTTTACAGCCACTCAGTCTGAGGTAGAAAACAGTGATGAACAAAAGGTTAAACATGTTTGTCTTGTGCTCTTTAGAATATGTCTTATTAATATTTATATACTGATCCACGTACAGAGCTTTGTTGGAGGCTTTGACCACCGGCAGCAGCTTCAGAAGAGCCTCCTCTGAAGCAGAGTATTTCTTCAGGTCAAACTCTTCCAGCTCTTTTCCTGATGACAGTAAGATGAAGACCAGAGCTGACCACTGAGCAGGAGACAGTGTCTTTGTGGACAGGCTTCCTGATGTGAGGGACTCTTGGATCTCCTCCACAAGAGAACGATGGTTCAGTTCATTCAGACAATGGAACAGGTTGATGCTTCTCTCTGCTGACAGATTCTCACTGATCTTCTTCTTGATGTACTCAACTGTTTTCTGATTGGTCTTTGAACCACTTCCTATTTGTGTCAGTAGACCTCTTAAGAGCTTCTGATTGGTCTCCAGTGAAAGACCCAGGAGGAAGCGGAGGGACAAGTCCAGGTGTCCATTTGGACTCAGTAAGGCCTCGTCCACAGCACTCTGGTGCAGATGATTCAATTTAGGTTTTTTTCTAAACGGTCTGGTCAACTGGCTCGTTGTTGGTTCTGACAACAGATTTGTTCCAGAGGTGATGAAGGTCAGATGAACATGAAGAGCAGCCAGAAACTCCTGAACACTCAGATGGACAAAGCAGAAGACCTTGTCCTGGTACAGGCCTCTCTCCTCTTTAAAGATCTGAGTGAAGACTCCTGAGTAAACTGAAGCTGCTGTGATATCGATGCCACACTCTGTCAGGTCTGATTCATAGAAGATCAGGTTTCCTTTCTGCAGCTGCTCAAAAGCCAGTTTCCCCAGAGACTCAGTCATCTTCCTGTTCTCTGGACTCCAGTGTGGATCTGTCTCAGCTCCTTCATCATAGTTGACCCTCTTCACTATGGACTGAACCACCAGGAAGTGGATGTACATCTCAGTCAAGGTCTTGGGCAGTTCTCCTCCATCTCTGGTTTTCAGCATGTTCTCCAGAACTGTTGCAGTGATCCAGCAGAAGACTGGGGTGTGGCACATGATGTGGAGGCTTCGTGATGTCTGGATGTGGGAGATGATCCTCCTGGCCTGCTCCTCATGTCTGAACCTCTTCCTGAAGTAGTCCTCCTTCTGTGGGTCCGTGAACCCTCTGACCTCTGTCACCATGTCCACACAGTCAGGAGGGATCTGATTGGCTGCTGCAGGTCGTGTGGTTATCCAGAGGCGAGCAGAGGGAAGCAGTTTCCCCCTGATGAGGTTTGTCAGCAGCACGTCCACTGAGGTGGACGCTGTGACGTCAGTCAGGATCTCAGTGTTGTGGAAGTCCAGAGGAAGTCGACACTCGTCCAGACCATCAAAGATGAAGACCACCTTAAAGTCTTCAAACCTGCAGATTCCTGCTTCTTTGGTTTCAGTGAAGAAGTGATGGATGAGTTCCACCAAACTGAACTTCTTCTCTTTCAGCACATTCAGCTCTCTGAAGGTGAAGGGAAACATGAGCTGTACGTCCTGGTTGCTTTTGTCTTCAGCCCAGTCCAGAGTGAACTTCTGTGTTAACACTGTTTTCCCAATGCCAGCCACGCCCTTTGTCATCACTCTTCTGATTGGTCAGTCTCTTCCAGCTGAGGCTTTAAAGATGTCTTCTTGTCTGATGGATGTTTCTGGTCTGTCTGGTTTCCAGGAAGCTCTTTCAATCTGTCTGACCTCATGTTCTTCATTGACCTCTCCAGTCCCTCCCTCTGTGATGTAAAGCTCTGTGAAGATCTCATTCAGAAGGGTGGGGTTTCCTGCTTTAGCCACGCCCTCAAACAAACACTGGAACTTCTTCTTCAGGTTTGATTTGAGTTCACGCCGACAAGCTGAAGGTCTGATTTCTGACAGAACACAAGAAAATAAATCAGTGAGTGGATCATTGAGAAAATAAGATGTTCTTCCTTTCACATTAAAAGTCCTCTTACTGTCAGCTAGCTTCTCCTGCTTCATCCTCCTTAAGAAGTACCCTGTGATCTTCAGAAAGGCCTCTCTGCTGCTCCTCTGCTCCTCATCCTCCCTCTGACTCTCTGAGACTTCTGTGTGATCTGTATCCAGAACCTTGTGGATCTTCTTCAGCTCGTTCTTCACAAAGCAGATGATGTTCTCCTCCAGCAGCTGGAACAGAACATGTGAAGTTTAACCTCAGATGATCAGTGACAGAGTGAAGTCCTGCAGGTCCACAGAGCAGCATCCAGACTGTCAGGACCAGGAGCCTCATGTATAAAAGAGTGCACAGCTTTCATACAAAAAGACGGCGTACGCACAAAATTTATAAAGTACGTACGCAAAGAAAATCTCAGATTAATAAAACTGTGCGTACGCCAAGTCCTGCGCACCTTTTCTTTATACATCCCATCAAACGTGAAACTGAGCGGAGATGAATGAGGAACACACCACGCCCACCCACAAATGAATATAGAAATGACTCTAAAACGCCTTCGTCCTGAAGAAAAAGGACAACTGTGGCAGCAAAGAAAGAGCGAAATAAAAGAAAAAGAAGGAAAGTGCACGATCAACTCGTCAATTTATGATGTATAAATCTGTAAAAATAGATTATTTTGGTCGTTTCTTTTGGAATTAGTGATAAACACAAAGGAACTAAATGTCAGGGTCACAGCGACTGCTCTCATATTAATATTGATGCTTAAAAAACTGGCTGTGCATTGATAGTTGATCCTGTGCATGTTTTTTTCTGGTGTAACATGTATGTTTAGACATGACTGATCCATGTGAGCTGAATTTACAGATTATTTCTACAATCTATAAGTGTCACACGTCATCATCTACACACATTACGCACAAAATAAGCAGACAGAGTTCACGGAGTTACTCCATGTAACCATTCATTACTGTCACTGATTGTGTTGTGGATGCTGCGCCTTTCTCTTCCGATGAAAGGCGCAGCGGTGGCGGAATAACTTTTTCATGGTTATTTCGTTATCGTGTGGATTAAAATGGGATAAAGAAAATGTTCTACTCAACGTTCAAGTCCCGTTTTCTTACAACAAATAAGTCTCTAACTTTATTTTGCGTTTAAAACATTATAGACTGACGTGTGTTCATGTGTTCATGTCAGCAGCTGTGTTTACATCACTGTGTTACATAAAGAAAATATTCATCTGTGGAAAATTAATTTTAGTAATTTGCTCAAAGTAAATAAGTGAGTCTCCCTCTCACACTCTCTCACTCTCTCTCACACACACACACACACACACACACACACAGGTTTGTAGTGTGTGTGTTCGCTCACAGGATCAGTTTCGTCTTCAGTGTCCTCTCTGATGTTATCCACATATGTTCAAACGTACGTGGTGTATCAGTATTGTTTGTCACAGAAAATTCATGTTTGTCACTGTAGACACATTAATAATATTATTTTCAAACACTGTGATAAGTTTCAGAGCTTAATATTGCAGCGTCTCCACCTGACAAGAGTTTGCGGAGCTCTCGGCAAATTGTCACGGCAGCTCGAGAGTTTGCGCAGCGATGCGCAAACTTCCACGCCAAGTACATTTTTATACATGCCGTCTGTGCGTGAAAGCAAGCGTACGCCGTTTTTTTGTGCGTACGCACGGTTTATACATGAGGCCCCAGGACTCTGCTTCAGTATTAACAGTAGTGTCATGTTTGTACATTTACACACCTTAAATATGGAGTCCAGGTCTGCTCCATGCTGCTGGACAGACTGACCACTGAGAACCTCTGTCCTCTGCTGATCAACTCTGAGGAGAAAAGATTCAGTGTCATTTACTAAACAATCATTTGTTTCTACGAGGTTTTCAATGTGCTGCACCTACGATTCTTCTTCAGCCAAGTTCACATGACATGAGTTTGACAGGTTGAAGACAAAAGTGCCTGAAGGACAGTCTCTAGTGTTTGTTATGTGTGAAGTCTCAAAGACACAATCAGAGAGGCTTGTCCATGAGTCCCTGACCAATCACGGACTCTGACTAGATTTACTGCTGGAAACGTATTCAGAGACGAGGACAGGCTGAAGACGTTTAGTGGAGACAGAAAAACAACATTGGTCCACCAAAGAGAAGAAGAGTGTTTTTCTGGATTCAACATGTTTTGGACTTGACAGGCTCCCCCTGGTGGAGGATCATGTAAGTGTGTGTTACTATGTGTGAAATTCTTACATCAGTTCACCATGTTTTTGTCCATCCTTGAAGTTAATAAGACGATCTATAGACCGGTCACTCTTCATGGACACACAGCTGGGTCCAGGTCCAGGTCCAGCAGAGTCTGGTCCCTGTTGATGGATCGTCCTACAAACACAGGACATGACATGTAAATACAACATCTGCTGTGATTGATCTCATTAATGATCTACAGTATCAGGAGACACAAGGAAAACAGGTTTGTGTCAGAAATGGTTGAGTGTGACCCAGATGGTGTCAAACACTACACTGATTAACACATTTAAGACTTCCACATCTTCAGTCAGATCACTTTACCCAAACCCAAGCACGTGAGCCAGGACTGTTCCACAATTATTACATTACATTACATGTCATTTAGCAGACGCTTTTATCCAAAGCGACTTACAATAAGTGCATTTAAACATTTGGGTACAAATAAGAGCTAGAAGTAAGTAAGAGCTTCAAGTAAATCAAACTATGAAGTGCTAGTCATAAGTGCGATATATATATATATATATATATATATATATATATTTTTTTTTTTTTTTTTTTTGTCGTCGTCGTCGTTATCGTCTTAGTCGAGGTAGAGTCGGAAGAAATGTGTTTTTAGTCGGCGGCGGAAGATGTGGAGGCTTTCCGCTGTCCGGATGTCGATGGGGAGCTCGTTCCACCATTTGGGAGCGAGGACAGTGAACAGTCTCGAGTTCTGTAAATGCCTCTGCGATCCTCTCAGTGAGGGGGCAGCGAGCCGGTTTGCCGATGCAGAGCGAAGTGGGCGGGCTGGGGTGTAGGTTTTGATCATGTCCTGGATGTAGGCTGGACCGGATCCGTTTGTAGCATGGAACACAAGCACTAGAGTCTTGAAGCGGATGCGAGCAGCTACAGGAAGCCAGTGAAGGGAGCGGAGGAGAGGTGTAGTGTGGGAGAATTTTGGTAAGTTGAAGACCAGTCGAGCTGCTGCATTCTGGATGAGTTGCAGGGGTCGTATGGCACACGCAGGGAGACCAGCCAGGAGGGAGTTGCAGTAATCCAAGCGTGAGATGACAAGAGCCTGGACCAGAACCTGTGCCGCCTTCTGGGTTAGAAGAGGCCGTATCCTTCTGATGTTGTACAACATGTATCTGCAAGATCGAGCTGTTGCAGCAATGTTGGCAGTGAGGGAGAGATGGTCATCAAGTGTCACACCCAGGTTCCTTGCGGTATGAGACGGAGTTACCACAGAGTTGTCGAGGGTGATGGTTAGGTCTGTGGTGGGAGAGCCCTTTCCTGGGAGAAAAAGAAACTCAGTCTTGTTGAGATTGAGTTTCAGGTGATGGTCAGACATCCACTGAGAGATGTCGGTCAGACAAGCGGAGATCCGTTCTGCTACATTTGTGTCGGAGCTGGGAAAAGAGAGGATGAGTTGGGTGTCGTCGGCGTAGCTGTGATAGGAAAAACCATGAGAGAGAATAACAGAACCAAGAGAGTTGGTGTATAGAGAGAAGAGGAGAGGGCCCAAGACAGAACCCTGAGGGACCCCAGTAGCTAGAGGACAGGGTTCCGACACAGATCCTCTCCAGGTTACTCTGTATGTTCGGTTTTGAAGATAGGACGAGAGTAGGGTAAGTGCAGATCCTGAGACACCTAGTTCTTGAAGGGAGGAAATAAGGATCTGGTGGTTAACTGTGTCAAACGCTGCAGAAAGGTCCAAGAGGATGAGCACAGAGGAGAGAGAAGCAGCCCTGGCAGTGTGGAGTTGCTCAGTGACAGCAAGGAGTGCAGTTTCGGTCGAGTGACCTGCTTTAAAACCAGACTGAAGAGGATCAAGAAGGTTGTTCCGGTGAAGGTAGGAGGAGAGTTGATTAAAGATAGCACGCTCCAGAGTTTTGGAGAGAAAAGGAAGAAGAGAGACAGGTCTGTAGTTATTTACTTCAGACGGGTCAAGGGTGGGTTTTTTAAGGAGGGGGGTCACTCTGGCCTCTTTAAGAGAGTCCGGAAAGCAACCAGATGATAGAGATGTGTTAATGAGGTGGGTGAGGAAAGGCAGAAGATCAGAAGCAATTGACTGAAGAAGGTGAGAGGGGATAGGGTCAAGGGGGCAGGAGGTGGGGCGGGCAGAGGTTATTAGGGAAAGAACTTGATCCTGAGATAGAGGGGTGAAAGAGGATAGAGAAGGAGCTGAATTTGTGGTTGGTAGAGAGGTGAGATCAGGAGGTGGGGTTGAGAAAGAAGAGCGAATGTCATCTACTTTCTTTGTGAAGTAGTTGACAAAGTGAATTGGTAGAAGGGAGGAGGGAGGAGGGGGGGTGGGGGGATCAAGGAGGTTAGAGAAGATCGAGAAAAGTTTTTTGGGGTTAGAGAAAGAGGATTGAATTTTAGTCTGATAGAAAGATTGTTTGGCTGCAGAGATAGAGGCAGTGAGGGTGGAGAGAAGAGAGTGATAGGAAAGCAGGTCGTCAGGGAGTTTTGATTTCCTCCATTTCCTTTCTGCTGCCCGTATCGTGGCTCTCTCAGTACGCACTGAGTCCGACAACCACGGGGCTGGGGAGGACTTACGAACCCGCCGTGAAGTAAGAGGACAGAGAGAGTCAAGAGAGGAGGACAGAGTACAGAGGAATGTGTCTGTGGCAGAGTTGGGATGCATGAGGGAGAAGGAGTCAGCTGAAGGAAGTGCTGATAGAACAGTACAGTACAGTAATTATTCAACATTTCTTATTTTTTCATGGGTCCAGATCTGAGATTAAATGGGGACAGGTCTGTTTGGGACTTGGGTCCAGAATGTCTTGGGTCTGCATGGGTCTGGGTCTGAATTCTCAAATATTAGGTGTCTCTGGTGCTACATGGTGGATCATTTGAGTTGTTGACCTGTGAAGACCTCCACCCTCCATCATCTGACCTCTGTTCTTGTTTGAAGTTCACAGGTACATCCATGGACCAGTCACTCATCATGGACACACAGCTGGGTCCAGGTCCAGCAGAGTCTGGTCTCTGTTGATGGATCCTCCTACAAACACATGATGTGTAAATAAAACACTGAGCTGTGACATGGAGTCACATGATCCATGAGATCCTCATCTCACCTCTGACCCTCATGTTCCTCACACAGAGTGGTTTTAGAGGGCGGAGCTTCCTCTTCACTGTCCTTGAGCTGATTCATAGCAGAGCGCCACCTGCTGGGAGAATAAAACTCGCTCATTACAAGTTCTGCTAACATGGGTGGACCACAATGACCTAATGTGGGCCGGTCAGCAAGAAGACTTTTTTTAACCACAGAATTGGCCGACATGACCCTCATTGGCTGACTGAACAATCGGCACAGCCCATTGGTTTATGCTAATAATGGACTGTCAGTCACTCAGTTACTGGTTCATTTCAAAGAGCCGTTAAAAAGATTTGACTCGTTCGTGAACGTCACAGCTCGACTCACAACTCACTCAAGACGCTGTTTGCATCACACTTGTGAGTCCACTGGTTTAACAGAAGAGCCCGCCCTCTGGTGGTCAGGTAAGAAGCTGCCCAATATGTAGATACATATGTATGTTAAACATCTGGACTTTGAAGAGATGTCGTTAATTGTGACGATTGAGAATAAACGTTTAATTTAACTTTAGTTTCTTAAATCTTATCAAAATATGACCTCGTCCTCTGGATCCTTTTTTTTCACCTACAATGGCTGTAATCTGTTTTCACTGGAAACATAAAATTATCAGTCACTATCTGATCTTTCAGTCCAGCAGAACTTCTCTTTCACCAAAAGCACAAATGTCCTCTAAACCAGTGATTTACAAACATTTTAGTCACTGAACAAGAGTCAGTGACGTGAGATTCATGAGCTTCACAGTAAAAACATCACGTCCACTCAAAGTCACATGTGTGATGAGATGAGTTTAGTTCCGTTACCTTGTGAAAGCAGGTAATGATCGTCATGAAGCTGCTGAACGTCTGTGAAGTGATTCTGCTGCTGAACAGGAAACAAACCACGGACCAAAGTTTTCTCAAGTGTTATCTGAAGGAAATGTGATGAATGTGATCAAATAACTGCTCTGATCTCAACTTTACTCTAATCGACTCGACTCAGTTTAATATCAAAAATCCGCCGAAAAAGGGACACACACGATACATCCCTCTCATCTCTCTGTCCCTCCGCTGTGCTTGTATTCACAGGCTGCGCAGCACAGACACACACACACACACGCACGCACGCACGCACGCACACACCCCTCAGCCCTCAGTAAACATCCAATCACTGTTGCAGTATGCAAATGAGCCAAGACGTAGCCTGACAGTTTGTGTCAGGTTTCAGCACGGCCACGGAGTGGGTTAGACTTTGAAGGAGCAGCGCCAAGACAAGTGACCTGTGTCTGACGGACCCCTACGTAAAGCCCCGCCCCAGGCTGTAGTTTTGTACTGTTTTTTTTTTAATAATCACAGCAGAGAGAAATTAGTTTTTTGAGCTGTTTAGTTGCCAAAAAACAGTAGTTCTGCTGTATATCTGTTGTGTTTTATAAATTAGTAAATATTGACTATAGTGTGTGAAGTCCTATTTTAGGTTAAAATTTGAGTATTAGGCCATCCAGTTAAGATAAATGTTATGTTGTTGGTTGATAAAATGTGGATGAGGGATGTTTTATTTTATTTTATTCATTTATTTTATTTTTATTTTTCAGTTTCCCCCCCTGAGGGATTGCCACCTTATTGTGGTCAGGGGGTTGCGTGCCTCAGTGACCTTAAGAGCTATACCAGCAGGAGCTTAGTCTTCAGGTGGGACACCCACGTTGGACAGGTCTGAAGGTAGAGGCCTGACAAAGTGCAATCCACTTCTTTAGGTTGGGGTTGGACACATAGACCCTTTTCAATGAAGAAAGCATCGTTACTATAAGCACAGAAAAAAAAGTGCTGGAGCATGATGTGTACACATGATGCCCCCTTCACATTTCTGACTGCCCCCTCATATATGCCTGCCTAGAACCGGCCCTGATTGTCTCCTTAATGAACCTGTTTCGTTCTACTCCATGTTATGTGGAGAACATTTGTGTTTGTGGTTAAAGGAGGTTTTTGCTCCATCACAGATTATTGCTCCATTTTAAGACACAATAAAAATCAACGGTCAACTACTGTCTCTGCTGTTTGGCTGTTAGATGAGATGTATTCTTGACATCTGTGACGGAGCGACTGTAACTAATGAGCACACACACTCGCTATAGTAGAGCGCAAAGACGCACACACACTCCAATACACAAACACACACACACACACACACACACACAGACGCATACACATACACAACTGCTTTGCCAGTTTCCAGCAACATGTGTAGACCGTCAAGGGTGCACACACTTGCTGCTGCTACAGAATCATCCTGTTAACATTTAACTTGGTTCAAACTTACTTAGCCCTCATCCTCAGTTTGTGTCGCAGCATTCCAACATTCTTCTTCTTCTTCTTCTTTTTGTTTTACGGCGATTGGCAAACAACGATTTGGTGCATTACCGCCACCATCTGGTATGCAGTGTGGATCGAAATGTTAAAAAAAGATATAATACTAATAATTATATCTATATCTATATCTATACATATATATGTATATATATATATATACAGATATATACACACTACAAACACAAAAAACCAACAACCTATATACATATGCATACACCTATTCATACACACACTCACACATCCTATATCCTCCCAATCAACCTTGTAGTTTTAAGAAACTGCAGTAATATTTTGTAGCACTCACTCTGGTTCTTGCTCAATACCTCCACCAACTCGCATTCCTCATCAATGTCTCTCAGCTTTCTAATCATCACTTCTCTCTCCCTTTGATATTTCTGACATTGTGTAATAACATGATGAATGGACAGTGATCACATCTGTCTGTATTGTGTTTATTGATAAGAAATAATGTGTTGTTTAATCCCGTATGGCCAAATCTGATCCTCCATATTATATTTTCCTCTTTCCTGCTTCTTTCTGTGCGCCTAGCCACTCCCACTTTTCTTTGGATACTGTAAAACCATCTTCCTTTCCTCTCCTCCTCCCATTGTTTTTGCCATCTCTCCTTTAGTTGTTGTTTAATGATGCTGTTTATTTCTGTTTTGCTTAATTTTTTTGCTAGATCTATATTATTATGTGCTGTTGCTGCTTTTGCCACCGTGTCTGCTATTTGGTTCCCTTTAACCCCTGTAATGTGTGCTGGTATCCATAAAGTCCCATCATCTGAATTCTATATAATGTTTGTTGTATTTCTATAATGAGGTCTTGTCTGCTTTCAGAATGGCTGGATTGTAAACTTATGAGTGATGAACTTGAGTCTGAACAGATGATTGTTTTCAGTGGTTGTATTTCTGCTAATAGGATAGCAGTGAGTTCTCCTGTGTGCACGGATACATTATCACTTCATCGTTTCTGTTGGTTAATGTTTGAAATTCTGCTATGAAGATTCCTATTCCTGTTTTTTGATGCATGTGTGTATACTTGTATGATGTATCCATGATAACTGTCTATATAATCTTGTATTACCTCTGGGTTCTGGCTCTGCATATCTTTGTTTTCCTTCTCTAACCATGTGAGATCTATGGTGGCATCTGGAAGAATCCATGGTGCTATTGTCGACAGTGGTACTGTTGGGCTAACGCTGTATTGGTCTACTGTAAGCTCTGATGCCGTCTGATTGATTGTCCATCCAAAGCTTTTTTTGTTTCCTTTCTCCTTTTCCCAACATGGTTTTAAGGATGATTCTGATTATGACCCTGTAGTCTGGTCCAGTAGTTCAATGAGTTCTGTATCCTTCTTAATTCTAGTGGCATTTCCCCCATTTCTACTTGGAGTGCTGATGTCGGGGTTGTTTTAAAAGCTCCAGTGCATAACCTCAGTGCCTGATACTGTAGTCTATCCAGTTTTTTGCTGCAGATCCATACACCACACAGCCATAATCTAGCACTGATCTTAGTAACCCATTATATATAGCCCTTAAAGCATTCCTATCTGCTCCTCATTCCCTACCAACTAAACATCTCATTATATTCAATATTTTCTTACATTTGTCCATTCATTTTTAAATATGTAACTTTCTCATCAAACCATATCCCTAATAGTTTAAAGAATTTCACTCTCTCCAACTCCTGATTGTATAGTTTCAGTTTTACTCTATCTTCTATTCTTTTCTTTGTAAATATCATCGTCTTTGTTTTATTCACTGAGAATTTGAATCCCCATTTATATGCCCATTCTTCTATTTTCGTAATATCCCCTCTTCCCTCTTCCAAATTGCCCCATCATCTGCAAATAAAGAACATCCAGAATCCTTTTCTATTTCATTCTAAATGTCATTTATCATGATGGAGAACAATAGCGGACTTATTATGCTTCCCTGAGGTGTTCCGTTCTCTACCACATACTTCCTTGAAAGTGTTTCCCCTACTCTAACCTGTATTGTTCTTCCTCTCAAAAAATCCTTAATCCACTGATACATTCTTCCCTTGACAGTTGAATTAAAAGTCCCTCTCCCCACATCATATCATATCATAAAAACAGCCACTACACTCTCTTTGTTTATGTGTGCTTTTCTAATGTCATGTTCTAAGCAGATGACTGGGTCCATAGTACATCTTCCTTTCCTAAAGCTGCTCTGGTATTTAGTTATGTTACATGTTACATGTCATTTAGCAGACGCTTTTATCTAAAGCGACTTACAATAAGTGCATTTAAACATTTGGGTACAAATAAGAGCTAGAAGTAAGTAAGAGCTTCAAGTAAACCAAACTATGAAGTGCTAGTCATAAGTGCGATTTATACTTTTTTATTTTATTTTTTTTTTTGGTCGTCGTCATCGTCTTAGTCGAGGTAGAGTCGGAAGCAATGTGTTTTTAGTCGGCGGCGGAAGATGTGGAGGCTTTCCGCTGTCCGGATGTCGATGGGGAGCTCGTTCCACCATTTGGGAGCGAGGACAGTGAACAGTCTCGAGTTCTGCGAATGCCTCTGCGATCCTCTCAGTGAGGGGGCAGCGAGCCGGTTTGCCGATGCAGAGCGAAGTGGGCGGGCTGGGGTGTAGGTTTTGATCATGTCCTGGATGTAGGGTGGACCGGATCCGTTTTTAGCATGGAACGCAAGCACTAGAGTCTTGAAGCGGATGCGAGCAGCTACAGGAAGCCAGTGAAGGGAGCGGAGGAGAGGTGTAGTGTGGGAGAATTTTGGTAAGTTGAAGACCAATCGAGCTGCTGCATTCTGGATGAGTTGCAGAGGTCGTATGGCACACGCAGGGAGACCAGCCAGGAGGGAGTTGCAGTAATCCAAGCGAGAGATGACAAGAGCCTGGACCAGAACCTGTGCCGCCTTCTGGGTTAGAAGAGGCCGTATCCTTCTGATGTTGTGCAACATGTATCTGCAAGATCGAGCTGTTGCAGCAATGTTGGCAGTGAGGGAGAGATGGTCATCAAGTGTCACACCCAGGTTCCTTGCGGTATGAGAAGGAGTTACCACAGAGTTGTCGAGGGTGATGGTTAGGTCTGTGGTGGGATAGCCCTTTCCTGGGAGAAAAAGAAACTCAGTTTTGTTGAGATTGAGTTTCAGGTGATGGTCAGACATCCACTGAGAGATGTCGGTCAGACAAGCGGAGATCCGTTCCGCTACATTTGTGTCAGAGCGTGAGGTCGGAGGTGGAGCAGTTTCTGGTGAAGATGAGGTCAAGGTGGTTGCCAGCTTTGTGAGTTGGTGGAGAAGGAGCAAGTGAGAGAGAAAGAGACGAAAGTAGAAAAAAGTAGATCGGATGACTTCTCTGACTGGATGTTGAAGTCACCAAGAAGAACAAGTGGTGGGCCATTTTCTGGGATGTTTGAGAGGAGGACATCTAGTTCCTTCAAGAAGTGTCCCAATGGGCCTGGTGGACGGTAGATGACAACAATGATTAGTTTGACTGGGTGAGTTACAGTTACAGCATGAAATTCAAACAACTGTGAAGAGAAGTGTGGCAGTGGGTAAAGAGTGAAAGTCCAGTTGGGGTTGATGAGCAGACCTGTCCCGCCACCTCTTCCAGTGAATCTGGGTGTGTGGGAGAAGGAGTGGGCGGAGGAGAGAGCTGCAGGGGTGGCTGTGTTGGAGGGTGTTATCCAAGTCTCAGTGAGAGCAAGGAAGTCCAGGCATTGCTCAGTAGCAAAGCCGGAGATGAACTCAGTCTTGCGGGTAGCTGACTGGCAGTTCCACAGGCCCCCTGCGACAAGGTGTTGGATGTGTGTGGAGCGGGTGGGATAGATAAGTGAGGAGAGGTTACGGTGATGCTGTGAGTGATTGTGAGGTTTGTAGTATCTATGAGAAGAGACATGAACAGGAATGGAAAAAAGGCACATATGTGAAAGGTAGAAAAATCTTGCAGACAGGTACTTAGCCTCGTTAGCCTCCTTGTTAGACTCCGGTTTAGACTCCTTTGTCTTTGTCCTTCTGAGTCTAAACTCAGGAAGTCTAAACTTCTGCCAAGAGTCTGCCGCTGAAGCTGCCGCTTCAAAGTGAGTGCTGCTTTTTAAAAGACACCTGATTAGGTGCTGATTGGTTGCAGCTGTGTTGGCCACTCCCTGTAGCCAATGAAACTTCAGTGAAGCTGATTAGGGGCTGATTGGTTACAGCTGTGTTGGCCACTCCCCTGTAGCCAGTGAAACTTCTCACCTGGTGATGGTGATGGCTCAATAGAAACTATGTCAAAACAGCAACAATAACAACTTTCTCTTTGACCTAGCAGACAAAATATCTTTAAAAACGTTCACCTTAACTAAACAGACAAGTCAAAAGTCACAAAAGTCAAGCAACCCAGCTAGATACAATAGCAGTAATGAAATAGCAACCAAATAAGAAAGACCTACATAAGTGATACTTAGCTTAATTCCAGTAGTCCTATGAGATACCCAGATAGTCCAAATGCACACTGTGTTATATAACCTTTACTTTCTATATAATAAGTTAATCTTTCATTTATCATTTTTTCAATTATTTTACAGATGTTGGATGTTAGGGCGATTGGCCTATAGTTGTCAGGGTTAGTTTTATTCTTTCCTGGTTTAGGTGTCGGTATTATAACAGCTTCCTTCCAGCTATGTGGACATTTCCCACTCTCCCAGACTTTATTATATAGTTCTAATCATTTCCTTTTTGATGGCTCACTAAGATTATTAATCATGATATAACACATTTGATCTTTACCTGGTGCTGACTGGAGATCTGTTTAATTCTGTCATTGTAAAAGCCTTGTTTAATAAATCATTTATAATCTTTAATCTTTATTTTCTGCTATTGTATTTTGTCTCCCTCTTTTCCCTTCTTCACAAATATTGTCTGAGCTGTGTACTTTAACAAAGGTCTTTGCTCGCATTTCTGCTTTCTCTTCATTCGTAGTTGCTGTTATTTCCCCTTCAGTTAAAACTGGATATCCATATTCTGCTTTAATCCCATTCATTCTTTTTATCATTGTCCACATTTGATCGATTCTTGTTTCCAATTGAGTTACAAAATAATCTCCAATGTTCTTTCTTTGCATGTTTTATGGTTCTTCTCACAGTTGCTTGTATCCTTTTATAATCAATAAGATTTTAAAAGTTATGTTTTTTTTTCCAACTTTTTAAAAGTCTTATTTTTCTCTTTAATAACTTTATCACATTCCTCTGACCACCAAGGTACAATTCTCATTTTATTCTTTCCTTCCTTCTTTGTAATTGTATGATTTGCTGCCTCTACACTAGTTTTACACACAGACTCATTAACTCATCCACACTTCTGCTAACATGTATTGCTTGCATTTCTTTATTAGTAATATATTTAAATTTTTGCCAGTCTGCTTTTTTAAAAGACCATCTCTGACTCCTGTCCATATCTCCTTTCTCAAAGTCAATCCCTATTTTCCTCTCTATGGGGTAATGATCGCTTCCTATTGTTGTTTCCAGTGGCGGGCGGTGCATTTCACGCTTAGGCCTTCAGTGATGTCCTACTTAGTCAATAAATACCTTTCATTATGCCATCATTTATAACACTTGGACTGGAGAGAGTAGTTAGAAACACACTTAAGCACTACTGGGCATTGCATCACCTCAATTGTGTACAAAATGGGCTATTTTCCGGCGCATTTTAAAATCAACAAACCCGCATCAGCAATTAAAACATATCTGGTATGCTAGTGCCAAAACTTAAAAATAAAAGGGTCTTTAAAATTATCTTTCCAAAAAGTTTTATCAAATGAGTCCACAAAGAATATACAAGCTTTAACAAGATTGTACAATAAATTGCAAAATCGCAGTTTAATATCAGAAAAACACGAACGAGACGGCAGTACAACCGCACAGCTGCGCCAGATGATTCACATACATTGCAGAAGGGCAAGATTTTTTTGTTCCATTTTCAGTATATTTGTCATTTTAGTTCGTTATTATGGATTTGATATGAACGAAATAAATTATAAAAACACATTAAACGTGAAAAAAACACATTAAACGTGAAACATTTTTTTCCACCAAAACGGCTCTGTCCCCCAAAACACTTATTTAAACACAAAATCCATTCTCCTTTCTTTCTTCAAAAAGACGTCAATGACTTGGTTGTACAGTTTGTCTGTGTGTTTCAGTTTCAACAATAAATCCTTTTCTATTGACATGAAGGCCAATGCTGAAAGCCGCGTCTGTCCAGTTGTGTTTCTTGCGTATGTTTTAATTCGCTTTAAGGATGAGAATGACCGCTCAACAGAAGCTGTGGACACAGGGATTGTCACAGCCAAACAAGCCAGTGCATAAAGCTGTCCCATACTCTCACTCAGTTCTTTGATCCTAAGAAAATCAAGGAGATCCACTGGACTTTTTCCCTCAAAATCAGTCATGGCATACATTACAGTGAGTTCTGTTTTTAGTCGGGGCAGGTCGAACAGTGCGCCGTGACTTTGTGTTAAGCTGGAAAAGGCTGTTTGTGGAAAGTTTCTCCGGTATGTCTGGAAGTGCTGGGGGTCGAGAAGGGAGAGAAACAATCATTTTTCGTGGTCTTGAAATCGATTCCGTATCTGGCAAAGAATGTTATCCAGAATGTTGCTGTAGAGTTGTTGGTAGTGTGCGTGGAGGTCGCCTTGCGCTGCGCCCTGGCCTCTGCGCGCGCTTGGACCACCTGAGATGCTCACCGTTTCTTCATAAATCTGACTGAATCTGCCCCTTGCGCACTCAACTGTGTCACAAAACTCCTTCACCCTTGCCATGCAGAATTGTACATCTAGTGTTTTAGACTGTAGTATTCCAAAGAGCACATCAGCATGCTCAAAAAGCCCATTAACAAAACTCAAAATCATCCAGGCGCTTATCAAATCCATCTGCACAAAGCACAGTGTCCTCATTATACTCATCATGATGTTCCAGTATGTGATCAAACAATTCCTTTAGCGCAATCCTCTTCTCGTGGACTACATTCACCAATCTTGATGTGGATTGCCACCGTGTCGGTGCAACATGAGGAAGACGCCGCTTGCACATATCATCCAGTAGCTGAGTACGCTTTGGAGATCTTGAGAAGAACGCAGCGAGGCCATTCAGGTTGGCAAAAAAAACCTTGCATTCTTTAAGCTTTGAGGCTCCTTGAGTCAGTACTAAATTAAGACGATGTGCATAGCAGTGAATAAATAAGGCCATAGGTGCTCTGTCTTTAACCTTCACTTGCAGCCCATTTAGTCCAGATGCCATTACCGCTGCACCATCGTAACACTGTGCCACAACTTTATCCAGACAACACCCATATTCCTTGAGAAAACGTAAAATAAGAGCAGCAATGTCATCAGCTCGCTTGCCACTAGTTACATCCTCATATTTGATAAAACGCTCCTTGACACCTGATGTCGTTACATAGCGCAGGACAAGTGCGAGCTGTGCAGCATTACCAACATCTGTTGTCTCATCTACCATTACAGCAACGAACATAGCATTTTTGATCTCTGTTTTGATCTCTTCTCCCATCACTTCAGCAATAGCATAAATTAGGTCATTTTGTATTTTGCCAGATGTTCCAGTAAACACTCTGTTGGTGGATAGGTGGTAATGCAAGTCTGTGTCATGCTCAGCCATAAAAGAAAGAAGTTCCATGTAGTTACCTCTGTTTGAGGACTGACTGCTTTCATCGTGTCCCCTAAATGAAAGCTCTTGTTTACCCCAAAACACGACACAATCAATCAGTCTTTTCAATATCTCCCTGTTTTTCTTCACCATTTCATTGTGCAGCTCTCTTTCCCTGCGCACCTGTTCGTTGAGCTGTGAGTCCACTCTAGTGTCCCCGAACGTTTTTAAAAGCACCGTAGCTTGCAAGTGTCCAGCCGTGCTTTGGTGTCTCGTTGCTGCCTTGGTTAAACAATTTAAAGTTTGCAAATCCAGTGTAGCTCCACACACTAAATTTGTCCTTTGCAAATGTGGCGACACGAGGTATGGGGGAATGCCTTTTTAAGGCAGCATCGATAAATTGAATTGTTGCCAGACAACGCCACCCTGGGAATTTCACCCAGGGATTTCTTATAAATGAACTCACCCCAAATAAAGGGAGGCACTGAGGTTCGTTATGCAACGAGACAGAGACGGCAGTTCAATAATGCAAAAACACTTTTATTTACACAAATTTCTATTTTAAAAGTAATATAAAAGAATTACTCACGTAAGGGGACATATAAGGGGAACCAATCAGTGCTGAGACCTACAGCGAAAAACCGTATCCAAAAGAAAAGGGGATCCCAGGAACACCACACGTGAAGCAAATAAAAGTAAACAAAACAAAGAAGCTACAAAGTGCTAACACAACAAAAAGGGGACACTGTGACCAGGACACCAATCCACCACCGTAGGCTCAGCACCTGAATGGGGGCGACCAGAAAGCAACCAATTAGAAAACAACAAATAATGAAACAAAACAATAACAAATAACAAAAGAGAAATCAAAGAATTAATTGTACAGGAATTATAATAATTAAACCCAATGACAAATAAACAAAATTATATATAAAAGCAACTGGAAAGCAACCCATAATAACCCAAAACTAACAGAATAATTGTAATTATGGGTTACAGCAAAACAAATTACAAACGAAATCAAAGAAATTACCAGAAAGGAACAAAATCAAATGTATATTCCCACACTGTCCTCTCATGCAAGTACACACACACACACACACACACACACACACACTGGTTTAAGATGAGGCTGTGCCAACAATCGGAGACAGCGTTACCAAGCAACCTGGCGGCGCGGCGAATGCCGACGCAAGCGAGGCGATCAGTTCCGCAAACACACCGTTCCAATGAGGCACAGCAATCAGTCCAAATGATCTCTTTAACTGAGGCAAAGAAGTGAAGAGACAAAGCGGAAGCAAAGCAGCAGCGGTTCTAGGAGCGGATTAGTCGGCGCTGCGCCGTTACGGTCAGTCGTCCTACGATGAAGTGAACAAACAATGAGCAACTTATGAATGGCTGGAGGAGGAAGCTAAGACCACTGCACTACATACCGGTCAGGCGATCCCGGCCAACACAGCGTGGGACGGAGGAATCACGCTCCCCGAGAGCGACCAGCAGCGGACAGTGAGCGGCACACAGAGCGGCACACAGCGCGGCACACAGCGCGCAGCCAGCAGCAACACCCAGGTGGACCTTTATAAAACAATAACATTAGCACTGGATGGGCGACATACGTGAGAAGTGCAGCCGGCAGCCCACCTGTAACCACCCGGACGCGGAAATGGAGGAAGCACAGGAGTGACGCGACCCAGCCTCCAGCAAGCAAGGGGCTGACAGGTGCTTTACGCCCGCCTTTATGTGGCAGTCTCCCACGGAGATTGGGTGGAACTGCAGCACACCTGACAGTTACCAGGACAATGAACCCTTCCCCGGCTGGGACAGGTTAGCTAGCTCAGGGGTCGGCCGTCCTCCTCTCACGAGATCTAGCTTCTCTTGAAAAGTTCTTCTTGAAAATGGCCTTGCCAGTATATCAGCAACCAAATCAACGCGTAGCTCTCCTTCGGCCATTGTGGGTTAAAAAAGGTTTTTAACCGTTAACAATCCCGGGTGTGGCTCTGCTGATCTGCAGAGCACTGCCGTGGCTCAAACTAGTAAGTATCCAATCACTGCTAGAGAGTCTGGCCGTTTCTCAATATCCATACTTGTGCGTACTTGTGCGTACTTGCGTACTCCCGTACTTGTGAAAACGTCATCAGCCTCAGTCCAAGTGCTGTTCCAATTCTCAAGTAAGCGAACAGCGAGGACGGTTCTCAAACCCAGAAGTGTCCTCGCTCCGCCCATTTTTACCAAGTAAAAAAAACTTAAGTGTACTTGCGATGGCCATGTATCCCAGAATTCATTTGGGCGGAGCATAGCAGCAAGTAATAGAAATATAAATCTGAAATAAATATTTTTCTGTGTCCCGGAACAAAGTTTTAACATCATTTGAGGCGAGAAATGAGTCATTTAGAAATCAAACATGTGGTTTGTGTATGAAGATATGACGTATTTATAGTTTGGCAGCGACGTTTGTCGGAGGTGATAAGCTCCGCCTCTGCGGACGCTCGGCGCTCACTGTGCCCGGCACAGAGCAGCGTGACCTCGGCCTGTCCTGATGAAATGATCCGCTGGCTCAGACGTCGCTGTCATTAGATGCTCGGTGTGATCCATAGATTTGTTGTTGACGTGTTATTTTGTTTTTAATGGAAACGTTTTGACCTGACAGTTTAAAAGTTTGTATATTGTTAATGTTTTATTTATTCTAACTTTGAATGTTAGATTTATATTAAAGTCGCACGGTCATTGTATCTGTATTTAAATATAATATGTAGATATTAGATATGTAGAGTAGTATAGATTTGTACAAGTCATATATATATACAGTATATATATATATATATATATATATATACTACTCTACAATGCTGTAATATATCTCCACATCCACATCTCTCCATTTGTCTCTGAGTTTGTAGGACAACTTCTTAATTATGGTCCAGCTCACACGAGGACTCCATGGTCCTAATGCATTGCAGCACTCTTGCAGCCAGAAACCGTCAGCCTGCAGAGCACTAACATCCTCAGATCTTATTGATGGCCATGTGAAAACTTTATCCATATAAGCTGTGGCAATTTTTAATGAATTGCCAAAATGTTCTTGCAGCAAAGACTGAGCCTTGGCATATTCTGTGTCATGTGGCATATGCTGACAACTTCTGACCATTTCTCGAGGCTGCCCTCTAGTTCAAGGAAGTACAGGCAATCTTTGACACTATGAGTCTTCTTCTCAATACTTTGCTCAAAAGCCCTAATAAAAGCCTGATATTGCAGAGGATCACAATCAAAGATCTGAACTTCTTGTCTTGGAGGGAGAAAGTGAGCTTGACTGCTGCTCGACAAGAAACAATGTCATGTTGTTCTGTTTTTCTAAGACCGTCACCAGATGGCGCTGTTCATTGCCGCCCTGTGTTGATGATAAAAGATGATCTGCCTGAGAATTAGACCAAGTTTGGAGAGTCTGGCCGTTTCTCAATATCCATACTTGTGCGTACTTGAGCGTACTTGCGTACTCCCGTACTTGTGAAAACGTCATCAGTCTCAGTCCAAGTGCTGTTCCAATTCTCAAGTAAGCGAACAGCGAGGACGGTTCTCAAACCCGGAAATGTTCTTGCTCCGCCCATTTTTACCAAGTATGCATCGGAGGTGACTTAAGCGTACTTGCGATGGCCATGTATCCCAGAATACATTTCGGCGGAGCATAGCAGCAGATAATAGAAATATAAATCTGAATTAAATATTTTTCTGTGTCCCGGAACAAAGTTTTAACATCATTTGAGGCGAGAAATTAGTCATATAGAATTCAAACATGTGGTTTGTGTATGAAGATATGATGTATTTATAGTTTGGCAGCGACGTTTGTCGGAGGTGATAAGCTCCGCCTCTGCGGACGCTCGGCGCTCACTGTGCCCGGCACAGAGCAGCGTGACCTCGGCCTGTCCTGATGAAATGATCCGCTGGCTCAGACGTCGCTGTCATTAGATGCTCGGTGTGATCCATATATTTGTTGTTGACGTGTTATTTTGTTTTTAATGGAAACGTTTTGACCTGACAGTTTAAAAGTTTGTATATTGTTAATGTTTTATTTATTTTAACTTTGAATTTTAGATTTATATTAAAGTCGAGATTTATATTTAAATATAATATGTAAATATTAGATATGTATAGTATAGTATGTAGAGTAGTATATATTTGTACACGTACATATATGTCATACATACATATATATATACATATATACTACTCTACAATGCTGTAATATATCTATTTTCCACATTGTATTATTTGTATTGTATATTTTAATAGAAATACATTAATAAATGAAGTTAAATATTTAAAATGTAAAAATAATAACAACATATATATGCATTTATTAAAAGTATTTCATATGTTCATTTATCAACACTGTAGGTGGCGCTAATGAGGCTGCAGCACTTGGCGCCAGCCACCATTCAAACAGCAGAACAATACATACATACTTGCATACTTGAGTATTGAGAAACAACCACATACTTTTGTACTCCCGTACTTGGCAAGTATATACTCCCAGCGTACTTCTCAAGTATATACTTCCCAAGTACGCAAGTACATACTTGCTTACTTGAGTATTGAGAAACGGCCTCTGTCAATCACTGTGTTTTATCTGTGGTGTGTGTGAAGGCTTCAAGAATGTAACTGGAGCATGCAGCCCTGTATTTTTTACACTTCAGAGACGGATTAAATAAATGGACTAAACTAGGCAGACTGTATTTTTTGGGCCCCCCTCCATCGATATTATTTAGGAATTGAAATCTGAAACTTACCAAAGTTACTAATAAAAGTTAATTCACATTTTACATAGCGTAGTCTTTGGTTACGAGTTGGTTCTTTGTATGCCAACATAAGCCATGTATAGTCACGTATTTATACGTTACTACAAGACTCTATTAAATGCTATTAAATTATGCTTATCTTATCCATTGTGAGTGTCATTGTTAAGGCAGTAGTACCAGTAAATCACCAATAGGTGTCAGCATTGCTATGTAAACAGAGCAAATAAGATAAATGTTGTAAGCTATTGCATTTTGCAGAAAATCTTAATTAAATGTGTTGATTAAATTGAATAGTTTAATAAGTAGTCAAATATACAAAGACCAATAACATGTGCAGTAAGAGAAACTGTGCTGTCGTGGTAAAGAGGTTTATTTTCATGGACAAGCATCACCTCTCTTCCATTTTCTGGTATTCAGCTCCTGGTCTGGACTGTTCAGCAGTTTTCTCCACTGGTCTGGATGTTTCTCTGGATGGTGAACTGTGCATTGTTGTTTTTGGAAGCCATTCTACATTTAGTCTTAGATTTAGTCTTTTGGACTAAAACGCTTATTAGTTTTAGTCACGTTTCAGTCATTTCTATAGTGCAGTGTCACACATAAGTTTGACATGAAATTTCCTCCGCCGGTGGTGCGCCGCGACCGACTCTAGATCGGCTTGGAAGGTGGTTTACAGCGAACCCCCGCCCGGACCTCGCCGCGGACATGTGCACTCGCTGCGGCTTCTCCCGCCCGCCTGCCCCCAGCACGACTGTCCTCAGAACGCCCTGACAGCGTCGCGTCATCGGGACGAGGAGCGTAAATCGTCTTGAAACGCGGACCAAGTCATTTTTAGGTTTTGATTGTCCCTCTGTCTGGGCCCCCCCCTGCCAATCGGACCCTAGGCACGTGCCCAGTTTGCCTTTGCGTTAATCCGGCTCTGTTTGGCTTTGCACCCAATAAATGTTGAGGCAACTGGTCATCTGCTGAAATGTATCGAGGTGACTGCTTACTATTTGCAGACACAAAGATTTCTGCATCAGCATTTAAGGTTCCAGCCTTCCTTTGCTCTCTCTCAAAGTAGGAATTCATTCCATCAGACTTACTACACACAGCCCTAGACACACGTGAACCATCAGAGACCTTTAATACACCTATTTTAGCCATTGATGCAGCTATCTCCATCTCCAAGTCAAGCTGTTCTCTCTTTTTCCTCAACTGCTCTTCTTGCTCCTGCAAAGCATGTTTTTCTTTGAATAGTCTTTGGCGGGCCATGAGTGCTGCCATTTCGGCCTCAGCTTTAACACGTGTTGATGAAGTAGAGGAAGCCATAGATCTTCCTCCAACTGAACTCCTTTTCTTAACAGAAGTGTTTCTTATGTTCTCAGAATCATTTAAAATGCTTCTTCCATCATCTCCATTCTGTGCATCAAACCACTCAACGTTAGGTGGGTCAGAGTGAAGTAGAACGGACATTCCATCGGTATTTACTTGTTCAGTATTTTGTTTAACTTGCCCGCTTTCAATGAGCCAAATCTTTACTTTTTCAGTAAACTCTGCATTATTTTCCTGCAAGGCTGCAAACCAAGCATTCTGCCTCTCTTGTTCCTCCAGAGGAAGCAGTGGAATCACAGAATTATGAAGCCAACCTGCATCATCAAACAGCTGAGAAAACACTTTGAGCTGAGAATCAACATTTAAAATGTTACCACCTGTGTGCATTAGCTCTTTAATAAGTTTAACAACACCTTTAATTGTGTTCACTTTAATTCTTCTTTCAGATTGAAGCTTTTCAATTGTATTTATCAACGCTTTAGCTGTGAATTTTGTTTGTCTTTTTTCACCCTTAGCACTGATATCAGAACATGACTTTGATTTATTCATTTCCATTTTTCAATAATGAATGACCACAAATCACAATGAAGTCCCACTTTTACACACACACACACACACACACACCTTAACATGAAAATATCACTGAACAGGTTCATATGTGACCAAGCAAAAGGCAAATGTGGGTCGGACTGATTCCCCCTAACTGCCTATTAAAACGAACTAAAGACAACCCTAGTCTTCTGTGCATACTAGCGGTGGGTATTATGTACCTGTATACCGATAGTCTTGAAACACACGTAGACGGCCTGAGACAAGAACTACGGCGGTACTCCCGAGCCCAATGCTCCAGCCACTTGATGCACAAAATAACAACAAACAATACAGCCACCTTATGTAGCAGCACTGCGGAGCCTAACCGGGGAAAAGTTCATCCATAAGACACGAACCTGTGTGTGTGAAAGTGTGGCGGATTCATCCCCCATATCCATTGATTGACAGGACACAATCATGCATGAATGAAACGTAGTCGTGGTCTGTGCGTCAGCGTCTCTCCGTTGACTCCGCTCGCTCCCACTTCCTTGTTGAAACGCTTCCAAACAATTCACGCTTCAAAGACACTTTTGTTGACTTTGACAGCGGCCGATCGATGTTAAAGGATTTCAAAAACAAGCCGCTGGAGGCTAAACACACGAGCTAAGTGATGACGCGCACACGAAGGCGTGTCTCTGTGGCTCTACCACTCTTTATTCATCACGCTGAGTGCCAAACTGCGCACGACACTCGTGGCGTGTTCATAATAAGAGAGAAATAATACACACAGCAAACAAAACATGCATTGACAAAAGATTTCGCTCCACCGTGCTCACCCTACGTCATGACTGACAACCAGCAACCAGTGAATGTGTTCAATTCACTCTTATCATTCTATTAATATCATTCTTACATTGACATTATATTCATATAATACATTCAAGTCCACAAACATAGATGTAGAACTCTCGCGCTGCCTCTTTATTTCCTGCTCGACTCATTTCCTGTAAGAGAAAGTGAAAGTAACTATTCTGTAACTTTGCTTCAGTCGCCATTTGAACTGCGCAGCACGAGGACAGACTGGTGAGTGTTGACGTGATTATGATGATAATATATGATGATATATGATGATATATGATGATATATGATGATTTAGTGCGTGTGAGTCAAGTACCTTAAAGTGAGACTTGAGTAAAAGTCTTAAAGTTTGACATTTACTCTACTTGAGTATCAAAAATCATTTCTGATATAAAATGTAGTCAAAGTTGCTAGAAATAACAAAGTCAGGTACAAATACGTGCAATGTGTACTTAAGTACAGTCATGAAGTATATGTACTGCTTAATCCTGACAGATTAGAATGGAAACTTCCAGCCTGTCATAACTCCAGTCAGTCGTCTTTTGTTTTTCCTAAATGTGACGTCATGTTTTCTTCTTTATGTCAATTCTACTCAAGCGTCCAAACCGAAACATAAAGTCCCGTCAAACGCGAACACAATGTTAAATGAGATTAAATGAACGATTGTAAATGATCATTTGGATTAAAAGTGAAATAATAATGTCATATATTCATATTATGATCAAAATAATGACTTGATTTAGTAGCTTTAAGTACTATAAGTACTACAAGTACTATAAGTGCTTAATGCACTAAAGTCGGATGAAGTGGTTTTACTGTGAACTTTTGGAGTAATCCAGGGTCAAAGTTGACTTGAACAAAACTGAGGTTATTCTTTTTTTTGAAGTGGTATCAAATCCACATTTATGATTTAAATGTAATTGTACTTAGTACTTTTTGATGTCCTTGATGAACAAATATGCAGTTAATAAGTAATCCAGGATCTAATTTGACTTTTGCTCTCAAAACTGAGCTCATCAGCTGACTTGAATGCAGACAACAGCCCTTCAGTCACATACAGAGTAGCCTAGCACCATCTACTGGCACAAATATGTAAGTGACATGAACAGCAGGTTTCATAAAACACCTTCTCTGACAGAAAACTCCTGATGTGTTACAGTTTTCTCTCGTGTGATCACTGGACTGAACACAGATCCACATCAGACGTCCTCCAGGAAACATGAAGGAGATTTTCCACTCAAACTGAGAGGTAACTCTTTAAAGTGCTTTCAATATGATGCTTTCAGTGGAGCAGTGATAAGTCAGTGAGGAGCTCATTTGCACAAACTCATGACAACAACAAAGAGAAGACGTGCTTTTTATATATGAGGTTTACACTTTACACTATAAAACAAGTTATTCTCTGTAAATCTGTATATTGGGACGGTTTATTCAATTGAATTTTATTTGTATAGCGCCAAATCATAACATACATGATCTCAGGTCTGTACATCGACAACATCAAGGAGAGCAGAGAAACACAATAGTTCACACAATGAGCAAACACTAGGCATCAGTGGAGAGAAAAAACTCCCTCTTAACAGAAGAAGAAATCTCTGACAGAACCAGACTCAGAGATGTGCGGTCATCTGCCTCGGTTGGGGTGAAAGGAAAATGGGGGACAGAAAGGGGGGAGAGAAAGGACAAGAGGGAGATGAGGTAGAGACACACATCTTCTAAATTTCTGCATCAGTAAATCTGTGATCAACCTGTGTGTGTGTGTGTGTGTCTCAGAATGACTGAAGTCCAGCAGATGAGTGGTTGTGTGGAGGAAGACGAGGACAGAGCAGAGTCTCCAGGACCCAGCGGTCTGTCTGTGAAGAGTGACCAGTCTATGAGAACACCTTTAAAGTTCAGTCATGAACCTGGAGCCTCAGAGACAAAGTAAGAGACTCATGCACTGACAACAAGAGAACATCATACACTCTTAACCCGAATTAGTTGACTTTACTCGCAAATCGTGTGGCAACCTGTTGCCCTATACCACTTTAGTTTTTACACAAGCTGAAACTAAACATATCAAGTTGTAGTAACATAAAACCTTATGTTTAGTACTTATATTTATTATAGTGTTTACTCACTGTAAATCATTAAATAAAACTATTATGACATATTATTGCTACTCATCATTTATTACAATTACTGTATTTTCCTCTACTTTAATTAGCTTTTGATTTTTTTAATATGGTATAAAACATAGTTTCAATTCAATTGGATGGAAAAAAGAAACACATGGAAATGCTCCAATGTGTCTGTGTTGTTTACGTGTGTGTTGTGCGTGTTGGTGTTGTACGTGTCTGTATTGTTTATGTGTGTGTTGTGCGTGTTGGTGTTGTACGTGTCTGTATTGTTTACGTGTGTGTTGTGCGTGTTGGTGTTGTACGTGTCTGTGTTGTTTACGTGTGTGTTATGTGTGTTGGTGTTGTACGTGTCTGTATTGTTTATGTGTGTGTTGTGCGTGTTGGTGTTGTACGTGTCTGTATTGTTTACGTGTGTGTTGTGCGTGTTGGTGTTGTACGTGTCTGTGTTGTTTACGTGTGTGTTATGTGTGTTGGTGTTGTACGTGTCTGTGTTGTTTACGTGTGGGTTAGGGTAACTTATAATAATATCTGTACGGCAAGTCTTCTTGCTGACCGGACCACATTAAGTCAATGTGGTCCACCCATGTTAGCAGAACTTGTAATGAGCGAGTTTTATTCTCCCAGCAGGTGGCGCTCTGCTATGAATCAGATCAAGGACAGTGAAGAGGAAGCTCCGCCCTCTAAAACCACTCTGTGTGAGGAACATGAGGGTCAGAGGTGAGATGAGGATCTTATGGATCATGTGACTCGTCTCCATGTCACAGCTCAGTGTTTTATTTACACATCATGTGTTTGTAGGAGGATCCATCAACAGAGACCAGACTCTGCTGGACCTGGACCTGGACCCAGCTGTGTGTCCATGAAGAGTGACCAGTCTATAGATCGTTATATTAGCTTCAAGGATGGACAAAAACATGGTGAACTGATGTAAGAATTTCACACATAGTAACACACACTTACATGATCCTCCACCAGGGGGAGCCTGTCTAGTCCAAAACATGTTGAATCCAGAAAAACACTCTTCTTCTCTTTGGTGGACCAATGTTGTTTTTCTGTCTCCACTAAACGTCTTCAGCCTGTCCTCGTCTCTGAATACGTTTCCAGCAGTAAATCTAGTCAGAGTCCGTGATTGGTCAGGGACTCATAGACAAGCCTCTCTGATTGTGTCTTTGAGACTTCACACATAACAAACACTAGAGACTGTCCTTAAGGGACTTTTGTCTTCAACCTGTCAAACTCATGTCATGTGAACTTGGCTGAAGAAGAATCGTAGGTGCAGAACATTGAAAACCTGGTAGAAACAAATGATTGTTTAGTAAATGACACTGAATCTTTTCTCCTCAGAGTTGATCAGCAGAGGACAGAGGTTCTCAGTGGTCAGTCTGTCCAGCAGCATGGAGCAGACCTGGACTCCATATTTAAGGTGTGTAAATGTACAAACATGACACTACTGTTAATACTGAAGCAGAGTCCTGGGGCCTCATGTATAAACCGTGCGTACGCACAAAAAGACGGCGTACGCTTGCTTTCACGCACAGACGGCATGTATAAAAATGTACTTGGCGTGGAAGTTTGCGCATCGCAGCGCAAACTCTCGAGCTGCCGTGAGAATTTGCCGAGAGCTCCGCAAACTCTTGTCAGGTGGAGACGCTGCAATATTAAGCTCTGAAACTTATCACAGTGTTTGAAAATAATATTATTAATGTGTCTACAGTGACAAACATGAATTTTCTGTGACAAACAATACTGATACACCACGTACGTTTGAACATATGTGGATAACATCAGAGAGGACACTGAAGACGAAACTGATCCTGTGAGCGAACACACACACTACAGACCTGTGTGTGTGTGTGTGTGTGTGTGTGTGTGTGCGTGAGAGAGAGAGGGAGACTCACTTATTTACTTTGAGCAAATTACTGAAATTAATTTTCCACAGATGAATATTTTCTTTATGTAACACAGTGATGTAAACACAGCTGCTGACATGAACACATGAACACACGTCAGTCTATAATGTTTTAAACACAAAATAAAGTTACAGACTCATTTGTTGTAAGAAAACGGGACTTGAACGTTGAGTAGAACATTTTCTTTATCCCATTTTAATCCACACAATAACGAAATAACTACGAAAAAGTTATTCCGCCACCGCTGCGCCTTTCATCGGAAGAGAAAGGCGCAGCATCCACAACACAATCAGTGACAGTAATGAATGGTTACATGGAGTAACTCCGTGAACTCTGTCTGCTTATTTTGTGCGTAATGTGTGTAGATGATGACGTGTGACACTTATAGATTGTTGAAATAATCTGTAAATTCAGCTCACATGGATCAGTCATGTCTAAACATACATGTTACACCAGAAAAAAACATGCACAGGATCAACTATCAATGCACAGCCAGTTTTTTAAGCATCAATATTAATATGAGAGCAGTCGCTGTGACCCTGACATTTAGGTCCTTTGTGTTTATCACTAATTCCAAAAAAACGACCAAAATAATCTATTTTTACAGATTTATACATCATAAATTGACGAGTTGATCGTGCACTTTCCTTCTTTTTCTTTTATTTCCCTCTTTCTTTGCTGCCACAGTTGTCCTTTTTCTTCAGGACGAAGGCGTTTTAGAGTCATTTGTATATTCATTTGTGGGTGGGCGTGGTGTGTTCCTCATTCATCTCTGCTCAGTTTCACGTTTGATGGGATGTATAAAGAAAAGGTGCGCAGGACTTGGCGTACGCACAGTTTTAAAAATCTGAGATTTTCTTTGCGTACGTACTTTATACATTTTGTGCGTACGCCGTCTTTTAGTATGAAAGCTGCACACTCTTTTATACATGAGGCTCCTGGTCCTGACAGTCTGGATGCTGCTCTGTGGACCTGCAGGACTTCACTCTGTCACTGATCATCTGAGGTTAAACTTCACATGTTCTGTTCCAGCTGCTGGAGGAGAACATCATCTGCTTTGTGAAGAACGAGCTGAAGAAGATCCACAAGGTTCTGGATACAGATCACACAGAAGTCTCAGAGAGTCAGAGGGAGGATGAGGAGCAGAGGAGCAGCAGAGAGGCCTTTCTGAAGATCACAGAGGACTTCTTAAGGAGGATGAAGCAGGAGAAGCTAGCTGACAGTAAGAGGACTTTTAATGTGAAAGGAAGAACATCTTATTTTCTCAATGATCCACTCACTGATTTATTTTCTTGTGTTCTGTCAGAAATCAGAGCTCCAGCTTGTCGACGTGAACTCAAATCAAACCTGAAGAAGAAGTTCCAGTGTTTGTTTGAGGGCGTGGCTAAAGCAGGAAACCCCACCCTTCTGAATGAGATCTTCACAGAGCTCTACATCACAGAGGGAGGGACTGGAGAGGTCAATGAAGAACATGAGGTCAGACAGATTGAAAGAGCTTCCTGGAAACCAGACAGACCAGAAACAACCATCAGACAAGAAGACATCTTTAAAGCCTCAGCTGGAAGAGACGGACCAATCAGAAGAATGATGACAAAGGGCGTGGCTGGCATTGGGAAAACAGTGTTAACACAGAAGTTCACTCTGGACTGGGCTGAAGACAAAAGCAACCAGGACGTACAGCTCATGTTTCCCTTCACCTTCAGAGAGCTGAATGTGCTGAAAGAGAAGAAGTTCAGTTTGGTGGAACTCATCCATCACTTCTTCACTGAAACCAAAGAAGCAGGAATCTGCAGGTTTGAAGACTTTAAGGTGGTCTTCATCTTTGATGGTCTGGACGAGTGTCGACTTCCTCTGGACTTCCACAACACTGAGATCCTGACTGACGTCACAGCGTCCACCTCAGTGGACGTGCTGCTGACAAACCTCATCAGGGGGAAACTGCTTCCCTCTGCTCGCCTCTGGATAACCACACGACCTGCAGCAGCCAGTCAGATCCCTCCTGACTGTGTGGACATGGTGACAGAGGTCAGAGGGTTCACGGACCCACAGAAGGAGGACTACTTCAGGAAGAGGTTCAGACATGAGGAGCAGGCCAGGAGGATCATCTCCCACATCCAGACATCACAAAGCCTCCACATCATGTGCCACATCCCAGTCTTCTGCTGGATCACTGCAACAGTTCTGGAGAACATGCTGAAAACCAGAGATGGAGGAGAACTGCCCAAGACCCTGACTGAGATGTACATCCACTTCCTGGTGGTTCAGTCCAAAGTGAAGAGGGTCAAATATGATGGAGGAGCTGAGACAGATCCACACTGGAGTCCAGAGAACAGGAAGATGATTGAGTCTCTGGGGAAACTGGCTTTTGAGCAGCTGCAGAAAGGAAACCTGATCTTCTATGAATCAGACCTGACAGAGTGTGGCATCGATATCACAGCAGCTTCAGTTTACTCAGGAGTCTTCAATCAGATCTTTAAAGAGGAGAGAGGCCTGTACCAGGACAAGGTCTTCTGCTTTGTCCATCTGAGTGTTCAGGAGTTTCTGGCTGCTCTTCATGTTCATCTGACCTTCATCACCTCTGGAACAAATCTGTTGTCAGAACCAACAACGAGCCAGTTGACCAGACAGTTTAGAAAAAAACCTAAATTGAATCATCTGCACCAGAGTGCTGTGGACGAGGCCTTACTGAGTCCAAATGGACACCTGGACTTGTCCCTCCGCTTCCTCCTGGGTCTTTCACTGGAGACCAATCAGAAGGTCTTAAGAGGTCTACTGACACAAACAGGAAGTGGTTCAAAGACCAATCAGAAAACAGTTGAGTACATCAAGAAGAAGATCAGTGAGAATCTGTCAGCAGAGAGAAGCATCAACCTGTTCCACTGTCTGAATGAACTGAACCATCGTTCTCTTGTGGAGGAGATCCAAGAGTCCCTCACATCAGGACGCCTGTCCACAAAGACACTGTCTCCTGCTCAGTGGTCAGCTCTGGTCTTCATCTTACTGTCTTCAGGAAAAGATCTGGAAGAGTTTGACCTGAAGAAATACTCTGCTTCAGAGGAGGCTCTTCTGAAGCTGCTGCCGGTGGTCAAAGCCTCCAACAAAGCTCTGTACGTGGATCAGTATATAAATATTAATAAGACATATTCTAAAGAGCACAAGACAAACATGTTTAACCTTTTGTTCATCACTGTTTTCTACCTCAGACTGAGTGGCTGTAACCTCTCAGAGAGAAGCTGTGAAGCTCTGTCCTCAGTCCTCAGCTCTGTGTCCTCTTGTCTGAGACACGTGGACCTGAGTAACAACGACCTGCAGGATCCAGGAGTGAAGCTGCTGTGTGATGGACTGAAGAGTCCTCATTGTTCTCTGGAGACTCTCAGGTCAGAACTCTGACTCAGACTCTTTGCTTCTTTAGGTTCTTGTTGATGAAGATGTTTTTTCTGAATCACTGAGTTCATCATATCTTCTTAACTCCAGTCTGTCAGGTTGTCTGGTCTCAGAGGAAGGATGTTCTTCTCTGACCTCAGCTCTGAACTCAAACCCCTCCCATCTGAGAGAACTGGACCTGAGTAACAACGACCTGCAGGATCCAGGAGTGAAGCTGCTGTGTGATGGACTGAAGAGTCCTCACTGTTCTCTGGAGACTCTCAGGTCAGAACTCTGACTCACACTCTTTGCTTCTTTAGGTTCTTGTTGATGAAGATGTTTTTTCTGAATCACTGAGTTCATCATATCTTCTTAACTCCAGTCTGTCAGGTTGTCTGGTCTCAGAGGAAGGATGTTCTTCTCTGACCTCAGCTCTGAACTCCAACCCCTCCCATCTGAGAGAACTGGACCTGAGTAACAATGACCTGCAGGATCCAGGAGTGAAGCTGCTGTGTGATGGACTGAAGAGTCCTCACTGTTCTCTGGAGACTCTCAGGTTGGTGCTCAGATGGTTTATATGGACAATTCTACTCTGATTATTTTTTTATTTTATTTTTTTATAATTTATTTTTTATTGACATTTAGAAACAGACATTCACATCCGGCAAAACATACATGCATACATCTCACATCTGTTGTCTGCTCTAAATGCCTAGACAAAAAAAACAAACAATGAAAAAAGGAAAAACACACATTAGCAACTAGGTACAAGTTAGATTTCCACAGTTCCTCCAGCAGACAGGGGGATTATCATCATATTTAGAAGTACCTAATCAAGCTTTTCCATCCAATTTCCCTCCACTTCTGTGAGCTCCATTGATACCTCCAAATTGTTGTCCATTCTTCCTCAGATATATTTATCCCTCCTTCCTTCTCCCATTTTATTTGAATATATGAAGTAGAGTGAGATTTCAAATTAGACAGACCCTCATATAAGTATGACACAGTTTTATTAATAGCTTTTGTAAATAATTGAATTAGACATGTGTTTATCTTTGTTAGATTTTTCATCTTTGTATTGACGTAATGCCGTAACTGCAGGTATCTATAAAAGTCTTGTTTTTCTAAAACATGTGTCCTTTTAAGCGTTTCAAAACTGAGTAACTTTCCATCTTTCATTACTCTACATAAGGCTGTTATACTGTTAGCTATCCAGTCCTTAAATCTAGAATCCAGTTTATTAGGTCTAAAATCCGAATCATAAGCACACCATTTAAGAGCCAAAATATCATTTTCAAGTTTATGTTCTTTTATAATAATTTTCCATACTTTAAGGGTCCACGCCACCCATGGATTATCAATGTTATTTATGTGGGTTTGCAAGTTATTATCAGCTAAAATTGCCTGTATGGGGATGGAGGGCATTTTTTCCTCAATGCTTTTCCATTGAGCTGTATATGACGGGTTGCACCAGCATACCACTGCTCTCATCTGCACTGCAAAATAATAATATCTAAAATAAGGCAAGCCCCATCCTCCCTTTTGTTTAACCAGCTGTAAGGTTTTGAGGCGAACTGCTATATACCTGGATAGCAGTTTGTCCCACTCGTTAAATTGGTTTTGGTTAATCTCTATTGGCAATGTTTGAAATAAATATAAAATTCTTGGCAATATAATCATTTTAATAGAGTCAATTCTTGAACTAAGGCTAAAGAAGGGAATTAAGTTCCATCTTGCTATATCATCCTTTATTTTTTATGTATGGGTGAATAGTTATATTCCGATAATTTTGTAAGATCTTTTGGTAGGTTGATGCCTAAGTATTTAAAGGACTGTGTTTGCCATGTCAAGGGGTAGCTACTTTTGATTTCTCTTGGTGGGCAGTAGTTACATGAGAGTATTTGGGTTTTACTCATGTTGATTTTGTACCCAGATAATTGGCCATATTGTTCAAATGCTTGCATCAATTTAGGCAGAGAGTGAGTTGGTTGTGCAAGGTATATCAAAATATCGTCTGCATAACAGGCCAATTTATATTCCGTCCCTTTAATAATGATTCCCTTAGTATCTTCTGTTTGTCTGATGTACTGAGCTAGTGGTTCCAAATATAATGCGAAGAGTAGTGGTGACCATGCACAGCCCTGTCTGGTGCCCCTTTCTAGGGTAAAACTATTTGACAAATATCCATTGACCTTGACCCTGGCGGTAGGTTTGTCATATAGTGCCTGTATGGTTTTAATAATTGTATCGTGGAAGCCAATTCTATGCAACACTCTGTAGAGAAAAATCCACTTAACCGAATCAAAGGCCTTTTCAGCATCTACGCTCATCACAATTGCTTCAGTTTGATTTCTTTGTATATGATCCATAATATGTAGTGTCTTTGGTATATTGTCTTGTGTTTGGCGTTGGTGTATGAAACCTGTCTGATCATTATGTATCAGTGTCGGCAGGAATTCTTCTAATCGTTTGGCCATAGCAGAAGTAAATCATTTATAGTCCACATTAAGAACAGAGATTGGCCTAAAAGAGCCACACTCCACTTTATCCTTGCCTTGTTTTGGTATGGCTGAAATGATTGCCTCCTTCCAGCTGGGTGGCGTTTGCGCATTTTTTAAAGCCCAATTCAGAGTAGGAAGTAAAACAGGTATTAGTTCTTTTTAAAATTCCTTGTACCACTCTGCCGTGTAGCCATCAGATCCTGGTGATTTGCTTAATTTAAGTCTACCAATTGCAACTTTTAATTCTTCTTCAGTTATATCCGCAGTCATCATTTTATTTAGATTTTCATCGAGAGTGGGTAAATCTAGGGAATTCAGGAAGCTGTCAATTTGGGCCACACTCCCACCTGGGACTTCAGAATATAAGGTTTTGTAAAACACTTCAAAAGCTTCCTGAATTTCATTTAGTTTATTTGTTATCGCTTTTGTCCTTGGATCCCTAATTTTATGAATTGTATTTTCGGCTATCTTTTTTTCAATTTCCATGCCAATACTTTCATAGATTTGGAGCCATTTTTGTAGTGTTTCTGTTTCAGAAACATTAAATCTTTCTCGATTTCTTGTGTGGCCAAATTATTAATTTCATTCCTGGTGTGTCTAATTTCTCTCAATGTATTCTGTGCCAAATCCTTCTAGTACCTTTAGCTTGTTTTTTAAATCCTCTAACTTTTTATTCCTATTTTTTTTCTTAAATGACGATATTGCTATAATTTTCCCTCTCAGAACAGCCTTCAGAGTATCCCATAACATGGGAGGTGAATCCTCTCCAGTATCATTGAATTCTAAGAAGAGACACATTTCTGATTTAATTTGTGCCTTAAAAGACAGATCATTCAACAGACTGGAATTCAATTTCTATGTATTATTTTTTGATCGCAGGCCAAAATCAGTGGATAAGTATACTGGTGCATGGTCACTTAGATCTATTGTCCCAATTCCACAAGTATGTATTTTATCTTTATCCTTCCCAAATGTTATGAAATAATCTATTCTTGTATAGAGAGAGTGAGGAGCAGAGTAGTAAGTTTAATCCCTTCTGTTAGGGAAAAAATCTCGCCATATATCAATCAAGCCCACCTCCTCAAATAGTGTGTTTACTTTCTTATAGAAGGACTTCCTATCCTGGGTTTTTCCACAAGATGAGTCCAACTTTGGCTGCAGATGTATATTTAGATCCCCTCCACAGATCAAGAGGCCTTCTGTTTCAGTTACCATGATATTGGTAATTTTTTGGAAGAAACTAATGTCACTCCCTGGGGGTGCATAGACATTCAGTAAGGTAATTGGATTCCCATCTATCTTACCCCTTACTTAAAATAAACGTGCCCTCTTTATCACCCATTTCGAATACTTTTTCAAAATGTAGCTTGTTTGAAATGAGAATAGCAACTCCTCTTCTATGCCCTGATTTGTATGAAGAAAAAAACAGATTTGTAAAGCCCCTTTTCTTTAGCGTTATATGCTCCTTGTCTGTCAAATGGGTCTCTTGTAAATAAACCACATGGGCTTGTTCTGTTCTCACTTTAGATAGGATTTTACTACGTTTAACTGGATTCAACAGCCCATTGACATTAAAGGAAATGAATTTTAATTTGTCACTAGCCATACTTATTTACTTGTAAGTGTACCAACAAACTTAACAAGATGAAAATTGAAAGATCTGCTCCCTGAACAAATAACAACACCAAACATAAGCAAGAAATAGAAAAAAGGATAAACAAAAAGAGTGATCCCAAGGCTGGGGTCTCTAAGAAAAGACCCTGGCCTGAGCTGGATAAAATATCTAGCTGTGAGGGAAAGCCTCTCCCACTTGTGGGCTGAGGGCCCCCACCATGGCGCTCTAAAAAAGAAAAGAAAAGGTCTCTGTTCATTCCACAGAAAATGTGTCCTTATACAGCAACCCTCGCCTGTATATATATTCTCATCATGTGGTGAATATAGCACGTTCTGTTTAGCTTTCCAACTCTTCAAAAATCAGTCAAAGTTTATACTTCTTCTGGAGAGGATGGGGACTGCCTTCTGAAAGCTTGCAGTTTCTCCTTGATACCCTTCTCTTGCTCCTCACCTGTCCCTGATTATTTTTTTAATTACATATGTGAATAGATTTTCTTGAACTCCTCCTCAGAATGAGTGGCTGTAAACTCTCAGAGAGAAGCTGTGAAGCTCTGTCCTCAGTCCTCAGCTCTGTGTCCTCTCGTCTGAGACATGTGGACCTGAGTAACAACGTCCTGCAGGATCAAGGAGTGAAGCTGCTGTGTGATGGACTGAAGAGTCCTCACTGTTCTCTGGAGACTCTCAGGTCAGAACTCTGACTCAGACTCTTTGCTTCTTTAGGTTCTAGTTGATAAAGATGTTTTTTCTGAATCACTGAGTTCATCATATCTTCTTAACTCCAGTCTGTCAGGTTGTCTGGTCTCAGAGGAAGGATGTTCTTCTCTGACCTCAGCTATGAACTCCAACCTCTCCCATCTGAGAGAACTGGACCTGAGTAACAATGACCTGCAGGATCCAGGAGTGAAGCTGCTGTGTGATGGACTGAAGAGTCTTTACTGTTCTCTGGAGACTCTCAGGTCAGAACTCTGACTCAGACTCTTTGCTTCTTTAGGTTCTTGTTGATAAAGATGTGTTTTCTGAATCACTGAGTTCATCATATCTTCTTAACTCCAGTCTGTCAGGTTGTCTGGTCTCAAAGGAAGGATGTTCTTCTCTGACCTCAGCTCTGAACTCAAACCCCTCCCATCTGAGAGAACTGGACCTGAGTAACAATGACCTGCAGGATCCAGGAGTGAAGCTGCTGTGTGATGGACTGAAGAGTCCTCACTGTTCTCTGGAGACTCTCAGGTTGGTGCTCAGCTGATTTATATGGACAATTCTACTCTGATTATTTTTTTAATTACATATGTGAATAGATTTTCTTGAACTCCTCCTCAGAATGAGTGGCTGTAACCTCTCAGAGAGAAGCTGTGAAGCTCTGTCCTCAGTCCTCAGCTCCGTGTCCTCTCGTCTGAGACACGTGGACTTGAGTAACAATGACTTGCAGGATCAAGGAGTGAAGCTGCTGTGTGATGGACTGAAGAGTCCTCACTGTTCTCTGGAGACTCTCAGGTCAGAACTCTGAATCAGACTCTTTGCTTCTTTAGGTTCTTGTTGATAAAGATGTTTTTCTGAATCACTGAGTTCATCATATCTTCTTAACTCCAGTCTGTCAGGTTGTCTGGTCTCAGAGGAAGGATGTTCTTCTCTGACCTCAGCTCTGAACTCCAACCCCTCCCATCTGAGAGAACTGGACCTGAGTAACAATGACCTGCAGGATCCAGGAGTGAAGCTGCTGTGTGATGGACTGAAGAGTCCTCACTGTTCTCTGGAGACTCTCAGGTCAGAACTCTGACTCAGACTCTTTGCTTCTTTAGGTTCTTGTTGATAAAGATGTGTTTTCTGAATCACTGAGTTCATCATATCTTCTTAACTCCAGTCTGTCAGGTTGTCTGGTCTCAGAGGAAGGATGTTCTTCTCTGACCTCAGCTCTGAACTCCAACCCCTCCCATCTGAGAGAACTGGACCTGAGCTACAATCATCCAGGAGACTCAGGAGAGAAGCTGCTGTCTGCTGGACTGAAGAGTCCTCACTGGAGACTGGACACTCTCAGGTATTCTCCTCCTCCTCCTCCTCCTTCCTCTTCATGTTCATCAGCAGTATTCAAACTTGTCAGCAGGTTCAGGTTGAAGATGTCCTGTTATTATGTTTTCCTCTGTCAGTGAGTATAACCAAACATTAGTGACACTTTTTAAACACCTCGTGAGAACGAGTGAATGTCACGTAGTTCAGCCTGAGAAACGACCAGAACCATGAACTGGACAGATCATCTGCACAGAGTAGCAGCATCATGTGAGAAGTCCTGGTACTGGGTACAGAACAGTCCTGGTCCACTTCAAACAGTCTACGGTCAAACTAAAGTAAAGATGTCTTTATTCTGTGGTGTTTGTAGTGAGTTGTGTACGAGATGTTCGTCATCTAACAGCTACAATCAAGTTGTTCTTCATTCTTCATTCAACGGTGAAAACACACAAGTTTTGGAAGCAGCAGTAACAGCGACGAGCCTCCGCAGCAGCAGCTGCATAAGTAGCCATGTGTTTCCTCTGTGACGCGCAGCTGAAAAAACCACGAAAGCACTGGAAACTAGGTCTCGATTCAAGCAAGCGATCAAACAACCGTAATTCAAATACAAAGTTTATGGTTTTTAGACGTCGCTGTCATTAGATGCTCGGTGTGATCCATAGATTTGTTGTTGACGTGTTATTTTGTTTTTAATGGAAACGTTTTGACCTGACAGTTTAAAAGTTTGTATATTGTTAATGTTTTATTTATTTTAACTTTGAATGTTAGATTTATATTAAAGTTGCACGGTCATTGTATCTGTATTTAAATATAATATGTAGACATTAGATATGTAGAGTAGTATATATTTGTACAAGTCATATATATATATATATACTACTCTACAATGCTGTAATATATCTATTTTCCACATTCTATTATTCGTGTTGTATATTTTAATAGAAATAAATTAATAAATGAAGTTAAATATTTAAAATGTAAAATAATAACAACATATATATGCATTTATTTTACATATATAAGTATTTCATATGTTCATTTATCAACACTGTAGGTGGCGCTAATGAGGCTGCAGCACTGCAGCACTACAGCAGAACTACAGCAGAACAATACATACATACTTGCATACTTGAGTATTGAGAAACAGCCACATACTTGTGTACTCCCGTACTTGGCAAGTATATACTCCCAGTGTACTTCTCAAGTATATACTTCCCAAGTAAGCAAGTACATACTTGCATACTTGAGTATTGAGAAACAGCCACCGTCTTCTCTTTGAAACACACCTGTCCTTGTAGTTCATCATTGTGTCCACCAGAGTGCGTCATTAAGACAACAGTTTGGACTCATGTTGGACAGAAACTCATTCAGACTGTTTCTTCCTCCAGGATGGACCATGCTGGAGAGCAGTGGTTAAAACCTGGTCTCAGGAAGTGTAAGTATGGATTTACAGGAAATAACAACATATCAGCTGATCATCAATAAACTGCAGCTGTGTCTCGTTGTCTTCATCAGATTCATGTGAACTGGAACTGGACACAAACACAATGCACAGAAAACTCAAACTGTCTGACAACAACAGGAAAGTGACCCATGTGACAGAATATCAGTCGTATCCTGATCATCCAGACAGATTTGAGTCCTGGTCTCAGCTGCTGTGTAGACCTGGTCTGACTGGTCGCTGTTACTGGGAGGTCGAGTGGAGAGGAACTGTTGATATATCACTGAGTTACAGAGGAATCAAGAGGAAAGGCATCGGTTTTGACTGTGTGTTTGGACATAATGATCAGTCCTGGAGTCTGATCTGCTCTGATGATCATGGTAACTCTGTCTGTCACTGTGGGACACGAACACCCATCATGTCCTCTGTCTCTCACAGAGTATCAGTGTATGTGGACTGTCCTGCTGGGACTCTGTCCTTCTACAGCGTCTCCTCTGACTCACTGATCCACCTCCACACCTTCAGGACCACATTCACTGAACCGGTTTATCCTGGGTTCCTGGTCTGTTGTGATTCCTCAGTGTCTCTGTGTCCTCTGTAGGACATGAAGAGACAGCAGCTTCAGTGGTGGACGAAGTCAAAGCTCGTCTCAGTCATTCTTTGTTGAAACCATCAATAAATAAAGACTTAAAAAATCAACATGTCTGTCATTAACTGAGCCGCCGTCCTGCGCTGTGAGCGCCCCCTGCTGCTGAGAACCAGCCTGAAACACACAGGTTCACACACACTGAGATAAAAATAACAAAAAGTGAATGTTTGAAAGTGAAATTAAAAGATACAGAAAGTAAAATCAATTCAAAATGAATAAATGCTTTATATAAAATAAAAAGAAAGAAGTCAAAATAATATAAAATAAAATTCAAGGTTTTCAATCCAATAGAAAACAAAGTAAATAAAGATGTTAAGAGTTTGACTCTTTGTCTGAAGAACATCATCTTCTCACTGACGAGCTTTTCTGTCCCAGCATGCACTGCTTCTCCTCCTCCTCTTCATGCTGCCTGACAACAGCGCCCCCTGCTGCGTGTGAGCAGAACAACACTCAGAGTTACGCACACACACACACACGGAAAATGAAGCACACATGAGCAGATTATGCCATGAATGAGGAAGTGTGGTTTCTGCTGTGATGCAGGTGAAACTGAGTGTGCGTGACCTCAGGATGACCTCTGTCCTCCTGCTGCTCTGTGAACGACAGCGAAGAACGTGTCCACAGTGACAGGAAACTCATGACACTCAGAGGGTTTTTGCACTTTCCAAACATCATCAGTGTCTGTGGTTTCTGTTTCTGTGGCTTAATGAAGAATGACATTTTCAACATCAATAAAAACCACATCATATCACTTTAATCTACTTTGTTGTGTTGATGACGAGGTACTGACACCTAATACAATCTATGTCAGATTAAGTCTACGCTCTTTTAGGTCATAGATTAACAGCTCCATCCACTCACTCTCCCACACCAAAGCCCATAGAGAAAACCAGTGATTTTAGCTGCGGGGACACAGGAGCTGCTGGTCCTCTGCTGCCTCGTGTGGTCACTTTGTGTCACTGACGTCAATATGAACAAAGCATTTCAAACACTGAAGTGACAAAATAAGACATTTGAACTTAGTGATGGAGGCAGCAGTGTGTGTGTGTGGGTGTGTGTGTGTGTGTATGTCTGTGTGAGAGTGTGTGTGTGAGTGAGTGTGTGTGTGTGTGTGTGTGCGTGTGTGGGAGAGTGTGTGTGTATGTGTGTGTGAGTGTCTGTGTGTGAGTGTCTGTGTGAGAGTGTGTGTGTGAGTGAGTGAGTGTTTGTGTGTGTGTGGGAGAGTGTGTGTGTGTGTGTGTGAGTGTGCATGTGTGGGAGAGTGTGTGTGTGTGTGTGAGTGTGCATGTGTGTATGTGTGTGTGTGTGCACTTGTATTTGTGACAAATCAGGACATTGTTATGATAACACACCAACAATATCAGTACATTGAGAAATATGAGGACATTTTAGAGGTCCTCATTTCTCTGACCCTCCAAACATGCTCCCAGACTAAATATCTCCAAAGTCCTAAAATTTCACAATATTCAAGAATCGAGTGTGTGTGTCAACATTTTTTTAATTACTAGTGGCCAGTGTTGGTACTTAAACATACTTTTAACACACTTGTACTCATATGTCACTTGTAGACACACTCACACACTCTCCAACATTTGAACAAGCTTTATACATTCATTCATCTTCTACCACTTTATCTTGCACATTTTCTATAAAATCAGAGTCAAATAAATATATTCTCAATTGTTATAGTTGATCTAATTGTCTTATGTTTTATAAGAATGCAATATTTATTTCCTTTGCCTTGTGGCACAAAATCAAGATATGTGCATCTTTTTTCCAGGCCACCTGAGGTATCAGAACATGTAACAGTTATTATTACATGAATGTATTTTTATCTGACCATAAAAACAAAAAGGAAATTAGAATATATATATATGTGTTTGTGTGTGTGCATATGTATATATATACATACATATATTTATATTCATATATACAATGTCCATAAAGATATATGTATATATATGTATATATGTATATATATATATATATATATATATATATACACACACATATATATTTAATTCACTCATGTATTGAAGACATTTGAGATGAATGCTGCCACACACTGCATGTTTGGTTACTCAGCAGTCAATAACACAGCCTCTGATTGGTTAGCAAGTCAGCAAGGCAGCCTGTGATTGGCCAATAGACTGAGCTGAGGCTCACAAAGACGGCTGAGTTGCTAAAGTTGCTAAATAATCCACAGTGTAGGATCTATCATTATGAATGTATTTTATAAAGTCTGCCATGGTACAGAACGGTTCATGGCTTGATTTTAAAGCTTCTGAAACGTAGACCGCACTGGCACTCTCGACGATCGTCCCATCCAGGAACTTCAGTACTGTGGAGATATCCATCTTGGCATATACAAGATTTAAGTTTTAACAATCCCCATGTGAGCTTAACTTAGCCAATTGGCTAACAATTAGGTGATGGGCACGCTGTAAAACTAACCAAACAAACATTTTTCTTCATTTTAATCTACAGAGACAGTTGTCTTAAATGTTGTCAACAGTTTGTTGTTACCCTACAATAGAAGATGCTGGAAGTTATTGACATGAGTCATACATGTGTTCAGTCGTCAGGTCCTCATATTGTTAAGCTGTGAAAGACTTGAGTGTGTGTTTGGTTTGACGTCCTCATATTGTTTAGCTGTGAAAGACTTGAGTGTGCGTTTGGTTTGACGTCCTCATATTGTTTAGCTGTCAAAGACTTGAGTGTGCGTTTGGTTTGACGTCCTCATATTGTTTAGCTGTCAAAGACTTGAGTGTGCGTTTGGTTTGACGTCCTCATATTGTTTAGCTGTGAAAGACTTGAGTGTGCGTTTGATTTGACGTCCTCATATTGTTTAGCTGTGAAAGACTTGAGTGTGCGTTTGGTTTGACGTCCTCATATTGTTTAGCTGTGAAAGACTTGAGTGTGCGTTTGGTTTGACGTCCTCATATTGTTTAGCTGTGAAAGACTTGAGTGTGCGTTTGGTTTGACGTCCTCTTATTGTTTAGCTGTGAAAGACTTGAGTGTGCGTTTGGTTTGACGTCCTCATATTGTTTAGCTGTGAAAGACTTGAGTGTGCGTTTGGTTTGACGTCCTCATATTGTTTAGCTGTGAAAGACTTGAGTGTGCGTTTGGTTTGACTTCCTCATATTGTTTAGCTGTGAAAGACTTGAGTGTGCGTTTGGTTTGACGTCCTCATATTGTTTAGCTGTGAAAGACTTGAGTGTGCGTTTGGTTTGACGTCCTCTTATTGTTTAACTGTGAAAGACTTGAGTGTGTGTTTGTGTGTTTGTGTTTGTGTAATTCAACAGACCCTGAAGTCAGCAAGAGATCCACTACATCCTATGAACAGGTGATTACACATGTATTTTTTTTCTATTTGGAATATAATAGATATCTCAGTTTGGTCCATTGCACCATTAAGTACTGTATTAAAACAATAATTACTGTATCAGTTGATGTAAAAATGACCACAGCATTAATAACCTCATTACTTTACATCTGATTCTTAATTGGGACAGCTGAGAGGAAGCCTCTGTCTGCAAAATCTGACACATTAGTTACCTATTAAAACAAAATGACATTGAAAATATTTATTGTAATTGTTTGTTTTTAATGGCTCATCAAAAGCCATGTTATGCACACTGTAATGGTTTCAGAATGATACCCTTGCTATTAATACACACACAGTGGAGAGATTACAGGTTCAGAAAAGCCTAGAAGTTTTAGGTGTTTAGGTGTCTTAAGAAGAGAGGAAACTTTGACCATAATGCTACTGTGGTAAGTGATGGTGCTGAAGAATGGGTTCCTTGTCGAAGACCTTCATCAGCGAAACAATCTGATCATTTCAGTCATTGCTAATATTGTCATGGAGATTGCCTTTGGAGACACTTAAGAAGGTTCCCTCAGAGGTCAGTTGAAGACTTTCCCACTGGGCAGAACAGGACCCGACTTGACTTACCAAAACCTCATGAAATTCATGAAGCTGTTTGGAAGATTGCCTGTGAAATGAACCAGGATGAGATTTCCTTAGTAGTAAGGAGTGAAAGAGAAATTCTTTGCCTTGGCGAGTCATTGTACAATGCAAGGAAACCACATGAGAGAAGGAATGACTGTATAGGCCAAAGGATGAGAGAGATGGCAAGGTTATTGATAACAGCTAGAGCTACAACACCTTTGAAGTGCACAGAAGACCTTGTCATGCCCAGTAATGTTCGTCATGTGATACAAGCAGTCAGAGCTGTTGCTGGTTATGAGTTGGATAGCAACTCATACAAAATCTGGGGCTAAGTTTGGCCAAAGTTGCTGGCATTGTGCAGCGCAATGCAATCATTGAAAATCGCCTTGAAGTTGCAGAGTTGGCCAAGCAATTTGCGAAAAAGTGGACAGAGTCCATTTCAGTTGCTGCATTGGGTATACTTCAACAAGCCAAATGGAATAAACCACTGGTTTTACCATTTACTCAGGATGTGACGTTGATGCACAGGTTTCTTGCTACTGAGTGTGCAAAATGCATGAAGGACCTAGAGGAAAAACCTGACAGCACAAGCTTTGGTAATCTTGCTAACTTTGACACAGGTAGTACTTTTTAACAGAATAGGCAGGGGGCAGTTTCAAAAATGGAGCTGCAGACTTTCACATCCCAAAACCCTACACGGTTGAATCCTGACATTATGATGGGCCTTACTGAGCTGGAAAAGAATCTTGCAAAGCACTTTGACAGAGTTGAGATTTGTGGTAAAAGGTCAAGAATGGTGCCTGTGCTTCTTACACCTGATATGGTCGCTGCAATGGATCTGCTTATAAAAAACAGAATTGAGTGTCAAGTCCACGCAGAGAATGTGTACTTATTTGCACGCCCAGGTGTTCTTTCCCATTAAAGAGGGTCTGATTGCCTTCACACCTACGCCAACCAATGTGGTGCAAAAAACCCAGAGGCACTCACGTCAACAAGACTGCGGAAACAAGGCGCAACTTTGTCCACAGTGCTCAACCTAAAAGAAAATGAAATGGATCAACTTGCCACCTTTCTTGGCCAAGACAGAGAGTACACTGCAGCTTGCAAAAATCAGCAAACTATTGATTGCAATGGAAAAAGGAAAACTGTCTGACCTGCATGTTTGATGACATTGAGATCAATCCTATCAGCTATGGCTGAGCAGAACAAGGGACTCAAATGCAGGACTCAGAACACGAATCAGTCAGTAACAGAGTTTAATTCCAGGCAGAGGTTCGGTACACGGGAAGTCAAAGAGATCAGGCAGAGGTACAAAAACGTCAGGCAAAAAGGCAAGGTCAAAAAGGCAGGCAAAGTTCAAAAACACGAGAAGACAAGACTATGGCTGTGAAAAAGAGTGCTGGGACGTGAGCTATGAACTACAACGAACTGGCGACGAGACAAGACACAGAGGGGAATATAAGCAGTGCTTTTTTATTAGGGAGATTAGGGAGTGATAGGATGCAGGTGTGGTAGACACAATCAGGGATCAGGTGCACGCCAACAAGGAAGGGGGCGGGGTAGACAGGAACCTGAAACAGAGACAAGGGTGAGTGATTTCCAAAATAAAACAGGAAGACAAGACATGGAACATGAAGGGAGAAACAAAACAAGATACTTAACGGAGGTGACAGATCATGACAGTACCCCCCCAAGGGGATGCGGAGGCCAGTCTCCAACTCCTGGTTAAGGCGCTCCAATTGGCCATTGGTCTGAGGATGGAAGCCTGAGGAGAGGCTGACTGTGGCCCCAAGAAGACTGCAGAACTCCTTCCAAAAGTGTGAGATGAACTGGGGACCTCGACTGAAACAATGTCTACAGGGAAACCATGTATCCCGAAAATGTTATTCAACATGACCTCCACCGTTTCCTTGGGGGAGGGAAGCTTTTGCAGGGGAACAAAGTGAACCATTTTAGTGTTACCGTACAAAGGTGGGAGTCCTGTGACAAAGTCCATGGAGATGTGGGACCAGGGGCGTTGAGGGATTGGCAAGGGCCTGAGTTCTCCCGACGGTTTCTGATGAGAAGCTTTGTTAGTTGCACAAACAGAGCAGGCATTGACATAATTAGTGACATCGGAGACCATCTTAGGCCACCAAAAACGTTGCTGTATTACAAACAAGGTTTTCTTTATGCCCGGATGACAGACAGTCTTGTTTGTGTGGGCCCAATGGATCACCTCCCCCCTGAGAGCCTGGACCACAAAAAGCTTGTCCGCAGGGCAATCAGGAGGAACAGTGACACCATTGGCTGCCGCCTTAACCTTACCCTCTATCTCCCATGAAAGAACTGATATGAAGCATGTCGTGGAAAGGATTGTCTTGGGTTCAGGAGTAATTTGGTCACAGGTGAATATACGGGACAGGCTTGAGATTCTTGGAACCTGGTCGGTATGAGAGGGTAAAGTTAAAGCGGCTGAAGAAAATTGCCCATCTAGCTTGCCTTGCATTTAGCCTCTTAGCTGATTTGAGGTACTCCAGATTCTTATGATCAGTCCAGACCTGAAATGGCTGGGAGACTCCCTCCAGCCAGTGTCTCCACTCCTCCAGGGCCACCTTGACTGCCAGCAGCTCACGGTCACCAATATCGTAGTTTTGTTCGGCAGAAGTGAGTTTCTTAGACAAGGCACAAGGGTGTAGTTTACCATCTTTGGAGCAAAATTGGGAGAGGATCGCTCCAACACCAACGTCTGAGGCGTCTACCTCTACCACGAACTGCTGGCTGGGGTCTGGGAGGATGAGGACAGGGGCGGAGGTGAAGCTCCTCTTAACGCTCTTAAATGCAGTTTCGCACTCATGGCTCCAGACAAATGGTCTGTGTGGAGAGGAAAGTTCGTGCAGGGGTGAGGCAATGGTGCTGTAGTTACGTATAAATTTTCTATAAAAATAAGCAAACCCCAGAAACCTCTGAACCTCTTTACGTGAAGTGGGAGTGGCCCAATCCGCCACTGCCGAAACCTTCTCAGGGTCCATCCTGACCTCCCCCTCGGCAAGCACGAACCCAAGGAACGAGACCGAGGGCTTGTGGAACTCACACTTCTCTGCTTTCACGAACAGCTGGTTCTGGAGTAACCGCTGAAGCACAGTGCGGACATGGCGGGTGTGAGTCTCTTCATCGGGGGAAAAGATCAGGATGTCATCTAGGTACACAAAGACAAAAACATTAAGCATATCGCGAATGACATCATTAACCAAGTTCTGAAATACCGCTGGGGCATTTGTTAAACCAAAAGGCATAACCAGATACTCATAATGTCCGGTGGGAGTGTTGAAAGCTGTCTTCCACTCGTCCCCCTCTTTGATCCTGACAAGATGGTAGGCATTACGTAGGTCTAGTTTCGTGAAGATCTTCGCCCCCTCCAATAGTTCAAAGGCTGTGGAGATGAGAGGGAGGGGGTACCTGTTCTTGATGGTGATAGCATTGAGACCACGGTAGTCTATGCAGGGCCGGAGGGTCTTATCCTTTTTCTCCACAAAGAAAAATCCAGCTCCAGCAGGGGAAGAAGAGGGACGGATGAGACCGGTGGCTAGGGAATCCCTAACATAGTCCTCCATGGCTCTGCGCTCTGGGGCTGAAAGGGAATAAAGCTTACCCCTAGGAGGGGTGCTGCCTGGTAACAGGTCTATGGCACAGTCATAAGGGCGATGAGGTGGCAAGGAAGTGGCTTTTGCCTTACTGAACACCTCGGCTAGGTCATGGTAGCATGGCGGTACGTTGGTGAAGTCAGGGTTAGTGGGAAGGGAGCTGTGGGCTTTTGGAAGACAGATGTCGGCACATTTCGGGCCCCAGCCGGTTATCTTTCCACTAACCCAGTCAAAATTAGGATTGTGGGTGACCAGCCACGGGTGCCCTAAAATAATCTGGTGAGTCATTGAGTCAAGGACGTGGAAGCTTAGCTTTTCTGTGTGAGAGTCCGGGAAAACTACGGTCACTGACTAGGTGTGGTGGGTAATCCTACCCAGAGGGCTGCCATCTACGGCTCTCACCTCAAGGGGGCATGGGAGTGCGACAACTCTCAGTCCGAGTCTTCTGACCAGGGAAGAATTCATTATGCTAGCATCTGCACCAGAGTCAATGAATACAGGCAAGAGTATAGAACCAGAGTCAGAAATAATCTTTACCTGAGGCTGGTGCAGGGCTGGGTTACTGATTACCAGGCTTCGACTCACTGTGAGCAATTATTTTGGCTTTGCTCCACCCCCCTTGATGTGGCAGGCACTCACTAAGTGCCCCAGTTGACCGCAGTAAAAGCATCTCTATGTCGATGTAGACGCTCCTCTGCGGAGAGATGAGCGCGTCCCAGTTGCATAGGCTCCTGAGGAGGAAGAGGAGAGGAAGGCGGACTGGTTGTTGGGCGTTCGTAGCTTGGCCGATCCTCAGGGCTGATCCTCCATCCCCGGTGAGGCGATGAACGAGCCCGAAGACGTCCCCGCTCCTGGTCCAGCTCGGTGAGATGCTTGTCGATCTTTACCGCCAGCGCGATGAGGGAATCCAAATCTTCCGGAAGGTCGATGTTGATCAGCTGGCCCTTCACTGACTCGGAGGGTCCTTGAAAAAATGCGGCAGACAGGGCGACAGGGTTCCACTCGCTCATGGTGGCGAGGGTGCGAAAGTCTATGGCATAGTCCGTTACCTTGCGCCTTCCTTGCCGTAGCTTGAGCAGCGATCTAGCAGCTTCTCTGCCTGGCGTGGTGTGTTGGAAAATCTGCTCGAGAGCCCGTGTGAACCTGACGAGTGAAGAGCAGGCTGTTGAACGTCGGCTCCATTCCGCAGTAGCCCACGCCTCTGCTCGTCCCGTGAGGGGGGAGATTATGAAGGCCACCTTAAACCGGTCTGTCGGAAAAGCCGATGGCTGTAGTTCAAAGTGCAGCTCACACTGTGTCAGTAATGGTCTCACGTCCCCTGAATCCCCGGAGAAGCGCTCTGGACGGGAGAGCTGCAGGCAAGAGGGCGCAGTGCTGGCAGGAGGCTGCGCATCCGCGTGTCGACCCGGGAGAGAGGCTCGGTCCGACGTCGCTTCAGCAGGCGCCTCTCGTGGTAGGTGAGAGAGTAGTTCATGGAACTGTGAGCCCAAAGATGTCATCATTGAGAATCTGCTGAGTCCATGTCTGGCCAGTTCGTTCTACTATGGCTGAGCAGAAGGGACTCAAATGCAGGACTCAGAACACGAATCAGTCAGTAACAGAGTTTAATTCCAGGCAGAGGTTCGGTACACGGGAAGTCAAAGAGATCAGGCAGAGGTACAAAAACGTCAGGCAAAAAGGCAGGCAAGGTTCAAAAACACGAGAAGACAAGACTATGGCTGTGGAAAAGAGTGCTGGGACGTGAGCTATGAACCACAACGAACTGGCGACGAGACAAGACACAGAGGGGAATATGAGCAGTGCTTGATTAGGGAGTGATAGGATGCAGGTGTGGTAGACACAATCAGGGATCAGGTGCACGCCAACAAGGAAGGGGGCGGGGTAGACAGGAACCTGAAACAGAGACAAGGGCGAGTGATTTCCAAAATAAAACAGGAAGACAAGACATGGAACATGAAGGGAGAAACAAAACAAGATACTTAACGGAGGTGACAGATCATGACAAATCCTGAAGGTTAATTTATGTTTATACATAATTTTTATGGCTTCAAGTGTATCATTTATGTGTGTTTATCCTTTACTTAAAATACTTTTCTTGACTGTGTTTTACTCAATCAGATGAAGTAGCTATGAGTGATGATGATGATGAAGACTCCAGTGAAGAAACCATCAGTCACCTCGATCAGCACATAGGTATTGTGACATGAATATTTCCTGGTTAGACCATTGTCTCTCTACAGCTGATGCTCACGCTTCTTTGGCACACATGGAAATCTTATACAATGTATCCACCTATCACATTCCTGTAAAGATGGTCATCAGATCTGAGTACATACCTGCAACTGTAAAATGTGCAAATAATTCTAATCTTGGTTAATTGGACTGGTCTTCTCTTTCATGTGAAGACATTGCTTCTTACTGTAAATATACTGATCAGTTATTGAGCAATATATGTCTCTCTAGAGAGGCACTCATATGTAAAAACAGTAATTGTACAAATACCAAACATAAGACAGATATTTCTGCAATGTATACTGATATTGTCTCAGCTTTACTTGAAGCTAGTAAGCCTCGTCTTAAGCACATAAAGAGAGGAAAAGTTCGGCCTGGTTGGAATACCTATGTGGCTAAATTTTATGCTGAGGCTCGTGAAGCCACTAAATCCTGGGCAATGGCTGGTAAACCAAGACAGGGGCCCATTTTTTAATATAAAAAGAGTACAAACACAAAATATAGATATGCAATACGTTTCATTAGTAAAAACGAGCAATCTTTGAGGGCTGACTCTATGGCCAAGAAACTTTTAGATAATACTAATAAAGATTTCTGGAAGGAGGTGAAATGCATTAATAACTGCAAACCCTCCTTACCATATACAGTAGATGGAGTCTCTGGTGCTAGTGCTATTGCTGAGCTCTGGCGAAGGCATTATAGTAAATTGTTTAACTGTGTTCAGACCAGAGGTGGCGCTAGACTTTTTCGTTGTCTGTCATTTTGACTGACAGGGTCATAAAGATCCCGTCATAATCAATTTTTACCGGTCACTTTAAATGATAATAATGACATATTCAATTGCATTGTTCATATTGCAGTGGAATATGAACAGTTAACCTGTGGCCTAAATGCACAGACGCACTCCAAAGCCTCCTGTCCATAGCTCTTTAACACGCTGTCGGCACTACAAGGATAGCGAGATGCATTGAGTACGGTGTCCAGGTCAGAAATTATGCTCAGATTCTCCGATGGGAATCTTTGATTTGTCGCACAACATTTTTCTATCCGCCCTCCTCAGCCAGGAGAACTCCCGCTCCCATTGAACTCGCCTAACCTCCTTACTGCCGCTTCCTCGCTCCGCTGAGGCCAAGGGCTGAGTTTGTCCTTCATCTGCATCTATCCCTCTTTTTTCACCTCTTTTATCAACATAGTTTTTAGGGGTGTGAATTGCAATCTGTCAAAATGACGGATGGCGCTCAGATTTTTCCGTCAACATTTTAAAAAAACGGTCAATGACGGAAAATATTTGGTTAACGCGACCCCTGGTTCAGACTAATGGCCATCAAGTAGCAAAGGTTGAAAATATGGATATGATCACAACTCGTGAGGTTTCTCAAGCAATTAAAAACTTATTGTGAGCTTTTCCCACTCACTGGGGTTCGGGAAGGACGAGGAGGCGGCGTTGAGGGAGCAAATATACCGGTTTATTGTCAACTGAAAACAATTAACCAAACAAAACAAAAGCAGTCAGCTGTGGCTGCGATGTCAGCGCTCTGCTGCGCTGCTCTGACTCTCTGTGTCTCTGTGTCTCTCCGTCTCTCTCTCTCTGTGTGTCCGCGTGAGGACCCAGCCTACTGCAAGAGACCAGAACCAGGTTACAAACATGCCACATACCCCCACCGCCCGACTTAGGCCGGGACCCCGCCGGCCGCAAGCCCACTCCCCCCCCCCTCCTCAGAGCGGGAGAGAAAGTCGGCCACGGCCATGCGGTTCCCCGGCCTATGGATCACCTTGAACCGGAAAGGCTGTAAAGCCAGATACCAGCGAGTGATCCGCGCGTTGGCATCTTTCATGCGGTGGAGCCATTGGAGCGGGGCATGGTCCGACCAGAGGGTGAATGGGCGCCCCAGGAGATAGTAGCGGAGGGCACCGACTGCCCGCCGTATGGCGAGGCACTCTTTCTCCACCGTACTGTAGCTCACCTCCCGCTGAGCTAGCTTCCGGCTAATGTACAGTACGGGGCGGTCGACCCCCTCCACCTCCTGGGACAAAACGGCCCCCAGCCCGCTGTTCGAGGCGTCGGTCTGCAGGATGAAAGGGAGAGAAAAGTTAGGTGTGTATAAAAGTGGCTCCCCACAGAGGGCTTGCTTAACCCTCTCAAACGCCAGCTGACACGGCTCCGTCCACTGGACCGGATCTGAGGCACCTTTTCGGGTCAGGTCGGTTAGGGGGCTGGTCAGCTCCGAGAAGGCCGGGATGAACCTCCTATAGTAACCGGCCAGCCCCAGAAACCTCCTAACCTCTTTTTTGGTCTTGGGTCTTGGGCAGGCTGCAACCGCTGCGGTCTTTTGTATCTGTGGCCGCACCTGCCCTCCCCCCAAGTGGTACCCCAAATACCGTACCTCCCTCCGTCCAACTGCACACTTCCCTGGATTGGCCGTGAGCCCCGCCCTCCTCAGGGACTCCAGCACTGCTCCCACCTGCTGCATATGCTGCTCCCAGGTCTCACTATGAATGATGACATCATCCAAGTAGTACGCAGCATATGCAGAGTGAGGCCGCAGCACCCGGTCCATGAGGCGCTGGAATGTGGCTGGGGCCCCGAACAACCCAAATGGAAGCGTGACAAATTGGTACAAACCAAACGGAGTGGAGAAGGCCGTTTTTCCCCTGGACTCTAGCGACAAGGGAATCTGCCAGTAGCCCTTGGTCAAATCCAGTGTCGTAAAAAAGCGAGCCGTGCCCAGCCGATCCAGGAGTTCGTCGACCCGGGGCATTGGATAGGCATCGAATTTGGACACCTCGTTGACTCTACGGTAGTCCACACAGAACCGTATTGACCCATCAGACTTGCGAACAAGAACAATGGGGCAACACCAGTCACTGTTGGACTCTTCTATTACTCCCATCTCTAACATAGCCTGAAGTTCTGCCTGAACAGTTTTCCTCTTATGTTCCGGCAGGCGATAGGGTCGTGAACGCACTGTCACACCCGGGGAAGTTTCTATGTGGTGGTGTATGAGGTTTGTGCGTCCCGGCAGGGGAGAGAACACGTCGGCAAACTGCCGCTGCAACGAGGCCACGTCTGCTCTCTGGCCCGGCGAGAGATGATCGTCAACGGGGACCGGCGCCGACCTGTTTAATTTAGTCACCTCCGGTCCCAGCTCATCTCTCTCAATCACCGTGGTGGCCAGAGAAACAGACGCCACCTCCCTCCAGGCTTTGAGGAGGTTAAGGTGGTAAATCTGTGTTGCTCCACCCCTGTCAGAACGCACAACCTCATAGTCAACATCCCCCACTCGCCGTGTGACCACAAAGGGCCCTTGCCACTTGGCGAGTAATTTGGAGCTAGACGACGGTAGCAATAGAAGCACTTTATCTCCCGGTGAAAACTGTCTAAGTTTAGCCCCTCTGTTGTACAGCCGCTGTTGACGTTCCTGGGCCTGGAGCAAATTCTGCCGTGATAACTGACCCAGTGAATGGAGTTTTGCTCGCAGGTCCAGTACGTGCTGTACCTCATTTTTACTGGTGCTTGGACCCGCCTCCCAGTTTTCCTTAACCAGGTCCAAGACACCCCGAGGTTTCCTGCCGAACAGGAGTTCAAAGGGCGAAAAACCCGTGGAGGCCTGGGGCACCTCCCGCACTGCAAACAACAGAGGGTCCAACCATTTATCCCAATTACGACTATCCTCGTGTACGAACTTACGAATCATGTTCTTTAGCGTTTTGTTAAACCGCTCCACCAGGCCATCAGTCTGGGGATGGTACACACTAGTCCGGATTGAGCGGACGCCCAGTAATTCGTATAGCTCGCGTAGTGTACGTGACATAAACGATGTGCCCTGGTCAGTCAGGATCTCTTTCGGGATCCCAACTCGGGAGATGACCTGAAACAGTGCCTGTGCAACACTCTTCGCCGAGATGTTGCGCAAGGGTACTGCCTCGGGATATCGCGTTGCATAGTCCACTAGAACTAATACAAAGCGATATCCCCGTGCGCTCCGGTCTAATGGCCCGATGAGGTCCATGGCAAGCCTATCAAAAGGGACCTCCATTAATGGTAATGGGCGCAAGGGCGCTTTTGGGGTGGCCGGAGGGTTGACTAATTGACATTCGCGGCAGGATGCACACCACCGACTTACATCCGCCCGAATGCCCGGCCAGTAAAATCGGGCCATGATCCGGTTCAGTGTCTTATCATATCCGAGGTGACCCGCCATGGGGTTGTGGTGAGCCGCCTGGAAAATCGTTTCTCGGCGGCTTTTTGGGACTAACAACTGGGAGAGCTCTTCCCCTGTTCGAGCGTCACGACTCACTCTGTATAAACGGTCTTTAACGACAACAAAGTAGGGGTGAGAGAGTGCTGCGTTAGGGTGAACCGGACAACCATCATTTTCCATCACTTGGTCAAAGGCGTGGCGGAGGGTCTCATCCCGAGACTGTGCTAGGGGAAAATCTTCCATGGGCGCCATCTGTGCCCCCCCCCCAGCAGCGTCGGGATGCGGCACCTCCGCCTCACCACTAAGGACAGCACATAACTCACATTTCCCTGACTTACGTGACCGCACCCTCATGGTTTCCCCTGCTAAGCTCGTAAACCCCGGCCAATTTGTTCCCAAAATTAGAGGGTGCGTGAGGCGAGTACTAACTCCAGCCTTTACTCTATGTTTTTTCCCTTTAAAATAAATTTCCAGAGCCACCACCGGATAATCGTGAATATCCCCATGCACACACCTCACCCTCACCCACGATGCCTCTAACAATGCCCCCGGTCGAACCAAGCGCTGATGGATCATGGTCTGTTCACAACCAGAATCCAGCAGAGCTTGATGTGTACCCCCTTGTATACATACCGGTATACGGTACGTCCCTTTCGAACCGGGGGAGGGGGCCGGCGGCCCGGCAACCCGAACCACTTGCCCCACTTCCATGAGCGGGCACTCCGCTCTGATGTGGCCGGGCTGCCCACACCGCCAGCACACCTGCCCTGGCGTCTGAGGAGCCCCCCGGGGTGCCAGGTGATCAGACGCGTAGGCTGGGCCCTGAGGGAAAGACGGCAGAGGGTAATTAGACGACCGGAGCGATGCATGCTCCGGCTGTGTGTGTGTGTGTGTGTGTGGGTGTGGTGCAGGAGCTGATGCCGCTGGGAACCTCCTCCTCGGGGCTGGAGTGGGACGGCTGGCAGGGATCGTCGCTGGCCTGGTCTCCTCCCTCATGCTCCGCCGGGGAAGAGAGAGATGGTCCTCCGTGAGGACGATCGCTGCCCCGATGTTGGCCGGGCGGTGGCACTGGACCCAATTGGCTGTGGACGATGGTAACCCAGCGATGAACTGCTCCAGCGCCACCTGTCCAACGACGTCCTCAGCGGAGTGGGTCCCCGGCTGGAGCCAGCGCCTCGCTGCGTCCAGGAGCTGCTGCGCGTATGCAAAGGGGCGCCCGGCTTCTTCAAAGGAGAGCCCCCTGAACCGCCGCCGGTGTCCCTCCGACGTACTGCCCAGCCGGTCCAGGATGACTCTCCTCAGCTGTGTGTAGTCGTGGCGCGCGGCCGCCGGCAGGCTGTGCGCGGCCAGCTGCGCCACGCCGGTGAGCAGGGGAAGAAGCCGAAGCGCTCTCTCCTCCTCCGGCCACCCACACGCCTCCGCCGTGCCCTCGAAGATGTCCAGGTATGCCTCCGGGTCATCTTCCGCGGTCATCCGCTGCAGGGCGACGGCCGGAGACCGTCCTCGACCGGGCTCCGGGTCGGCGCCGTGGGCAGCCGGGCGTTGCAGCAGCTCCCGCAGGAGAGCACGATCGTCCCGCTGTGACGCCGCAATGTCCGCGAGGAGCTGGGACTGCTGCTGCTGCAGCGTGGTGGTGCTCTCCTGCATCGCAGCGAGGTGCTGAAGGGCCAGCGACAGCGGAGATTGTCCTTCCATGTATCCCTGTTCAGGCGCCACTGTGAGCTTTTCCCACTCACTGGGGTTCGGGAAGGACGAGGAGGCGGCGTTGAGGGAGCAAATATACCGGTTTATTGTCAACTGAAAACAATTAACCAAACAAAACAAAAGCAGTCAGCTGTGGCTGCGATGTCAGCGCTCTGCTGCGCTGCGCTGCTCTGACTCTCTGTGTCTCTGTGTCTCTCCGTCTCTCTCTCTCTGTGTGTCCGCGTGAGGACCCAGCCTACTGCAAGAGACCAGAACCAGGTTACAAACATGCTTATATAGCTGACTAATTACCTGATTCTGTCCAGCTGTCTGATCACCGGCTGAGCCACTCCTTCCTTTCCTCCAGCAGCCGTCGCTCTAACCAAGCCCCACTGCCACACTTATCAGTCAACAAAACGACAGGTATGGATTATATCTCCACTGAACATCTTAAATTTGCTAGCTCAAGGTTATGTACACTTCTTGCCTTATGCTTCAATGCCCTCATAGTCCATGGCTTCCTTCCAGACTCTATGATGACAGTGCAGCTGGTTCCTGTGGTTAAGGATAAAGCAGGAAAAGTGGGTTCCTCAGAAAACTATAGGCCCATTGATCTAGCTAATATATTGTCCAAAGTTGTTGAACAAATTCTCCTGGAGAGGATTAAAGAACTAATTATCTCTACAGATAATCAATTTGGGTTTAAACCTAGACATGGTACAGATATGTGTGTATATGTGCTAAAGGAACTGCTGAGCAACTATAAGAGAAAAAACTAATCTGTTTTTATTTGTTTCTTAGATGCCTCAAAGGCATTTGATAGGGTGAATCATGAGAAATTATTTAAAAAATTGGGTGCAGTAGGTGTCCCTAAGTATATAGTCAGAATCCTGTCCTATTGGTATGCCCAACAGACCATGCAAGTTAAATGGGACAACTGCTTATCTGCTCCCTTTCATATCAGTAACGGAGTAAGACAAGGGAGCATCTTATCTCCTATTCTGTTTAATTTCTACATGAATGATTTATCAAATCATCTCAGCTCATGTAAAACAGGCTGTATGGTCAGCAGTACAGTGATGAACAATCTTATTTATGCTGATGATTGTGTGATCTTTAGTCCTAGCTCAGCTGGTATACAGCAGCTCCTTAATGTGTGCTCTGTGTATGGGGAACAACATGATATAAAGTACGAGTCAAAAAGTGTGATAATGATTTGCAGAACCGTGGAAGATAGACATATGACTTTTCCTGACTTTAAACTCTCAGGCAAGGTTCTAAATATCTGCAGTGAAGTGAAATATCTTGGTCATGTGATCACAGACCAACTGAAAGATGACGAGGACATTTTTCGTCAGTGTCGTATGTTGTTTGTGCGAGCAAATGTAATGGTACGTAAATTCGGTTGGTGCACTGTTGGTGTGAAGCTGACTCTGTTCAAAGCGTACTGTTCACCTATGTACACTGCACATCTGTGGTTGAAATATAAAAAAGCCAACCTTCAGAAACTGCAAGTGGCATACAATGACGCTTTGAGGATACTTTTAAAAAAGGCCCAGATGGACCAGTGCGAGTGAGCTGTTTGTGAGCACTGGAGTGAACACACTGCAAGCGGTTCTGAGAAATGGAATGCACAGGTTTATCTGCCGGTTAAATGATTCTGAGAATCTAAATGTTGTGGCAATGGTGAACATTATGTATAGTGACACGCGCTGCACGTCTCAGTTTTGGGGGCATTGGTATAAGTGGATTTTAAAAATGAGTCATTAGATTATTATGTTTTTTTTTATTCCTTTTGTACTGTGTCTTGTTTTTTTTTTTGTATGGAGCTTGAGTCTGAAAATAAAGCTTATCTATCTATCTATTTCATTGTTGTTTTTGAAATTTTTAGTCTTCCAGGTCATGGTAATCTAACTTGACTTGCTTTTAGTTGCTGCTACAAAGCACCTAGGAATATTGTACTGTGACTTTTTAAGGGCTGGAGAACTGAGACCGCTAGGGACCCAACGCATGCACCTGACTCTACCACAGTGAACCACTTGGGGGACACTTCTGACACAGCCATACTGGACAACATGGAGGACACCTTTGACTCAACTGCACCAGCAGCTCAAAAACATCAGCAATGTTCAACCAATCAATGGTAAAATATAATATACTTGGATTGAAAATTGTATTCTTCTCAGAAGACAGTATATAAATGTGATTTTTATCATAACAAACATTTCAATTATTTTTTTCCAGATCACCACCAAGACACAATAATTGGTACAGCCCAAGTTTCCTTAAAGAGCTCCAACAAAAAGCAAGGTAAAAGAGCATTTACTGGTCACATTGAAAAAACATTCAGGTTAGCAGAGAGCCATTAAACCATTGTTAAGCAATTTATAATGTGCTTTCATTTTTGACAGCTGAGAAGGTGAGAAGCAAGTGGACAGGTGATGAAGTTAAGGCTGTTGAACGACACATGATTCGTTTCATAACAAGCTGCAAAGTACCAGGTAAAAGGGACTGTGATGCCTGAAAGACAGAGACTGGTCTGCCATCAAATACTACATTCATAACAGAATCACAGCATTAAAAGGAAGATGAATAGATAGAATGCACTGTGATAGATGCAGTTAAACTTTTTTCTTTTTATTTTGTACAAGACTGTGTGAAGGTGTTCACTGCAGCCAATGTTCAGATTTATGAGCACCTGTTGTGGGGGTTTTAATTTGTTTGTGTTCCCCACTCTTCTGAGTTTTATTTACAGTCATCTTATTTATTTACTAAACTAAATTATGGCTGGCCATAATATAGTTGGGTGCACAGTGTAATTTGTCATGTAAATGTTGTTTGTTTGTTTGTAACATAACAAACATGTCTTGTGTACTGCATGACCTGCAGCACAGATCTGTGTTGCTCATAGCCCATTCTGGGCCTTGTTTGCCTTTTCATTAAAAGCAAGAAAGGCAGAAAGTGTTCCCATGATTTTCTTTCACTTGAACATTTACTGCTTCATAAATCCAACACAATGATAAGTAGATTGACCACATTTGCTCACTTTTGTTGTCTGAACATGTGATATTTCTGACCAGGTTACCTGATTAGTGAGCATATACATGTATGATTATTATGTAGATATTTCAGACGTATATAACAGAAGCAAAGTTGCAAATTCTGACTCTATCCCTACTTGGTCTTTATAAGTCACAAAAACCTGAACATTGTGTATATCTAAGGGTTTCACAATTCACTGACATATGTATATATACATATATAATGACACAACATGAAATAACAGTGTTTGATGTCATGGTACTCATTTGTCACATGCCACACTGTTGGAAAACCTTATAAAAACTACGTCAGTTTTAGTCTACGATATCTCCAGAACATTTTCACGTCTTTATCTCACTGTTGGACAAACTTGGGGCTGGTCATTTTGGTACTGTTGCTATGGAAACACAAACAAATACATCATGTATTATACCGACCTAAACGGTTAATAACAACATACAGAAACTTCCTCAAGTAACTTTTTTTGAGTTATTTCATGCAAAAAAAAAAACATTCTTGTCTTGGATGCTGCGTTTTTTGTTTTTTTAAATACTTTCTTCCACCATAAGTGTCTTTCATTTCCTCTGGCGCCCACACGGACGCCATGACTCACGTCTAATCCTCATCCTCATCCTTGGACCAGATTAAAAATTCTTCCGTTAGAACAGGTCACTGCTGCCACTTTTCTTTTCTTCTTCTGTTTTTTAATTCAAGCCGTTTCCTGCAGCACTTCCTGTTCTGTGATTAAAATAACTAGAACTAAACTGGACTAACACTAAATATAACAGCTGTGAAACGAGGCTGACACCTGACATGTCACACATGAGAAGTCATAAGAGCAATGAAATATGAATATTTAAATAGAGGAATATTTCCTTTTTGATAAACCTGGACCAGCTCTTGGTTCAGGGAAACCTGGAGCAGCTCTTGGTTATGCTGCTGTAGACCTGGACTGCACTCTCTCACACTCAGGGTGTGAATATGAATATATATGAATATGGTGTGAATAGATCATCACCATTATTATAATGATGATGCCATCAAGTGCTTATCAGTATAACTTGTATCAACAGTCTCTGCTGCTGCTTCTATAAATGACATCATAGTCCTATGAACATGTCATCATCACACATCTCTGACTCTAAGTGTCCTGTATAAACTTAGAACGTGATACAGTTGTTGTGTATCTGCTCCTGGTCTCTACCTCTCCCCCCTTGTCTCTCCCCCTCCTCTCCTCTTTCACCCCAACCGGTCGAGGCAGCTGCTGCACGTCTGTGAGTCTGGTTCTGTCACAGATTTCTCCATGATGTCTTTGTACAGAGCCTTGAGATAATGGATGTTATGATTTGGCGCAGTACAAATAAAATTGAATTGAATTGAACTTGAGTAGGGGCCACACGGTGGTGTAGTGGTTAGCACTCTCGCCTTGCAGCGAGAAGACCCGGGTTCGAGCCCCGGTTGGAACAAGGGCCTTTCTGCATGGAGTTTGCATGTTCTCCCTGTGTGTGCGTGGGTTCTCTCCGGGTACTCCGGCTTCCTCCCACAGTCCAAAAACATGCAATGTGGGGATAGGTAAATTGGACACTCCAAATTGACCATAGGAGTGAGTGTGAGAGTGAATGGTTGTTTGTCTCTATCTGTGTGTGGCCCTGCGATGGACTGGCAAACTGTCCAGGGTGTACCCCGCCTATCGCCCGATGTAGCTGAGATTGGCACAGCACCCCCCGCGACCCTCTGGCAGAGGATAAAGCGGTAGATGATGACTGACTGAACTTGAGTAAAGATTTGCTTTCTGGAGCCACCATTTTAAATGCTTCTCTGCTGCCTCGTGTGGTCACTTTGTGTCACTGTGGTTTTCATACACCGAGGTCCTATCATACCACATATGAACTCAGTGAAGGAGGCAGCAGTGGATCAACGACTCCTGTGTGCTGTCATGTCAAATGACTCATTTCTCTCTGGAGTTTGGTGCAGAGAGTGAGTGGTTTACAAACTTCAGTTTTCAGTCAGAAAAAGTAGAAATTTAAATAGACCTTTAATTGAGCTCAAACTCGTGTAATGATAAGATAAACAGATATAATGTCAACACACTTCTGACAGGAATGTGTGATCTCAGGGTCTGAGGTGTAATTAACATACTGACGCGCGTCAAACAACACACACACACACACACACACACACACTGCTGCCTCCATCACTAAGTTCAAATGTCTTATTTTGTCACTTCAGTGTTTGAAATCCTTTGTTCAGATTGACGTCAGTGACACAAAGTGACCACACGAGGCAGCAGAGGACCAGCAGCTAAAAATCACTGGTTTTCTCTATGGGCTTTGGTGTGGGAGAGTGAGTGGATGGAGCTGTTAATCTATGACCTAAAAGAGCGTAGACTTAATCTGACATAGATTGTATTAGGTGTCAGTACCTCGTCATCAACACAACAAAGTAGATTAAAGTGATATGATGTGGTTTTTATTGATGTTGAAAATGTCATTCTTCATTAAGCCACAGAAACAGAAACCACAGACACTGATGATGTTTGGAAAGTGCAAAAACCCTCTGAGTGTCATGAGTTTCCTGTCACTGTGGACACGTTCTTCACTGTCGTTCACAGAGCAGCAGGAGGACAGAGGTCATCCTGAGGTCACGCACACTCAGTTTCACCTGCATCACAGCAGAAACCACACTTCCTCATTCATGGCATAATCTGCTCATGTGTGTTTCATTTTCCATGTGTGTGTGTGTGTGTGTGTGTGTGTGTGCGTAACTCTGAGTGTTGTTCTGCTCACACGCAGCAGGGGGCGCTGTTGTCAGGCAGCATGAAGAGGAGGAGGAGGAGAAGCAGTGCATGCTGGGACAGAAAGGCTCGTCAGTGAGAAGATGATGTTCTTCAGACAAAGAGTCAAACTCTTAACATCTTTATTTACTTTGTTTTCTATTAGATTGAAAACCTTGAAGTTTATTTTATATTATTTTGACTTTATTTTATACAAAGCATTTATTCATTTTTAATTGATTTTACTTTCTGTATCTTTTAATTCCACTTTCAAACATTCACTTTTTGTTATTTTTATCTCAGTGTGTGTGAACCTGTGTGTTTCAGGCTGGTTCTCAGCAGCAGGGGGCGCTCACAGCGCAGGACGGCGGCTCAGTTAATGACAGACATGTTGATTTTTTAAGTCTTTATTGATGGTTTCAACAAAGAATGAATGAGACGAGCTTTGACCTCGTCCACCACTGAAGCTGCTGTCTCTTCATGTCCTACAGAGGACACAGAGACACTGAGGAACCAGGACAGACCCGGAACCCAGGATAAACCGGTTCAGTGAATGTGGTCCTGAAGGTGTGGAGGTGGATCAGTGAGTCAGAGGAGACGCTGTAGAAGGACAGAGTCCCAGCAGGACAGTCCACATACACTGATACTCTGTGAGAGACAGAGGACATGATGGGTGTTCGTGTCCCACAGTGAAGGACAGAGTTACCATGATCATCAGAGCAGATCAGACTCCAGGACTGATCATTATATCCAAACACACAGTCAGAACTGTGGCCTTTCCTCTTGATTCCTCTGTAACTCAGTGATATATAAACATCTCCTCTCCACTCGACCTCCCAGTAACAGCGACCAGTCAGACCAGGTCTACACAGCAGCTGAGACCAGAACTCAAATCTGTCTGGATGATCAGGATACGACTGATATTCTGTCACACAGGTCACTTTCCTGTTGTCGTCAGACAGTTTGAGTTTTCTGTTCATTGTGTTTGTGTCCAGTTCCAGTTCACATGAATCTGATGAAGACAACGAGACACAGCTGCAGTTTATTGATGATCAGCTGATATGTTGTTATTTCCTGTAAATCCATACTTACACTTCCTGAGACCAGGTTTTAACCTCTGCTCTCCAGCATGGTCCATCCTGGAGGAAGAAACAGTCTGAATGAGTTTCTGTCCAACATGAGTCCAAACTGTTGTCTTAATGACGCACTCTGGTGGACACAATGATGAACTACAAGGACAGGTGTGTTTCAAAGAGAAGACGGTGGCTGTTTCTCAATACTCAAGTATGCAAGTATGTATGTATTGTTCTGCTGTAGTTCTGCTGTAGTGCTGCAGCCTCATTAGCGCCACCTACTTGTGTGCTATGACTTTTCTAAGCGTTTCAATTAACCATGGCGACAAAAATCGCAAAAAACTGCCATATAACTTCCACATGCCGTGGATTTTCTAGCAAGTACGCACAAGTACGCACAAGTATGGATATTGAGAAACGGCCGGTGTCTGCAGAACCGGAGACCACAGTTTCAGGAGGCTACGCATTTACTCAGCAGCGCCACCACGTGGACAACACAGAAGACAACTTCTGTTTATACATTTGAAACCCACCACGAGTAAACCAGCAACAAGTTGGCCCAGCACAAACCAAGTAAACAAAGAAAATAGATAAAATAGAGGGATTTCATTTGTATTTTTTACAGTGTATCAAATCGCAGTATTGTGGGTCTAAAAAGCATAAACTTTGTATTTGAATTACGGTTGTTTGATCGCTTGCTTGAATTGAGACCTAGTTTCCAGTGCTTTCGTGGTTTTTTCAGCTGCGCGTCACAGAGGAAACACATGGCTACTTATGCAGCTGCTGCTGCGGAGGCTCGTCGCTGTTACTGCTGCTTCCAAAACTTGTGTGTTTTCACCGTTGAATGAAGAATGAAGAACAACTTGATTGTAGCTGTTAGATGACGAACATCTCGTACACAACTCACTACAAACACCACAGAATAAAGACATCTTTACTTTAGTTTGACCATAGACTGTTTGAAGTGGACCAGGACTGTTCTGTACCCAGTACCAGGACTTCTCACATGATGCTGCTACTCTGTGCAGATGATCTGTCCAGTTCATGGTTCTGGTCGTTTCTCAGGCTGAACTATGTGACATTCACTCGTTCTCACGAGGTGTTTAAAAAGTGTCACTAATGTTTGGTTATACTCACTGACAGAGGAAAACATAATAACAGGACATCTTCAACCTGAACCTGCTGACAAGTTTGAATACTGCTGATGAACATGAAGAGGAAGGAGGAGGAGGAAGAGGAGAATACCTGAGAGTGTCCAGTCTCCAGTGAGGACTCTTCAGTCCAGCAGACAGCAGCTTCTCTCCTGAGTCTCCTGGATGATTGTAGCTCAGGTCCAGTTCTCTCAGATGGGAGGGGTTGGAGTTCAGAGCTGAGGTCAGAGAAGAACATCCTTCCTCTGAGACCAGACAACCTGACAGACTGGAGTTAAGAAGATATGATGAACTCAGTGATTCAGAAAAAACATCTTCATCAACAAGAACCTAAAGAAGCAAAGAGTCTGAGTCAGAGTTCTGACCTGAGAGTCTCCAGAGAACAGTGAGGGCTCTTCAGTCCATCACACAGCAGCTTCACTCCTGGATCCTGCAGGTCGTTGTTACTCAGGTCCACGTGTCTCAGACAAGAGGACACAGAGCTGAGGACTGAGGACAGAGCTTCACAGCTTCTCTCTGAGAGGTTACAGCCACTCAGTCTGAGGTAGAAAATAGTGATGAACAAAAGGTTAAACATGTTTGTCTTGTGCTCTTTAGAATATGTCTTATTAATATTTATATACTGATCCACGTACAGAGCTTTGGTGGAGACTTTGACCACCGGCAGCAGCTTCAGAAGAGCCTCCTCTGAAGCAGAGTATTTCTTCAGGTCAAACTCTTCCAGATCTTTTCCTGGTGACAGTAAGATGAAGACCAGAGCTGACCACTGAGCTGGAGACAGTGTCTTTGTGGACAGGCGTCCTGATGTGAGGGACTCTTGGATCTCCTCCACAAGAGAACGATGGTTCAGTTCATTCAGACAATGGAACAGGTTGATGCTTCTCTCTGCTGACAGATTCTCACTGATCTTCTTCTTGATGTACTCAACTGTTTTCTGATTGGTCTGTGAACCACTTCCTGTTTGTGTCAGTAGACCTCTTAAGAGCTTCTGATTGGTCTCCAGTGAAAGACCCAGGAGGAAGCGGAGGGACAAGTCCAGGTGTCCATTTGGACTCAGTAAGGCCTCGTCCACAGCACTCTGGTGCAGATGATTCAGTTCAGGTTTGTTTGTTTGTATGGACCACTGGCTCGTTGTTGGTTCTTCTGACAACAGATTTGTTCCAGAGGTGATGAAGGTCAGATGAACATGAAGAGCAGCAAGAAACTCCTGAACACTCAGATGGACAAAGCAGAAGACCTTGTCCTGGTACAGGCCTCTCTCCTCTTTAAAGATCTGAGTGAAGACTCCTGAGTAAACTGAAGCTGCTGTGATATCGATGCCACACTCTGTCAGGTCTGATTCATAGAAGATCAGGTTTCCTTTCTGCAGCTGCTCAAAAGCCAGTTTCCCCAGAGACTCAATCATCTTCTTGTTCTCTGGACTCCAGTGTGGATCCGTCTCAGCTCCTCCATCATATTTGACCTTCTTCACTTTGGACTGAACCACTAGGAAGTGGATGTACATCTCAGTCAGGGTCTTGGGCAGTTCTCCTCCATCTCTGGTTTTCAGCATGTTCTCCAGAACTGTTGCAGTGATCCAGCAGAAGACTGGGATGTGGCACATGATGTGGAGGCTTCGTGATGTCTGGATGTGGGAGATGATCCTCCTGGCCTGCTTCTCATCTCTGAACCTCTTCCTGAAGTAGTCCTCCTTCTGTGGGTCCGTGAACCCTCTGACCTCTGTCACCATGTCCACACAGTCAGGAGGGATCTGATTGGCTGCTGCAGGTCGTGTGGTTATCCAGAGGTGAGCAGAGGGAAGCAGTTTCCCCCTGATGAGGTTTGTCAGCAGCACGTCCACTGAGGTGGACACTGTGACGTCAGTCAGGATCTCAGTGTTGTGGAAGTCCAGAGGAAGTCGACACTCGTCCAGACCATCAAAGATGAAGACCACCTTAAAGTCTTCAAACCTGCAGATTCCTGCTTCTTTGGTTTCAGTGAAGAAGTGATGGATGAGTTCCACCAAACTGAACTTCTTCTCTTTCAGCACATTCAGCTCTCTGAAGGTGAAGGGAAACATGAACTGTACGTCCTGGTTGCTTTTGTCTTCAGCCCAGTCCAGAGTGAACTTCTGTGTTAACACTGTTTTCCCAATGCCAGCCACGCCCTTTGTCATCACTCTTCTAATTGGTCCGCCTCTTCCAGCTGAGGCTTTAAAGATGTCTTCTTGTCTGATGGATGTTTCTGGTCTGTCTGATTTCCAGGAAGCTTTTTCAATCTGTCTGACCTCATGTTCTTCATTGACCTCTCCAGTCTCTCCCTCTGTGATGTAAAGCTCTGTGAAGATCTCATTCAGAAGGGTGGAGTTTCCTGCTTTAGCCACGCCCTCAAACAAACACTGGAACTTCTTCTTCAGGTTTGATTTGAGTTCACGTCGACAAGCTGAAGCTCTAATTTCTGACAGAACACAAGAAAATAAATCAGTGAGTGGATCATTGAGAAAATAAGATGTTCTTCCTTTCACATTAAAAGTCCTCTTACTGTCAGCGAGCTTCTCCTGCTTCATCCTCCTTAAGAAGTCCTCTGTGATCTTCAGAAAGGCCTCTCTGCTGCTCCTCTGCTCCTCATCCTCCCTCTGACTCTCTGAGACTTCTGTGTGATCTGTATCCAGAACCTTGTGGATCTTCTTCAGCTCGTTCTTCACAAAGCAGATGATGTTCTCCTCCAGCAGCTGGAACAGAACATGTGAAGTTTAACCTCAGATGATCAGTGACAGAGTGAAGTCCTGCAGGTCCACAGAGCAGCATCCAGACTGTCAGGACCAGGAGCCTCATGTTTAAAAGAGTGCGCAGCTTTCATACTAAAAGACGGTGTACGCACAAAATTTATAAAGTACGTACGCAAATAAAATCTCAGATTTATAAAACTGTGCGTACGCCAAGTCCTGCGCACCTTTTCTTTATACATCCCATCAAACGTGAAACTGAGCGGAGATGAATGAGGAACACACCACGCCCACCCACAAATGAATATACAAATGACTCTAAAACGCCTTCGTCCTGAAGAAAAAGGACAACTGCGGCAGCAAAGAAAGAGGGAAATAAAAGAAAAAGAATGAAAGTGCACGATCAACTTGTCAATTTATGATGTATAAATCTGTAAAAATAGATCATTTTGGTCGTTTTTTTTGGAATTAGTGTTAAACACAAAGGAACTAAATGTCAGGGTCACAGCGACTGCTCTCATATTAATATTGATGCTTAAAAAACTGGCTGTGCATTGATAGTTGATCCTGTGCATGTTTTTTTCTGGTGTAACATGTATGTTTAGACATGACTGATCCATGTGAGCTGAATTTACAGATTATTTCAACAATCTATAAGTGTCACACGTCATCATCTACACACATTACGCACAAAATAAGCAGACAGAGTTCACGGAGTTACTCCATGTAACCATTCATTACTGTCACTGATTGTGTTGTGGATGCTGCGCCTTTCTCTTTCGATGAAAGGCGCAGCGGTGGCGGAATAACTTTTTCGTAGTTATTTCGTTATCGTGTGGATTGAAATGGGATAAAGAAAATGTTCTACTCAACGTTCAAGTCCCGTTTTCTTACAACAAATGAGTCTGTAACTTTATTTTGCGTTTAAAACATTATAGACTGACGTGTGTTCATGTGTTCGTGTGTTCATGTCAGCAGCTGTGTTTACATCACTGTGTTACATAAAGAAAATATTCATCTGTGGAAAATTAATTTCAGTAATTTGCTCAAAGTAAATAAGTGAGTCTCCCTCTCTCTCTCTCTCACACACACACACACACACAGGTTTGTAGTGTGTGTGTTCGCTCACAGGATCAGTTTCGTCTTCAGTGTCCTCTCTGATGTTATCCACATATGTTCAAACGTACGTGGTGTATCAGTATTGTTTGTCACAGAAAATTCATGTTTGTCACTTTAGACACATTAATAATATTATTTTCAAACACTGTGATAAGTTTCAGAGCTTAATATTGCAGCGTCTCCACCTGACAAGAGTTTGCGGAGCTCTCGGCAAATTCTCACGACAGCTCGAGAGTTTGCGCTGCGATGCGCAAACTTCCACGCCAATTACATTTTTATACATGCCGTCTGTGCGTGAAAGCAAGCGTACGCCGTCTTTTTGTGCGTACGTACGGTTTATACATGAGGCCCCAGGACTCTGCTTCAGTATTAACAGTAGTGTCATGTTTGTACATTTACACACCTTAAATATGGAGTCCAGGTCTGCTCCATGCTGCTGGACAGACTGACCACTGAGAACCTCTGTCCTCTGCTGATCAACTCTGAGGAGAAAAGATTCAGTGTCATTTACTAAACAATCATTTGTTTCTACCAGGTTTTCAATGTGCTGCACCTACGATTCTTCTTCAGCCAAGTTCACATGACATGAGTTTGACAGGTTGAAGACAAAAGTCCCCGAAGGACAGTCTCTAGTGTTTGTTATGTGTGAAGTCTCAAAGACACAATCAGAGAGGCTTGTCCATGAGTCCCTGACCAATCACGGACTCTGACTAGATTTACTGCTGGAAACGTATTCAGAGACGAGGACAGGCTGAAGACGTTTAGTGGAGACAGAAAAACAACATTGGTCCACCAAAGAGAAGAAGAGTGTTTTTCTGGATTCAACATGTTTTGGACGAGACCGGCTCCCCCTGATGGAGGATCATGTAAGTGTGTGTTACTATGTGTGAAATTCTTACATCAGTTCATCATGTTTTTGTCCATCCTTGAAGTTAATATAACGATCTATAGACTGGTCACTCTTCATGGACACACAGCTGGGTCCAGGTCCAGGTCTGGCAGAGTCTGGTCCCTGTTGATGGATCCTCCTACAAACACAGGACATGACATGTAAATACAACATCTGCTGTGATTGATCTCATTAATGATCTACAGTATCAGGAGACACAAGGAAAACAGGTTTGTGTCAGAAATGGTTGAGTGTGACCCAGATGGTGTCAAACTCTACACTGATTAACACATTTAAGACTTCCACATCTTCAGTCAGATCACTTTACCCAAACCCAAGCACGTGAGCCAGGACTGTTCAACAATCATTCCACATTTCTTATTTTTTCATGGGTCCAGATCTGAGATTAAATGGGGACGGGTCTGTTTGGGACTTGGGTCCAGAATGTCTTGGGTCTGCATGGTTCTGGGTCTGAATTCTCAAATATTAGGTGTCTCTGGTGCTACATGGTGGATCATTTGAGTTGTTGACCTGTGAAGACTTCCACCCTCCATCATCTGACCTCTGTTCTTGTTTGAAGGTCAAAGGTTCTTCCATGGACCAGTCACTCTTCATGGACACACAGCTGGGTCCTGGTCCAGGTCCAGCAGAGTCTGGTCTCTGTTGATGGATCCTCCTACAAACACATGATGTGTAAATAAAACACTGAGCTGTGACATGGAGACGAGTCACATGATCCATGAGATCCTCATCTCACCTCTGACCCTCATGTTCCTCACACAGAGTGGTTTTAGAGGGCGGAGCTTCCTCTTCACTGTCCTTGATCTGATTCATAGCAGAGCGCCACCTGCTGGGAGAATAAAACTCGCTCATTACAAGTTCTGCTAACATGGGTGGACCACATTGACCTAATGTGGGCCGGTCAGCAAGAAGACTTTTTTTAACCACAGAATTGGCCGACATGACCCTCATTGGCTGACTGAACAATCGGCACAGCCCATTGGTTTATGCTAATAATGGACTGTCAGTCACTCAGTTACTGGTTCATTTCATGGTTTAAACAGAAGAGCCCGCCCTCTGGTGGTCAGGTAAGAAGCTGCCCAATAGATAGATACATACATAGGTATGTTAAACATCTGGACTTTGAAGAGATGTCGTTAATTGTGACGATTGAGAATAAACGTTTAATTTAACTCAGTCCAGCAGAACTTCTCTTTCACCAAAAGCACAAATGTCCTCTAAACCAGTGATTTACAAACATTTAAGTCACTGAACAACAGAATCAGTGACGTGAGATTCATGAGCTTCACAGTAAAAACATCAACTTTTTCATTTTCACTGCATTTCTTTTTCAATCCGTGTTTCTGCTGCACGTCACATGTACTTTTATGTGTTATCATCTATGTGTTTTTTTATATTGTTTCTATGTGAAATAAACTAAACAGCTGATGGAGACAGAGTGAGTCAGAGGAGGCGGAGTTAAGTCATAAGAACATGATGGATCTGTAACAGGGAAGTGATTGTTTTGCAGTTAGCAGCACTAGCCAAGTTAGCTGAGAGAGGATCCACTTTTCAGACAAAGGTCAAAGTAAAAGAAAACGAGTTCATATCTTAGGAATTATTGAACAGGAAATTCCACTTTTCACTGTAGCTGTCACTTTTACTCCATGATTTATTCTTTAGCTGTGACAAAGGAACACGACTCTCTCTACAAAAACAAACACAGTGAACTTGTAGAAAAGTCTTTTGTTACAACCAGGTGACGTTTGAGCTCCAAACAACATCTGGTCGTTAACAAGAGTTTGTGTTTATAGATGTTACATTTAAATATGTTTGATGTCAAACCATCACTCAGTGAATTAAGACCATACAGAAGTTCAGCTCGTGGGTTCTGAGCATCCACGTGATTCCAGTGTGTAATATCACATGTCAACCAGCAGATGTCAGCATTTATACTGTGTCAGCAGAGCTGCTTCTAAAGGGTTGGGCCTTCTTCACGTTCAGAGGAACCAGGAAATGTTCACATCCCATAATAAGACAAGTTTGCAGTATTACACCAGACATTTAAGCCTCTCAGTGTCACTACAGGGTCAATTCATTCTGTGTAAAAACCTCAGTCACTGAACAAGAGTCAGTGACGTGAGATTCATGAGCTTCACAGTAAAAACATCACGTCCACTCAAAGTCACGTGTGATGAGATGAGTTTAGTTTCGTTACCTTGTGAAAGCAGGAAATGATCGTCATGAAGCTGCTGAACGTCTGTGAAGTGATTCTGCTGCTGAACAGGAAACAAACCACAGACCAAAGTTTTCTCAAGTCTCATCTGAAGGAAATGTGATGAATGTGATCAAATCCAAGACAGTCTGGCTGCAGACCTGCTCTGTCAGGACCCTTCGTTGCAGTCCTGCACTGTGAGGTCTCCTGCGCTGTCAGGACCGGAAGTTGATTCGAAGCCTTTCAAAATAAAAGCGAGCATACCGGAAGCACGTATTCAAAATGAAAGCGAAAGCATGTATTTTTCGTTCCCCATGTGAAGTTGAGTAAAAGTCAAGTGACAACAACTTTGCAGTTGGCTAAACAGCTAAACAGTCTTTATTCACTAGAACATTATGTTGTACTATATATATTGCCCTGTAAAGTTATATTAATTTGAAAGAATTGGGTTTTGGACTTTTGGGTAGTTTTTAGCGTTGTTATCGTGTCGATAGTGCTCACTTAAATGTGCCATTTTCCTACTCAAAGACCAAGAAAACTGAGTTGTATCATATAGTTTTTATATAATGATGTTTTACTTATTACGACATTATTTGTCTCTTACAGATGCATATTTCAATCTTAAGTACCGGCACTACGCCCAAAGTTGAACGCTGCACATCATGCTGCAAGCAATTTCACTGCCCCCTGTGCGTAAAAATGAAACCAACAAAATTGTCCAAGCTGCAGAGCCACTTAGAGGCACATAGGAAAGGTGGCATTTTATTTAAAGGTAAGCATAATGTATTTGTCTGTGTGTTTGTACTCATAAGTATGAGCCAACGCTACTAACGTCTGACAGGTTGTGGTTTGGCTGGTAAAAGTGGAAAAGGAAAATGAGGGGAATGTAAGTTGCAGTGAAGAACACCTCACCTCACAGTTTTAGTCACTTTCAAAAATGAAAAGTTTAGAATCAGATTCTCTGCTCTGCAAGTCAAAATGTATGTGAGTTATGTGAGCCAAATCAATAGCAGAAAATGAAAAGTTAAGTGAAAAGTGAAAACTTTAGAACGTTGCTGATGTGTGTGTGTGTGTGTGTGTGTGTGCACACTCGCACCCAGAAAGAGAGTATAAACAGTATTTATAGTGTGTACTTACTTATTTGTCATTGGTCCCTAACTAAGACGTTTTGTTTGCATGGTTTCATGGATCCAAATGAGGAGGACAAAGAATTGATTCTGGAGCCTTTTAAGTTTTTGTTTTACCACATCGAAGATATGTGGCTCTTCTGTGAAGAGATGATGGACAAAAGAGGGTACTTGGTGTACTGTGAATACAAAGAGCAGGAATTTTAAGAAAAAAACAAAGAAAATCGACCATTTGATTGGTATGTTTTCTTTGTGTGAGCTATAACACTAAAAACACTTATCATTAAAATCATCAAAAAATCAAAAATAAAATAAAAAGACATTTGAAAGTTTGTTTTGTGTCTACTGTTTTCTCTTGTAACAGAGGTTATTGGTTATCTGGCTCATGTAACTAGGTATTCAGTAATTCACTTTGAATACACAAAGCTAAGTTCATTTAAAATCATCAACCCTCACACCCTCCATTGGCAAATCCATGTAGTCCGACAGCACAAGGTAAGAACATAGCACAAACAATATTAAGCAATTCTTAAATGAATTATGAGGTGTTACAATTGCAAACACACATAAGATATGCCTATATAAAAAAAATGAGTAAATAAATATGTAAATGTCTCCAACAGTGCAGGGGGCTACATTTTCAATGATAAATAATGGTATAGAAGCAAAGAACAGTCAGCAATAGGTTGGAGTGTAGATGCATTATGCCATCACCCATTAAGGTACCTGCTGCTGAAACATGTTTTGTCAAACTGAAAAAAAATCCAGTATGATGAAATGATGTATTGTATGATGAAAATATGTATTCTGTGGGTAATGGGGGCGGGACTAGATAAGCTTTTGCTTCTCCTGCTTTCCCTTTCGGTTATGTGTATTGTGTGAACTACACTAAGATGATGTGTGATGATAATTGATCTGAATGACATGACCGAAATAAACATATAAATAAATAAAGGTGTATTTACAGAGATTTATTATTTCAAAATGAATTTGGAGTGCAGATTAACTAACAGCTGTCCTTTTTACAAATAAAATAAAATTAAATTAAAATACTGGCATAAAATAATGCATGTTTTGAGTAGGCTCATAGTGTTTTAAGGGGATCATAATAGCTGTACATCTAGTTTGCACTGATTATCTGTAGAATAACCCTAGAAATGGTCATAACGTTTTGTATTTTCTTTTTTTTCATATATAATATTTTGTTTGTTTTTTATCTTGACATTTTCCTGTGTTTTTTCACCTTATCCAGTTGAACTGGGAACGAAGAATACGTGCTTCCGGTATGCTCGCTTTTATTTTGAAAGGCTACGAATCAACTTCCGGTCCTGACAGTGCAGGAGACTTTAGAGTGCAGGTCTGCAAAGAAGGGTCCTGACAGTGCAGGTCTGCAGCCAGACCCCTCTCAATAACTGCTCTGATCTAAACTTTACTCTAATCGACTCGACTCAGTTTAGTATCAGCCATGTTGTTTTCCATTAAAAAATGGCGCTGCCCGAGCAGCTGCTGCTTACAATGGCTCTCCCTTCTTTCTTACTTTTTCTCATTTTTTCTCATTTTTTCTGGCGTGTTTCACGCTTTTTCCTTAAAATGGTCGAATCCTGCTGTCACCACGCGCACAATGAGACCACTTTTATTACTTTTGCATTTTGTTTAATGCTCTTCTCGGCACTTTTGGGAACTCCGTCGGCAGACACGCTCAGTGGATCCATTGTTTACAGCAGGGATCAGCTGTTGGTGTTGCGCAACACCGCTCTCTCTCTCAGCTTGTTCATCCTGACGGAGACATGGCTAACCGACAGCATACCGGATGCTAACGTGGACCTGCGGGGATTTACTGCGGTGAGAGCCGACAGGAACGCGGAGGCATGCGGCAAACGCAGAGGTGGGGGGCTCATCATTTATGTGAACAACCGTTGGTGTAACCCCGGCCATGTCACCGTGAAGGCGGCTTTGTGTGACCCGAATCTGGAGCTGCTTGCCGTTAGCCTGCGGCCATACTATCTGCCGAGGGAGTTCAGTCACGTGATCGCCCTGTGTGTTTACATTCCTCCGGAGGTCAAGGCGCAGGCTAAAGCAGACGCTGCTTGTGATGAGATTCTTAAAGTCACAGCACGGCTGCAGAGGCAACATCCTGAAGCCTTCATAATTATTTCTGGAGACTTCAATAATGTCACCCTGGACTCTACCCTGGCTGCTTTTCACCAGGTTGTCAACTGCCCCACCAGGAAGAATAGGATGATTGACTTACTGTATACCAACGTTAAGGAAGCATACAGAGTCACCGCCCTTCCCCCACTGGGAAAGTCAGACCACAACCTGGTGTACATACAGCCCCAATACACCCCCCTGGTCAAAAGGCAGGCTGTCACCACTCGCTCCATCAGGAGATGGACTCCTGAAGCTGAGGAGGCACTGAGAGACTGCTTTGATACCACAGACTGGGATGTGTTGCTGGGTGAGCATGCTGAGGACATTGAGGGGATGACTCACTGTCTCACAGACTATCTCAACTTCTGTGCAGACGTGGTTGCCCCCACCAAGACTGTTCGGTGTTATCCTAATAACAAACCATGGGTAACACAGGAAGTCAAGGTTGTCCTCAACAAAAAGAAGAAGGCCTTCAGGACTAATGACAGAGAGGAGATGAAAGCAGCACAGCGGGAGGTGAAAGTCTGCCTGAGGGAGGCAAAGGACTCCTACAGGAGGAAAGTGGAGCAGAAACTTAGGGATAACAACATGAGGGAGGTCTGGAAAGGTGTCAAAACCATCACAGGCCACAAAGCCAAATCCAGCACAGAGGGGGGAGGAGTGGAGAGGGCAAACAATCTGAATACCTTCTTCAATAGATTCAGCCACTCCACCCCACTTCCCACCTTCACTGCGGCCCTCACTGAAGCCTGCTCCCCTCCCCCTCCTGCGACCACAGCCACCCCCCAACCTGCCCCCCCACTCCCACCTCTCTCTGACACCAGCCATCCTCCCCCCCTTCCCTCCTCTCAGTCACCTCCCTGCTTCACAGCTGATCAGGTGAGGGGAGAACTGAGGAAGCTCCGGCCCCGGAAAGCAGCAGGACCAGACCAGGTGTGTCCACGGCTCCTCAAAACCTGTGCTGCGGAACTCGGGGAGCCACTCCAACGGGTCTTCAACCTGAGCCTACAACTTGGGAGAGTGCCCACCCTCTGGAAGACATCATGCATCGTTCCAGTTCCAAAGAAGAACCGGCCCAGCGAGCTGAATGACTTCAGACCGGTGGCACTCACTTCACATCTGATGAAGACTCTGGAGCGGCTCTTCCTCAACCTCCTCAGGCCTCAGGTACAGCACGCTGAGGACACTCTACAGTTTGCCTATCGGGCAGAGGTCAGTGTAGATGATGCCATTCTCTACCTCCTACACCGAGCCAGCTCGCATCTGGACAAGGGAAGTGGCACAGTCAGGATCCTCTTTTTGGACTTTTCGAGTGCCTTCAACACCATCCAGCCCCTTGTACTAAAAGAAAAACTCACCAGAATGCGAGTGGACCCCTGCCTGGTTGCTTGGATTTCCAGCTACCTCACAGACAGACCACAGTATGTCAGGCTGAAGGACATCACGTCTGACACGGTGGTCAGCAACATCGGAGCTCCTCAGGGGACTGTGCTGTCTCCCATCCTCTTCACTCTGTACACTGCAGACTTCTGCTACAACTCTGAAACGTGTCACATCCAGAAGTTTGCAGACGACACGGCCATCATGGGGTGTATCAGAGACAATGAAGAGGAAGAGGAATATAGGAGCCTGGTGAGGAACTTTGTTGTCTGGTGCCACATTAATAACCTGCAGCTCAACACCTCAAAGACCAAGGAACTGGTCATCGACTTCAGGAGGGACAGACCCAGTTCGAGACCAGTTCTAATAGGAGCAGAGGAGGTGGAGGTCGTTCAGACCTACAAATATCTTGGGCTGTGGCTGGACAACAAGCTGGACTGGACAAGCAACTCAAGGCATCTGTACAAGAAGGCCCAGAGCAGGTTGTACTTCCTGAGGAGGCTACGATCTTTCAACATCTGCAAAAAGCTCCTGTGGATGTTCTACCAGTCTGTGGTTGCCAGTGTTCTCTCCTACGCCGTGGTGTGCTGGGGCGGGAGCACAACTAAGGCAGACTTCCACAGACTGGAAAAACTCATCAGGCGGGCCGGCTCGGTGGTAGGAATGAGGCTGGACCCTCTGGTGACAGTGGCAGAGAGAAAAACTGTGGACAAACTGCTGAGCATCCTGGACAATGCCAGCCACCCTCTGCACACTGTCATCAGCAGCCAGAGGAGCCACAGAAGCCTCAGCAACAGGCTGCTCCTCCCCAAGTACAGGACCAACAGGCTGGGGGACTCGTTTGTCCCCCGGGCCATCAAACTGTACAACTCCTCACTGGGGGGGAGGAGGGCAAACAAAAAAAACAAAAAAAACAGTACAACCACAACTATAACATAATAACATGTGCAATAAAACCATAGACATGTGCAATAAAACCATAGACATGTGCAATAAAACTGTAGGCGTGTGTGTGTACCTATGTGTGTATATGTATGTATATACATATATGTATATATGTGTGTATGTGTATATGTATGTATGTATGTGTATACATGTAGATGTGTATGTATGTATGTATATATATATATATATATAGGTGTTGTGTGTATGTAGGTATACATACATATATATAGCATGGGTCACTTTCATTTTTATTTTCATTTTTATTTTTATTTTTATTTTTATTTTTATTTTTATTTTTATTTTTATTCTTATCTTATTTTATTCTACTCTCTATTTTTAACAGTGCTGTGTGTGGATGCTGGAGATGTTAATTTCCCCGAGGGAACCTCCCAAAGGGATTAATAAAGTCGTCTGTCTGTCTGTCTGTCTGTCTGTCTGTCAACGCGGAATGGACGATTCCAACGGTTTTAAAGAGGAAGAGACAGGGCTGCAGAGCAGGTCGGAGGAAACAGGAGAGGAAACGTAGGTTCCGTCCTTTTATTCCATCCATCATCATGGGAAACGTCCACTCCCTCGTGAACAAAGCGGACGAGCTCGCGGCGCTGACCCGGCACCAGAGGGACTTCAGGGAGAGCAGCCTGCTGTGCTTCACGGAGACCTGGCTGAGGGAGATGACACTGGACTCTGTCGTTTCCCTGGAGTGGTTTAAGATGGTACGTGCGGACCGGAATGTGGCTGGGAAGAGGAGAGACGGAGGAGTGGCGGTGTTTATTAACGAGAGATGGTGCGACCCCGCGCACGTCTCCATCAAAGAACAAGTTTGCACAAAGGACATTGAGTTTGTTGCGGTGGGCATCCGCCCGTATTACATCCCGAGGGAGTTCTCGCATGTGATTGTGTACACAGTCTACATCCCTCCCTCAGCCGATGCAGCCGCAGCGTGTGAGAGACTGCACAGCTCAGTGTCGGCACTGCAAACGGAACACCCAAACTCTCTCCTGCTCATAAATGGTGATTTCAACCATGCCTCGCTTTCCCCCTTTTCCCCACGTTCACACAGTACGTGAAGTGCCACACCCGGGAGAACAAGATGCTGGACCTCTTATATGCAAATATAAAGGGTGCGTACACCTCCGCCCCCCAACCTCCACTCGGCCGCTCTGATCACAACCTGATACGTCTGCGACCTGAATACACACCCGTGGTGAGGAGGCAGCCCACACAGAAAAAAACTGTAATGATGTGGAATGAAGAAGCCAAAGAGAGGTTGAGAGACTGCTTCGAGACAACAATGTGGGAGACTTTCTCTGATGGTGATAACATCGACGGCTTCAATGACTGTTTCACAGATTACATCAAATTCTGTGAGGAGAACGTGGCACCAACCCGCAGGGTGCGGTGCTTTGCCAACACCAAGCCATGGGTGACCCCTCAACTTCAAGTCCTGCTGAACAAGAAGAAGAGGGTGTTTGCTTCAGGCAGCAGAGAGGAGCTGAAAGAAGTCCAGCGGGAGCTCAAGCAGGCGATCAGGAAGGCTAAGGAAACTGGAGGAGCAGATGGGGCAGAGCAGGACAAGGGATGTGTGGAGAGGTGTGGATGACGCCGTCATCTACCTGCAGCACCGGGCGCTGACTCACCTGGAGGTCGCCGGGAGTGCTGTGAGAGTCCTGTTCTTTGACTTCTCCAGCGCTTTCAACACCATCTGACCGGCGCTGCTGCGGAGGAAGATGGAGGACGTAGGAGTGGGGACGCAGCTGGCTGCATGGACCACCGACTACCTCATCAACAGGCCACAGTATGTGAGGCTGCAGGACTGCAGGTCTGAGGTGGCCATCTGCAGTATCGGGGCGCCTCAGGGGACGGTTCTCTCACCCTTCCTCTTCTCCCTCTACACCTCAGACTACACCTACAACTCCAGCAGCTGTCACCTCCAGAAGTTCTCCGATGACTCAGCCATTGTTGGCTGCGTGTCTGAGGGGGACGAGCTGGAGTACAGGTCGGTCATCAAGGACTTCATGGACTGGTGTGAGAGCAACTTCTTGTGCTTGAACACCGGAAAGACGAGAGAGATGGTGATCGACTTCCGGAAAAAGACCCCACCACACCCACCGGTGAGCATCCAGGGCTCGGACATTGAGCTGGTGGATAACTTTAAGTACCTGGGTGTTCACCTCAATAATAAACTGAACTGGACCACTCACATCGACGCCCTGTACAAAAAGGGTCAAAGTCGCCTCCACCTCCTGAGGAGACTGAGGTCCTTCGGAGTGTGCAGACCTCTACTCGACTTTTTACGACTCTGTGGTGGCCTCTGCCATCCACTATGCTGTGGTTTGCTATGGAGCGGGCAGCACGGACCGGGACAGAAAGAAACTGAACAGGCTGGTCAGGAGGGCCGGCTCTGTCCTGGGCCGCTCGCTGGAATCGGTGGAGGAGGTGGGACAGAGAAGGACGTTAGACAGACTGTCCTCCATCATGGAGAACACACTCCACCCACTGCACCTGACTGTGGAGGGGCTTGGCAGCTCCTTCAGCGGCAGGCTCCGGCACCCTCAGTGTAGGACGGAGCGCTACCGAAAGTCCTTCATCCCCACTGCTGTTCGGATATTTAACTCCTCGTCGTAAATGTCCACTCACTTACCCCTGATACTTACTCTATATTAGAGTGTAATTTTATCTTTTTTACTATTTATTTTTGTAATTGTCTTACTATTGTATTGTATTTTTTTTTTTTTTTTTTTTTTTTTAATTTTATTTATTTTATTTTTTTTATTTTTTTTTTTTATTCTATTTTTATTCTATTCTCATTTCTTAACTGAGCTGTTGTGAATGTGTCTTTCCCCCCTGGGGGAGGAATAAAGTCATTCAATCTTCAATGACTTCATAGCGCCTCCTCAAAGTGGGCGGAGTCATCACAGCAAGCCTGCGTGATACTATGGTGACGTAGTGTTCTATGGGAGACTAGTAAAGGATTGTCTCCTTAATGAGCCTGTTTAGTTCTACTCCATGTTATGTGGAGAACATTTGTGTTTGTGGTTAAAGGAGGTTTTTGCTCCATCACAGATTATTGCTCCATTTTAAGGCACAATAAAAATCAACGGTCAACTACTGTCTCTGCTGTTTGGCTGTTAGATGAGATGTATTCTTGACATCTGTGACGGAGCGACTCGTAACTAATGAGCACACACACTCGCTAGTAGAGCGCAAAGACGCACACACACACACACGCCGCCACACACACGCTGATAGAGCGCACAGACAGACGCATACAAACAGAGCCGGATTAAATAAATGGACTATACTAGGCAGACTGTATTTCTTGGGGCCCCCTCCATCGATGTTATTTATGAATTGAAATCTGAAACTTACCAAAGTTACTAATAAAAGTTAATTCACATTTTACATAGCGTAGTCTTTGGTTACGAGTTGGTTCTTTGTATGCCAAAATAAGTCATGTGTCGTATATTAAACAGTCTATCAGACTATTTTTTGATTTTTATTACCGTATTTATACGTTACTACAAGGCTCTATTAAATGCTATTAAATGATCCTTATCTTATCCATTGCCAGTGTCATTGTTAAGGCAGTAGTACCAGTAAATCACCAATTGTCAGCATTGCTATGTAAACAGAGCAAATAAGATAAATGTTGTAAGCTATTGCATTTTGCAGAAAATCTTAATTAAATGTGTTGATTAAATTGAATAGTTTTAAAAGTAGTCAAATATACAAAGACCAATAAAGTTTGCAGTAAGAGAAACTGTGCTGTCGTGGTAAAGAGGTTTATTTTCATGGACAAGCATCACCTCTCTTCCATTTTCTGGTATTCAGCTCCTGGTCTGGACTGTTCAGTAGTTTTCTCCACTGGTCTGGATGTTTCTCTGGATGGTGAACTGTGCAGTGTTGTTTTTGGAAGCCATTCTAGATTTAGTCTTAGTTTTAGTCTTTTGGACATAAACGTTTATTAGTTTTAGTCACGTTTCAGTCATTTCTATATGTTATAATTTTAGTCCAATTTTAGTCGACGAAAACTCAAAAAAGTATTGGAGATTACAGTTGGGCAGAAACCTTTAATCTCCATATTTCAACTTTTCAACAGTTTTTTCCATGAATTGATGCCGACTTCATCATGTCACACATAAGTTTGACATGAAATTTCCTCCGCCAGTGGTGCGCCGCAACCGACTCTAGATCGGCTTGGAAGGGCTCGGGGCGAAGGTGGTTTACAGCAAAACCCCGCCCGGACCTCACCACGGACATGTGCACTCACTGCGGCTTCTCCAGCCCGCCTGCCCCCAGCGCGATCGGAGCAGACTGTCCTCAGAACGCCATGACAGCGTCGCTTCTTCAGGACGAGGAGCGTAAATCGCCTTGAAACGCAGACCATGTCATTTTTAGGTTTTGATTGTCCCTCTGTCTGGGCTCCCTGCCAATCGGGCCCTAGGCACTTGCCTAGTTTGCCTTTGCGTAAATCCGGCTCTGCACAACTGCTTTGCCAGTTTCCAGCAACATTTGTAGACCGTCAAGGGTGTACAATTATATATATATATATGTATATATATATATATATATATATATATATATATATATATATACATATATATATATATACACACACTCACACATCCTATATCCTCCCAATCAACCTTGTAGTCTTAAGAAACTGCAGTAATATTTTGTAGCACTCACTCTGGTTCTTGCTCAATACCTCCACCAACTCCCATTCCTCATCAATGTCTCTCAGCTTTCTAATCATCACTTCTCTCTCCCTTTGATATTTCTTAGTGTAGTGACTTGTTCTTCAAATAAAACAACAAAACGAACCTAAGCTACTTGAGGGGGCTGCTGTACTGGTACTCGTAGTAGTTGACGCGTCGTATTCCGGGTCCAATAAATTAATTACACACATTAGCGTCGTATGCAATCACCAACATTTATTAATCCAAACGGACGGAGGTGGCGGCGGTCAAAAAACTTTGGGCTTCCCCAGTCAACAGCACACCTGCCGAGTAATTACCTGTTGCTCTATTTAACACCTTCCTGCACAGTGCAGAGCGCCACCTACTGTGGCCTTCAAGTAGGTATGGCTCTAACACACCGGCCCCTAATTGTAAATGGCAACAGACATTACAATTCCCTTCAAATTAAATTACAGAGCCATAACACCAGTAATACACACAAATTGTACCAAACAATGCCCAATATTTGTACACATAACCTGGTTTCACTCAGAGGTCACCATAAATGTCAACATTAACAACTTGCAGCTTCCTGTAATAGGCATAGCTTAGTGACGGGTCTTTCCAAGCCATCCCACCCATAACGTCTGCGACAGAGCTCTTGCAGCATAACCTTTGCTGGCAGTGTCACTGGTGCAAGAAACCCCAAGGGATCATAAACTGAACAGATTATAGACAACAATCCTCTTCTGCTCTGTGCTTGCTCTTTCACCATCATTTTGAATTTGAACGTGTCCGACTCCACACACCACTGTAATCCAAGGGCTCTCTCGACTGGAAGCTCATCTCTATCCAGATCCAGTTCTTTCCAGTCTTTAGCTCTATGCTCCTCTTCAATGGTTTGCAGCACTGTCCGGCTGTTACTGATCCACTTTGTCAAAGTAAAGCCTCCCTTTAGGCAGAGGTCCCTAAGAGCTTTAACCATCACAACGGCCTCCTCCTCTGAGGGCAAGCTCTTCAAACAGTCGTCAACATAAAAATTTTGCCTGACTGTTTTTACAACCTCTGATGGGAAGTGAGCATGATTGTCTTGTGCTGTCCTCCTGAGTGCAAAACTGGCACAACTTGGAGATGAGACTGCGCCAAACAAATGAACTGTCATCTGATATTCCACAATCTCCTGGCTCACTTTACCATCAGGCCACCATAGGAAGCGAAGAAAGTCCTTGTCCTCTTCAGCCACTTTAACCTGGTAGAACATAGACTGAATGTCTCCCATGAACGCTACTGGCTCCTGTCTGAATCTGGCAAGGACACCTAGCAGTGAACTGGTCAGGTTTGGGCCTTGAAAGCTGGCTGTTGAGTGAGGCACCTTTAAACTCAGCTGAACAGTCAAACACAACACGCAAGGTACCCTTTCTGGGATGACGCACACCATGATGGGGAATATACCAAACCTTTCCATTTTCTCCATCCAGTTGATGTTGAGGCACTTTCTCTGCATAGCCTTTCCTTATAACATCAGTGAAGGAACTGGTGTATTCCTTATGAAACAGTTCATCTTTTCTGAACTTAACCTTCAATCCTAGCAGCCTTTGCTTGACCATGCTAAGATTATTGGGAAGAGTGAGCTGCTCTTTCCTAAAGGGCAAGTTCATACTGTAATGACCATCCTGAAGCTGTGCTGACTCATCCATAATCCTTAAGAATCTGATGTCTTCCCTTGACTTCGCCTTTTCCTCTGTACTTCTTTCATTGAAGTCATGATTGTATTGGTTGTTCAACATCACCTCCAGCTTACACACAGAAATCCTATTGACAGCTGCCACTGAGAACCCTGTTTTAAGTTTGCTGTTCTCTCCGTCTCGAAGGGGACAATTAACTACCCAACCAAGTACAGTTCTTACTGCATACGGGCCATTCCCTTGGCTGTTGACAACTTCCCAGGGTTCCAATACCTTTGGGACGTTGGTACCAATCAACATGTCAACATTGGCGTGTATGCAGGGGATCTGAACTTCAGAGAGGTAAGACCACTGTGACAGCTCTTCCTGTGAGATAATGTCGTTGGAGGTCGCAGGCATTTTTCTTTGAGTGAGAACTTCTGGAAGACTGTAAAAGTCGTTACTGTCAAGACCAGCCACTTCCAAACCATTCAAAACATAAGTGGAAACAACCTTTTCTTGTCCCATGGTGCGTAAAAGGAAACTGGTTCTTCTACCGTCGATGTTCAACTTTCGCATAAGATGCTCTGAACAGAATGTGGCTGTACTGCCGGGATCCAGGAACGCATAGGTTTGTATTATTTGGTCTCCCCTAATGGATTTAACCTGGATTGGCAGAATGGACAAAATGCAACCCTCCTTTCCGGCCCCTGTATGACCACAAGTTTCTGAAGAGGGTGGTTTGACAGGTCCTGTTTCTTTAGAGTGTTCACTTTCTGTTCTGGTTCTCAGCCTTTCAGAAATATGAAGCACCGTAGGATGATTCTGACCACACTCTTTGCAAGTTAGACGCCTGTCGCAATCCTTGCTCATGTGTCCACTACATAGGCAGCCAAAACCCATCCTTTTTTCCTTCAGAAAGATAATTTTGTCTCGATGCTTCTTCCTTTTCAGCTTTGGACACTCCTCCAACGTGTGAGACTGGGCGCAACAGACACATGCATTTTTACACCTTTCCATTGAGTCCTGCCTCTGTGGGATTGAACATGAACCTTTGGTTGTGTCAACAGTAACTGTAGTGGCAAAGCTATCACCTCTGACTCTGCTGAAGTTGGACTGAGACCTGAACTTGTTAACACTCTTGGATGCAGGTAAACCACTTGTCGTGTCCTGAATGTCCCCAAAGAGTGGATCCAAGATGATCTTAACTTGACGTTCGATGAATGAGACAAGATCTTTAAAGCAAGCTCTGCGATTGTACCTCTCCAAGATGTCATGTGCTTTTGTCCTCCATTTTTCTCTGAATTTAAATGGCAATTTTGTCATGATTGCTCTCATATTGGTTGGCATGTCTAGTTCTTGCATATAGTGAAGCTCCTCCATCACGTTGCAACAACCACGCAAAAACAGAGAAAAGGCTTGTAGCGATTTCACATCCTCTGATTTCACTGTAGGCCAAGCCAGAGCCTTCCTTATGTAAGCTGCAGCAATCCCGTATTCATTTCCAAAGTGTTCATGTAGAAGCTCTTTGACCAATTGATAACCTCTGCCAGGAATCATGTGCTGACAGCTCCTCACCAATTCTCTGGGTTGACCTTTTGTAAACTGCTCCAAAAAATACAGACAATCAGTTTCTTTAGCTTTTGATTCCACTCCATGCTCAAAAGCTCTGATGAAGTTTCTGTACTGGAGAGGATCACCGTCGAATACTGGAATGTCTCGAGATGGTAAGGACAGTAAGCATTGTTGTTGAACAAGAGCTGCTGTTATTTCATTCTGCTTATGCATTATGGTGCATAGATCATGTGGATGCGGTTGCTCAACTGATGCAGGCTGCTCCTTATTTATTGGTAAATAAAGAGTTTGATGATGTGCCATATTGTGTTGTTCCATATGTTCCTGTTGTTTTCCTGTGTGTCTCCTGTCCTGATCCAAAGATGCACTGCTGCCCTTTTTCCACAGTGTGTGTGTTCCATGCTCTTGAATCCTTATGACATACTGGGAAATTGGTTTGTGGCATTGCACTCCATGTCCAGGTTTCATACGACTTTGCTGTGGGGTTGAGCCCTTTGGAAGTTGTTTTTTGTTCCATTTCCCTTTGTAGATATGAATTCATTCCATTTGATGATGCGTGGGATTTGCTTGAACATTCTGAAGCAGTTTGTAAAACTGCTAGTTTTGCTGTGGATGCTGCAATGTCAGCATCAAGCTCCAGTTGCTCTCTTTTCATTCTCAGCTCTGCTTCTTGCTTCTCCAGAGCATGTTTTTCCTTTAAAACCGCAGCTCGAGCAAGAAGTGCAGCCTTTTCTGCCTCTGCTTTAATGCGGGCAGATGCTGTTGTTTGACCACTTTTGCTGCTTTTACCACTACATGTGCTTATTCGCTGAGAATGTTTACTGGCAACATTTGATATACTGTCATCAGGATGAACATCATCAACCACATCAACAGCATTTTCAATGTTTCTCAACCATTGTTTAACATCATCAATGAAACCATTTTCAATAAACATTTTTGCAGCAAACCATGTATTTTGTTTCCCACTTTCTTCAGTGGGCATTAAAGGCACCAAAGAATGATGAGCATTTTTTGCTTCTTCACACAAACCAATAATTTTTTCCAGTGCACCTTTTACCTCTGTAACACTGTTTTTATGCATATACTCTTCAGTTACCTTTCTCATATTTTTTACCTTGCTTAATCGATCTTTTCTTACATTTTGAAACTTTTCCAACTTTTCAACAAAAGCCTTATGTGTTAGTTTAACAACTCTTTTACCTATACCCAACTGTGCTTCATTTGAATTTCCCACTTCAATAGAAGGAGCGACAGCAGCCGATTCTGCGACCGGCTCATCAGATTTATCGTTCATAATGTCCTCCTTTTGTTATAATGTGAAAATCCAAGCGATGAGAAAAGTTCAGTCTTAAGACGCGATCATCATTGCTTTTAGCAACCAATGCATTGGGATTACGCTCGCAAAATAGTGTGCACACTTTTATTTATTTATTTTATTATGGCCATGAAACCGGTAGCGCTACTCCTCATACCTTGATGCCTGCGGTGGGCGCCGTAAGATGGTCCGGCGGCAGCACTACCTCGTCAGATGAATCAGCTGATGATCGGTGTCACTCCGGGAAACACGGCAGCTGTTGACGTCTTCCATGCGGCTCGGCTGGTTCGGAAACCCGGCGTTGACTCCAGCGTTGGCTCTGCCTCCGTGCGGTGTCCTTTCCGCGACTAACTACGACTTCTAACCGAAGCGCAGTTTTTTGACTTAGTGTAGTGACTTGTTCTTAAAATAAAACAACAAAACGAACCTAAGCCACTTGAGGGGGCTGCTGTACTGGTACTCGTAGTAGTTGACGCATCGTCTTCCGGGTCCAATGAATTAATTACACACATCAGCGTCATATGCAATCACCAACTTTTATTAATCCAAATGGACGGAGGCGGCGGCGGCGGCGGTCAAAAAACTTTGTGCTTCCCCAGTCAGCAGCACACCTGCCGAGTATTTACCTGTTGCTCTATTTAACACCTTCCTGCACAGTGCAGAGCGCCACCTACTGTGGCCTTCAAGTAGGTATGGCTCTAACACTGACATTGTGTAATAACATGATGAATGGACAGTGATCACATCTGTCTGTATTGTGTTTATTCATAAGAAATAATGTGTTGTTTAATCCCGTATGGCCAAATCTGATCCTCCATATTATATTTTCCTCTTTCCTGCTTCTTTCTGTGCGCCTAGCCACTCCCACTTTTCTTTGGATACTGTAAAACCATCTTCCTTTCCTCTCCTCCTCCCATTGTTTTTGCCATCTCTCCTTGAGTTGTTGTTTAATGGTGCTGTTTATTTCTGTTTTGCTTAATTTTTTTGCTAGATCTATATTATTATGTGCTGTTGCTACTTTTGCCACCGTGTCTGCTATTTGGTTCCCTTTAACCCCTGTAATGTGTGCTGGTATCCATAAAGTCCCATCATCTGAATTCTATATAATGTTTGTTGTATTTCTATAATGAGGTCTTGTCTGCTTTCAGAATGGCTGGATTGTAAACTTATGAGTGATGAACTTGAGTCTGAACAGATGATTGTTTTCAGTGGTTGTATTTCTGCTAATAGAATAGCAGTGAGTTCTCCTGTGTGCACGGATACATTATCACTTCATCGTTTCTGTTGTTTAATGTTTGAAATTCTGCTATGAAGACTCCTATTCCTGTTTTTTGATGCATGTGTGTATACTTGTATGATGTATCCATGATAACTGTCTATATAATCTTGTATTACCTGTGGGTTCTGGCTCTGCATATCTTTGTTTTCCTTCTCTAATCATGTGAGATCTATGGTGGCATCTGGAAGAATCCATGGTGCTATTGTCGACAGTGGTACTGTTGGGCTAACACTGTATTGGTCTACTGTAAGCTCTGATGCCGTCTGATTGATTGTCCATCCAAAGCTTTTTTTGTTTCCTTTCTCCTTTTCCCAACATGGTTTTAACGATGATTCTGATTATGACCCTGTAGTCTGGTCCAGTAGTTCAATGAGTTCTGTATCCTTCTTAATTCTAGTGGCATTTCCCCCATTTCTACTTGGAGTGCTGATGTCAGGGTTGTTTTAAAGCTCATGTGCATAACCTTAGTGCCTGATACTGTAGTCTATCCAGTTTTTTGCTGCAGATCCATACACCACACAGCCATAATCTAGCACTGATCTTAGTAACCCATTATATATAGCCCTTAAAGCATTCCTATCTGCTCCCCATTCCCTACCAACTAAACATCTCATTATATTCAATATTTTCTTACATTTGTCCATTCATTTTTGAATATGTAACTTTCTCATCAAACCATATCCCTAATAGTTTAAAGAATTTCACTCTCCAACTCCTGATTGTATAGTTTCAGTTTTACTTATCTTCTATTCTTTTCTTTGTAAATATCATCGTCGTTTTATTCACTGAGAATTGAATCCCCATTTATATGCCCATTCTTCTATTTTCGTAATATCCCCTTGAACTTTTTTTTACAATGAAATCTATGTTTCTTCCCCTCGTCCAAATTGCCCCATCATCTGCAAATAAAGAACATCCAGAATCCTTTTCTATTTCATTCTAAATGTCATTTATCATGATGGAGAACAATAGCGGACTTATTATGCTTCCCTGAGGTGTTCCGTTTTCTACCGCATACTTCCTTGAAAGTTTTTCCCCTACTCTAACCTGTATTGTTCTTCCTCTCAAAAAACCTTAATCCACTGATACATTCTTCCCTTGACAGTTGAATTAAAAGTCCCTCTCCCCACATCATATCATATCATAAAACAGCCACTACACTCTCTTTGTTTATTTGTGCTTTTCTAATGTCATGTTCTAAGCAGATGACTGGGTCCATAGTACATCTTCCTTTCCTAAAGCCACTCTGGTATTTAGTTATATAACCTTTACTTTCTATATAATAAGTTAGTCTTTCATTTATCATTTATCATCGTCAGTCTTGACGGGTTTGACGTGGCTGACGTGGAAGGTGGGGTGGACCCGCATTGACCTTGGTAGTTTGAGCTGGACAGAGACAGGGTTGACCACCTTGGCGATAGGAAATGGACCGACAAACCTGGGAGCGAGCTTCTTGGACTCCACCCGAAGAGGCAGGTTCTTGGTTGACAACCACACTCTTTGGCCGCTGTGATAGTGTGGGGCAGGGGTCCTCTTGCGATCCGCGGCAGCCTTGTAGGATTTGGACTGCCGAAGGAGGTTCTGGCGGGCCCGCTCCCAGGTTCTCTTGCAGCGTCTCACCAAGGCCAATGCGGAGGGCACAGAGGACTCAGAGTCTGTGGAGGGGAAGAGAGATGGTTGGTAGCCGTGAACAATGTGGAATGGGGACAGACCAGTTGATGAACAGGGGAGTGAGTTGTGTGCCATCTCCACCCAAACCAGTTTTTGGGACCAGGTTTCAGGGTCCTGGGAGGCGGTGATGCGGAGGCCCGTCTCCACCTCCTGGTTTAGGCGCTCCGATTGGCCGTTGGTCTGTGGGTGGAAGCCTGATGAGAGGCTGGCTGTGGCCCCAAGAAGACTGCAGAACTCCTTCCAGAAATGTGAGATAAATTGGGGTCCTCTGTCTGAAACAATGTCCAAAGGGAAACCATGTATCCTAAAAATGTTATTCAACATGACCTCCGCCGTTTCTTTGGCGGAGGAGAGCTTCTGCAGGGGAATAAAGTGAACCATTTTCGAGAATCTGTCCACCACCGTCAAAACCACAGTGTTACCATAGGAAGGTGGGAGTCCTGTGACGAAGTCCAGGGGCGTTGAGGGATTGGCACGGGCCTGAGTTCTCCTGACGGTCTCTGATGAGAAGCTTTGTTAGTTGCACAAACAGAGCAGGCATTGACATAATCAGTGACATCAGAGACCATCTTAGGCCACCAAAAACGTTGCTGTATTACAAACAAGGTTTTCTTTATACCCGGATGACAGACAGTCTTGTTTGTGTGGGCCCAATGGATCACTTCCCCCCTGAGAGCCTGGACCACAAAAAGCTTGTCCGCAGGGCAATCAGGAGGAACAGTGACACCATTGGCTGCCGCCTTAACCTCACCCTCTATCTCCCATGAAAGAACTGATATGAAGCATGTCTTGGGTTCAGGATTAATTTGGTCACAGGTGAATATACGGGACAGGGAGTCAGGCTTGATATTTTTGGAACCTGGTCGGTATGAGAGGGTAAAGTTAAAGCGGCTGAAGAAAATTGCCCATCTAGCTTGCCTTGCATTTAGCCTCTTAGCTGATTTGAGGTACTCCAGATTAATATGATCGGTCCAGACCTGAAATGGCTGGGAGGCTCCCTCCAGCCAGTGTCTCCACTCCTCCAGGGCCACCTTAACTGCCAGCAGCTCGCGGTCACCAATATCATAGTTTTGTTCAGCAGAAGTGAGTTTCTTGGACAAGAAGGCACAAGGGTGTAGTTTACCATCTTTGGAGCAAAATTGGGAGAGGATCGCTCCAACACCAACGTCTGAGGCGTCTACCTCTACCACGAACTGCTGGCTGGGGTCCGGGAGGATGAGGACAGGGGCGGAGGTGAAGCTCCTCTTAAGGCTCTTAAATGCAGTTTCGCACTCATGGCTCCAGACAAATGGTCTGTGTGGAGAGGAAAGTTTGTGCAGGGGTGAGGCAATGGTGCTGTAGTTACGAATACATTTTCTATAAAAATTTGCAAACCCCAGAAACCTCTGAACCTCTTTACGTGAAGTGGGAGTGGCCCAATCCGCCACTGCCGTAACCTTCTCAGGGTCCATCCTGACCTCCCCCTCGGCAAGCACGAACCCAAGGAACGAGACCGAGGGCTTGTGGAACTCACACTTCTCTGCTTTCACGAACAGCTGGTTCTGGAGTAACCGCTGAAGCACAGCGCGGACATGGCGGGTGTGAGTCTCCTCATCGGGGGAAAGATCAGGATGTCATCTAGGTACACAAAGACAAAAACATTAAGCATATCGCGAAGGACATCATTAACCAAGTTCTGAAATACCGCTGGTGCATTTGTTAAACCAAAAGGCATAACCAGATACTCATAGTGTCCGGTGGGAGTGTTGAAAGCGGTCTTCCACTCGTCCCCCTCTTTGATCCTGACAAGATGGTAGGCATCACGTAGGTCTAGTTTAGTGAAGATCTTTGCCCCCTCCAACAGTTCAAAGGCTGTGGAGATGAGGGAGAGGGGGTACCTGTTCTTGATGGTGATAGCATTGAGACCCCGATAGTCTATGCAGGGCCGGAGGGTCTTATCCTTCTTCTCCACAAAGAAAAATCCAGCTCCAGCAGGGGAAGAAGAGGGACGGATGAGACCGGTGGCTAGGGAATCCCTAACGTAGTCCTCCATGGCTCTGCACTCTGGGGCTGAAAGGGAATATAATTTGCCCCTGGGGGGGTGCTGCCTGGTAGCAAGTCTATGGTACAATCGTAAGGACGATGAGGTGGCAGGGAGGTGGCTTTCGCCTTGCAGAAAACCTGCGGGAGTGGGAAGTAGGAAGTGAGCTGTGGGGTTTGGGCAGGCAGGTGTTGGCACATTTTGGCCCCCAGCAGGTTACCCTTCCACTAGCCCAGTCAAAATTTGGGTTATGGGTGACAAGCCACGGGAGCCCTAAAATAACCTGATGAGCCATTGAGTCTAAGACATGAAAGCTTAGCTTTTCAGTGTGAGAGTCTGGAAAAACCAATGTCACAGACTGGGTGAGGTGGGTAATATTACCCAGAGGGCTGCCATCAACGGCTCTCACTTCGAGGGGGCGTGGGACCGCGAACACTCTCAGTCCGAGTTTCCTGGCGAGAGAAGAGTTCATAATGCTATGTCTGCACCAGAGTCTATGAAAACAGGCACGAGCATAGAGCCAGAAATAATTTTTACCTGTGACTGGTGCTGGGCAGGACTGTTTATCACCAGTCCTCGACTCACCGTGAGAGGTCTTTTGGGCAGTGCCCCGCCCCCCTTGATGTGGCAGGCACTCACCACATGACCCAGTTGGCCACAGTAGTAGCATCTTCCGTCTTTTTGTCGACGTAGACGCTCCTCTGCGGAGAGATGAGCGCGTCCCAGTTGCATAGGCTCCTGAGGAGGAAGAGGAGAGGAAGGCGGGCTGGTTGTTGGGCGTTCGTAGCTTGGCCGATCCTCAGGGCTGCTCCTCCATCCCCGGTGAGGCGATGAACGAGCCCGAAGACATCCCCGCTCCTGGTCCAGCTCGGTGAGACGCTTGTCGATCTTAACCACCAGCGCGATGAGGGAATCCAAATCTTCCGGAAGGTCGAATGCGTCAGACAGGGCGACAGGGTTCCACTCGCTCTCGGCGGCGAGGGTGCGGAAGTCTATGGCATAGTCCGTTACCTTGAGCCTTCCTTGCCGTAGCTTGAGCAGCGATCTAGCAGCTTCTCTGCCTGGCGCAGTGTGTTGGAAAATCTGCTCGAGAGCCCGTGTGAACCTGACGAGTGAAGAGCAGGCTGTTGAACGTCGGCTCCATTCGGCAGTAGCCCACGCCTCTGCACGTCCCGTGAGGTGGGAGATTATGAAGGCCACCTTAGACCGGTCTAACGGAAAAGCCGATGGCTTTAGTTCAAAGTGCAGCTCACACTGCGTCAGGAATGGTCTCACGTCTCCTGAATCCCCGGAGAAGCGCTCTGGACGGGAGAGCTGCAGGCATGACGGCGCAGTGCTGGCAGGGGGCTGCGCATCCACGTGTCGACCCGGGGGAGAGGCTCGGTCCGACGTCGCTTCAGCAGGCGCCTCTCGTGGTAGGTGAGAGAGTAGTTCATGAAACTGTGAGCCCAAAGATGTCATCATTGAGTCCTGGCGAGCTGCCAGTTCTCTCAGCGTGGCGCACAAGGACGTGAGCTGCTCCTGCTGTTGAGCCAGCTCTTGCCCCTGTGCGCAAAGGGCTTGGCGAAACGAATCTGAATCTGCTGAGTCCATGTCTGGCCAGTTCGTTCTGTCATGAACTATGGCTGAGCAGAACAAGGGACTCAAAGGCAGGACTCAGAACACGAATCAGTCAGTAACAGAGTTTATAGCCAGGCAGAGGTTCGGTACACGGGAGGTCAAAGAGATCAGGCAGAGGTACAAAAACGTCAGGCAAAAAGGCAAGGTCAAAAAAGGCAGGCAAGGTTCAAAAACACGAGAAGACAAGACTATGGCTGTGAAAAAGAGTGCTGGGACGTGAGCTATAAACTACAACGAACTGGCGACGAGACAGGACACAGAGGGGAATATAAGCAGTGCTGATTAGGGAGTGATAGGATGCAGGTGGGGTAGACACAATCAGGGATCAGGTGCACGCCAACAAGGAAGGGGGCGGGGTAGACAGGAACCTGAAACAGAGACAAGGGTGAGTGATTTCCAAAATAAAACAGGAAGACAAGACATGGAACATGAAGGGAGAAACAAAACAAGATACTTAACGGAGGTGACAGAGCATGACACTATGTGGACATTTCCCACGCTCCCAGACTTTATTATATAGTTCTAATCATTTCCTTTTTGATGGCTCACTAAGATTATTAATCATTATATAACACATTTGATCTTTACCTGGTGCTGACTGGAGATCTGTTTAATTCTGTCATTGTAAAAGCCTTGTTTAATAAATCATTTATAATCTTTAATCTTTATTTTCTGCTATTGTATTTTGTCTCCCTCTTTTCCCTTCTTCACAAATATTGTCTGAGCTGTGTACTTTAACAAAGGTCTTTGCTCGCATTTCTGCTTTCTCTTCATTCGTAGTTGCTGTTATTTCCCCTTCAGTTAAAACTGGATATCCGTATTCTGCTTTAATCCCATTCATTCTTTTTATCAGTGTGCATTTGGACTATCTGGGTATCTCATAGGACTACTGGAATTAAGCTAAGTATCACTTCTGTAGGTCTTTCTTATTTGGTTGCTATTTCAATAATTGCTATTGTATGTAGCTGGTTGCTTGACTTTTGTGACTTTTGACTTGTCTGTTTAATTAAGGTGAAAGTTTTGTAAAGATATTTTGTCTGCTAGGTCAAAGAGAAAGTTGTTATTGTTGCTGCTTTGACCTAGTTTCTATTGAGCCATCACCATCACCAGGTGAGAAGTTTCACTGGCAAAGGGGAGTGGCCAACACAGCTGAGTAAGATTTAAACCAGACCCAAACCAGCATTTGTCAGTGTGCATTTGGACTATCTGGGTATCTCATAGGACTACTGGAATTAAGCTAAGTATCACTTCTGTAGGTCTTTCTTATTTGGTTGCTATTTCAATAATTGCTATTGTATGTAGCTGGTTGCTTGACTTTTGTGACTTTTGACTTGTCTGTTTAATTAAGGTGAAAGTTTTGTAAAGATATTTTGTCTGCTAGGTCAAAGAGAAAGTTGTTATTGTTGCTGCTTTGACCTAGTTTCTATTGAGCCATCACCATCACCAGGTGAGAAGTTTCACTGGCAAAGGGGAGTGGCCAACACAGCTGTAACTAATCAGCACCTAATCAGGTGTCTTTGAAAAAGCAGCACTGACTTTGAAGCGGCAGCTTCAGCGGCAGACTCTTCAGACGAAGACTCAGGAAGACAAAGACAAAGGAGTCTAAACCGGAGTCTCAGGAAGACTCAGGAAGACAAAGACAAAGGAGTCTAAACCGGAGTCTAACAAGGAGGCTAACGAGGCTAAGTACCTGTCTGCAAGTGTTTTCGACCTTTCACATATGTGCCTTTTTCCCATTCCTGTTCATGTCTCTTCTCATAGATACTACAAACCTCACAATCACTCACAGCATCACCGTAACCTGTCCTCACTTATCTATCCCACCCGCTCCACACACATCCAACACCTTGTCGCAGGGGGCCTGTGGAACTGCCAGTCAGCTACCCGCAAGACTGAGTTCATTTCCGGCTTTGCTACTGAGCAATGCCTGGACTTCCTTGCTCTCACTGAGACTTGGATAACACCCTCCAACACAGCCACCCCTGCAGCTCTCTCCTCCGCCCACTCCTTCTCCCACACACCCAGATCCACTGGAAGAGGTGGTGGGACAGGTCTGCTCATCAACCCCAACTGGACTTTCACTCTTTACCCACTGCCACACTTCTCTTCACAGTCGTTTGAATTTCATGCTGTAACTGTAACTCACCCAGTCAAACTAATCATTATTGTCATCTACCGTCCACCAGGCCCATTGGGACACTTCTTGGAGGAACTAGATGTCCTCCTCTCAAATGTCCCAGAAAATGGCCCACCACTTGCTCTTCTTGGTGACTTCAACATCCAGTCAGAGAAGTCATCCGATCTACTATTTCTACTTTTGTCTCTTTCTCTCTCACTTGCTCCTTCTCCACCAACTCACAAAGCTGGCAACCACCTTGACCTCATCTTCACCAGAAACTGCTCCACCTCCGACCTCACGGTAACTCCACTTCATGTCTCTGATCATTTCTTCATTTCCTACTCTCTCCCACTCTCCCAATCTGATGATCTCATCTCATCAGATACTGCACTTGTCCGTCGCAACATTCGCTCTCTCTCTCCCTCCTCTTCTATCAGCACTTCCTTCAGCTGACTCCTTCTCCCTCATGCATCCCAACTCTGCCACAGACACATTCCTCTGTACTCTGTCCTCCTCTCTTGACTCTCTCTGTCCTCTTACTTCACGGCGGGTTCGTAAGTCCTCCCCAGCCCCGTGGTTGTCGGACTCAGTGCGTACTGAGAGAGCCACGATACGGACAGCAGAAAGGAAATGGAGGAAATCAAAACTCCCTGACGACCTGCTTTCCTATCACCCTCACTGCCTCTATCTCTGCAGCCAAACAATCTTTCTATCAGACTAAAATTCAATCCTCTTTCTCTAACCCCAAAAAACTTTTCTCGATCTTCTCTAACCTCCTTGATCACCCCACCCCCCCTCCTCCCTCCTCCCTTCTACCAATTCACTTTGTCAACTACTTCACAAAGAAAGTAGATGACATTCGCTCTTCTTTCTCAACCCCACCTCCTGATATCACCTCTCTACCAGGTCTTTGATCTTAATCTTAAAGCAGGTCACTCGACCGAAACTGCACTCCTTGCTGTCACTGAGCAACTCCACACTGCCAGGGCTGCCTCTCTCTCCTCTGTGCTCATCCTCTTGGACCTTTCTGCAGCGTTTGACACAGTTAACCACCAGATCCTTATTTCCTCCCTTCAAGAACTAGGTGTCTCAGGATCTGCACTTACCCTACTCTCGTCCTATCTTCAAAACCGAACATACAGAGTAACCTGGAGAGGATCTGTGTCGGAACCCTGTCCTCTAGCTACTGGGGTCCCTCAGGGTTCTGTCTTGGGCCCTCTCCTCTTCTCTCTATACACCAACTCTCTTGGTTCTGTTATTCTCTCTCATGGTTTTTCCTATCACAGCTACGCCGACGACACCCAACTCATCCTCTCTTTTCCCAGCTCCGACACAAATGTAGCAGAACGGATCTCCGCTTGTCTGACCGACATCTCTCAGTGGATGTCTGACCATCACCTGAAACTCAATCTCAACAAGACTGAGTTTCTTTTTCTCCCAGGAAAGGGCTCTCCCACCACAGACCTAACCATCACCCTCGACAACTCTGTGGTAGCTCCGTCTCATACCGCAAGGAACCTGGGTGTGACACTTGATGACCATCTCTCCCTCACTGCCAACATTGCTGCAACAGCTCGATCTTGCAGATACATGTTGTACAACATCAGAAGGATACGGCCTCTTCTAACCCAGAAGGCGGCACAGGTTCTGGTCCAGGCTCTTGTCATCTCACGCTTGGATTACTGCAACTCCCTCCTGGCTGGTCTCCCTGCGTGTGCCATACGACCCCTGCAACTCATCCAGAATGCAGCAGCTCGACTGGTCTTCAACTTACCAAAATTCTCCCACACTACACCTCTCCTCCGCTCCCTTCACTGGCTTCCTGTAGCTGCTCGCATCCGCTTCAAGACTCTAGTGCTTGCGTTCCATGCTACAAACGGATCCGGTCCAGCCTACATCCAGGACATGATCAAAACCTACACCCCAGCCCGCCCACTTCGCTCTGCATCGACAAACGGCTCGCTGCCCCCTCACTGAGAGGATCGCAGAGGCATTTACAGAACTCGAGACTGTTCACTGTCCTCGCTCCCAAATGGTGGAACGAGCTCCCCATCGACATCCGGACAGCGGAAAGCCTCCACATCTTCCGCCGCCGACTAAAAACACATTTCTTCCGACTCTACCTCGACTAAGACGATAATGACGACGACAAAAAAAAAAAAAAAAAAAAAAAAAAAAATATATATATATATATATATATATATCGCACTTATGACTAGCACTTCATAGTTTGATTTACTTGAAGCTCTTACTTACTTCTAGCTCTTATTTGTACCCAAATGTTTAAATGCACTTATTTTAAGTCGCTTTGGATAAAAGCGTCTGCTAAATGACATGTAATGTAATGTAATGTAATATTATCATTGTCCACATTTGATCGATTCTTGTTTCCAATTGAGTTACAAAATAATCTCCAATGTTCTTTCTTTCTTTGCATTTTTTATGGCTCTTCTCACAGTTGCTTGCATCCTTTTATAATCAATAATATTTTGAAAGTTATGGTTTTTTTTAAAAGTCTTATTTCTCTCTTTAATAACTTTATCACATTCCTCTGACCACCAAGGTACAATTATATAAATGAAATTGCATAAGTTCATAGTGGTTATCAATGAAAACTGTGAGCAGTTCAGTCTTGTGTGTCACTCGAAAAATCAGACTCCCATCGAGAGGGCTGGCCTCTATAGACTGAGATAATTGTTCTGTCTTTAGCTTGAGTCTCATGGCAAAATCCCAGTCCATGAGACTTTCATCAGCCCCCGAGTCAATGAGAGTCTCCAAACTAAGTGTGGTGTTGTGATGCCTCACCTTAGTCTGGGTTAAAACTCGAGGAGGGAATTCCATGGAGGAGAAACGTCTCCCCAGTACCCCTGTCGACTGGCGAGCCTATTCCTTTTGCTGGACACGCTGCTAGCAGATGTCCTTGCTGTCCGCAATAGAAGCACCTGCCTTCCTGCAGGCGACGACGGCGCTCCTCTGTGGACAGTTTGGTTTGCCCCAACTGCATGGGCTCCTCCACCTCCTTGGAGGGCCTCTCCCTCTGGGTAATGGGTGATGGAGCACATGAGGGGCTCCGCAAACCGGGTGTAGTGACAGCAACGCGACCCTGATGACGACCAGCTGTAGAGGCCATTGGACTTTGTTGTTGCTCCTGTAAGCGGTTGTCTCTTCTTATGGCCAGAGTTATTACCGAGTCCAGATCAGAAGGCAAATCCAGGGGCACTAACAGGTCTTGAATTTGATCTGAAAGTCAATCAAGATCAAGATCAATGAAGCTCCAGCATCCGCCGGAGATCGTGTGGTCGTAGTGTCTGAGGAAAAGGGATCCCTTGTGAGATGAGCAAGGACATGATGTACTTGGTTTGCCAGGAGGTTAACTTGGGTTGTTATAGAGGCTTTGAACTCCTCCTGACATCCCCTTCACACCACTGTGCAGAGAGGCCATGTGCTCCTCCTGCTGAGTCAGGCGGGTGTTCTCGGAGCGAACTGCCGCTTTCAGTTCTGAGTCGGCTGGGTTCATCCTGGCCAGTTCGTAATGTCACGACCGAACAAGGACTTGAACCCAATAGCACGACCCAAGACAACTTCCAAAGGTATCCCAATTTATTGCACAAAGTATCAAACAATAATCCCTCTCAAAGGAGGAATAGTAACAACAGAAAATCACTCGATCGAGGAATCACTAGATAAGCAAAAAGGCAAAAATAACAAATTAAAATCACTCACTGGGAGGAGACAAAAGGTTTGGGCAAAGTGCCAAATCAAAATCACTCTTCACAAGGAAAAACTCTGAAGGCTCAAAAAGGCAAGACAAAGTAGCAACTAAGAAATACAAAACCTCACAAACAATTTACGTGGCATGGATTGGCATGGGTTCTCTGGCATGACAAACAAGACGAACTGGCACAGGGCAGAGGGAAGCACAGGCTATATAAACTCAAGGTAATGGGGAACAGATGGAAAATCAGGGCGGGGAAGATAATCAGACTGGCGGGAAACCCAAAGGGGAAGGGCAAGTTATCTGAAACAAGAGGAAAGAGAGATGTCAAAGTAAAACAGGAAGTCATGAGACAACAGATACAAGGCAAAACTAAACATAACTTAACACAACTTCCTAGATATGACACATGACACATATCTCCTTCACATCTTTCTTTGACCTTGTGACCTGTTCCATCCAGCTCAAGAAAAGGTAGTTTGGAAAGAATGTATGTTATATTTCTTTGGACTAATCCGATTCAACCATTCTTACCAACACAACAACTCAGCCCTGGATTTATTAAAGGCTTTGTTAATTCACTCACGATACTGACCACCAGGATTTGTCCTGACTCTGCCAATGTCCAGTTAGGACCTCGGTGTATAAAAATCACTGTTCGGATTGACGTCAGTGACACAAAGTGACCACACGAGGCAGCAGAGGCCCAGCAGCTCCTGTGTCCCCATGAGCTAAAATCACTGATTTTCTCTGTGGGCTTTGGTGTGGGAGAGTGAGTGCTTTACAAAATTTCAGTTTCCTCTCAACAAGAAAACCCCAGCTGGAAATAAACTAAGCTAACGTGGATTTTATGAGGGAATCATTTCAAATGGTGGCTCCAGAAAGCAAATCGTACAATTTTATCAGCATCATTCGTCATTTCCTGTTTTATTTTTGTCACTCACACTCACATTCATTCACTTCCTGAGTTTTCCCGCCAATGAAGTCACCTGCTCCTCGGTCTTGATGAGTTGCACCTGTGCGTGTGTGAGCGCGCGCGTGAGTGTGTGTGCGTGTGTGTGTGTGTGCGCGTGTGTGCGTGTGTGTGTGTGTGTGCGTGAGTGTGTGAGTCTGTGTGTGAGTGTGTGTGTGTGTCAGTGTCACACATCTCTAACTCTAGGTATCCTGTATAAACTTAGAACGTGATACAGTTGTTGTGTATCTGCTCCTGGTCTCTACCTCTCCCCCCTTGTCTCTCCCCCTCCTCTCCTCTTTCACCCCAACCGGTCGAGGCAGCTGCTGCACGTCTGTGAGTCTGGTTCTGTCACAGATTTCTCCATGATGTCTTTGTACAGAGCCTTGAGATAATGGATGTTATGATTTGGCGCAGTACAAATAAAATTGAATTGAATTGAACTTGAGTAGGGGCCACACGGTGGTGTAGTGGTTAGCACTCTCGCCTTGCAGCGAGAAGACCCGGGTTCGAGCCCCGGTTGGAACAAGGGCCTTTCTGCATGGAGTTTGCATGTTCTCCCTGTGTGTGCGTGGGTTCTCTCCGGGTACTCCGGCTTCCTCCCACAGTCCAAAAACATGCAATGTGGGGATAGGTAAATTGGACACTCCAAATTGACCATAGGAGTGAGTGTGAGAGTGAATGGTTGTTTGTCTCTATCTGTGTGTGGCCCTGCGATGGACTGGCAAACTGTCCAGGGTGTACCCCGCCTATCGCCCGATGTAGCTGAGATTGGCACAGCACCCCCCGCGACCCTCTGGCAGAGGATAAAGCGGTAGATGATGACTGACTGAACTTGAGTAAAGATTTGCTTTCTGGAGCCACCATTTTAAATGCTTGGCTCAGTACCTGGTGATCAGTACCTGGTCACTTTGTGTCACTGTGGTTTTCATACACCGAGGTCCTATCATACCACATATGAACTCAGTGAAGGAGGCAGCTGTGGATCAACGACTCCTGTGTGCTGTCATGTCAAATGACTCATTTCTCTCTGGAGTTTGGTGCAGAGAGTGAGTGGTTTACAAACTTCAGTTTTCAGTCAGAAAAAGGAGAAATTTAAATAGACCTTTAATTGAGCTCAAACTCGTGTAATGATAAGATAAACAGATATAATGTCAACACACTTCTCACAGGAATGTGTGATCTCAGGGTCTGAGGCGTAATTAACATACTGACGCGCGTCAAACAACACACAATCAAGTTGAAACGTTTCCCTGCAGCGAACACACACACACACACAGACACACACACACACTCACACACACACACACACACTGCTGCCTCCATCACTAAGTTCAAATGTCTTATTTTGTCACTTCAGTGTTTGAAATCCTTTGTTCAGATTGACGTCAGTGACACAAAGTGACCACACGAGGCAGCAGAGGACCAGCAGCTCCTGTGTCCCCGCAGCTAAAATCACTGGTTTTCTCTATGGGCTTTGGTGTGGGAGAGTGAGTGGATGGAGCTGTTAATCTATGACCTAAAAGAGCGTAGACTTAATCTGACATAGATTGTATTAGGTGTCAGTACCTCGTCATCAACACAACAAAGTAGATTAAAGTGATATGATGTGGTTTTTATTGATGTTGAAAATGTCATTCTTCATTAAGCCACAGAAACAGAAACCACAGACACTGATGATGTTTGGAAAGTGCAAAAACCCTCTGAGTGTCATGAGTTTCCTGTCACTGTGGACACGTTCTTCGCTGTCGTTCACAGAGCAGCAGGAGGACAGAGGTCATCCTGAGGTCACGCACACTCAGTTTCACCTGCATCACAGCAGAAACCACAATTCCTCATTCATGGCATAATCTGCTCATGTGTGTTTCATTTTCCATGTGTGTGTGTGTGTGTGCGTAACTCTGAGTGTTGTTCTGCTCACACGCAGCAGGGGGCGCTGTTGTCAGGCAGCATGAAGAGGAGGAGGAGGAGAAGCAGTGCATGCTGGGACAGAAAGGCTCATCAGTGAGAAGATGATGTTCTTCAGACAAAGAGTCAAACTCTTAACATCTTTATTTACTTTGTTTTCTATTGGATTGAAAACCTTGAATTTTATTTTATATTATTTTGACTTCTTTCTTTTTATTTTATATAAAGCATTCATTCATTTTTAATTGATTTTACTTCTTGTATCTTTTAATTTCACTTTCAAACATTCACTTTTTGTTATTTTTATCTCAGTGTGTGTGAACCTGTGTGTTTCAGGCTGGTTCTCAGCAGCAGGGGGCGCTCACAGCACAGGACGGCGGCTCAGTTAATGACAGACATGTTGATTTTTTAAGTCTTTATTTATTGATGGTTTCAACAAAGAATGACTGAGACGAGCTTTGACCTCATCCACCACTGAAGCTGCTGTCTCTTCATGTCCTACAGAGGAGACAGAGACACTGAGGAACCATGACAGACCAGGAACCCAGGATAAACCGGTTCAGTGAATGTGGTCCTGAAGGTGTGGAGGTGGATCAGTGAGTCAGAGGAGACGTTGTAGAAGGACAGAGTCCCAGCAGGACAGTCCACATACACTGATACTCTGTGAGAGACAGAGGACATGATGGGTGTTTGTGTCCCACAGTGACGGACAGAGTTACCATAAACGTCAGAGCAGTTCAGACTCCAGGACTGATCATTACGTCCAAACCAACAGTCAGAACTGTCGCCTTTCCTGTTGATTCCTCTGTAACTCAGTGATATATAAACTATTCCTCTCCACTCGACCTCCCAGTAACAGCGACCAGTCAGACCAGGTCTACACAGCAGCTGAGGACAGGACTTAAATCTGTCTGGATGATCAGGATACGACTGATCTTCTGTCACACGGGTCACTTTCCTGTTGTCGTCAGACAGTTTGAGGTTTCTGCTCATTGTGTTTGTGTCCAGTTCCAGTTCACATGAATCTGATGAAGACAATGAGACACAGCTGCAGTTTATTGATGATCAGCTGATATGTTGTTATTTCTTGTAAATCCATACTTACACTTCCTGACACCAGGTTTTAACCTCTGCTCTCCAGCATGGTCCATCCTGGAGGAAGAAACAGTCTGAATGAGTTTCTGTCCAACATGAGTCCAAACTGTTGTCTTAATGACGCACTCTGGTGGACACAATGATGAACTACAAGGACAGGTGTGTTTCAAAGAGAAGACGGTGGCTGTTTCTCAATACTCAAGTATGCAAGTATGTATGTATTGTTCTGCTGTGCAGCCTCATTAGCGCCACCTACGGTGTTGATAAATGAACATATGAAATACTTTTAATAAATGCATATATATGTTGTAATTATTTTTACATTTTAAATATTTAACTTCATTTATTAATTTATTTCTATTAAAAAATACAATACAAATTATACAATGTGGAAAATAGATATATTACAGCATTGTAGAGTAGTATATATATATATATATATATATATATATGACTTGTACAAATATATATTACTCTACATATCTAATATTTACATATTATATTTAAATACAGATACTAAGACCGTGCGACTTTAATATAAATCTAACATTCAAAGTTAAAATAAAAAAAACATTAACAATATACAAACTTTTAAACTGTCAGGTCAAAACGTTTCCATTAAAAACAAAATAACACGTCAACAACAAATCTATGGATCACACCGAGCATCTAATGACAGCGACGTCTGAGCCAGCGGATCATTTCATCAGGACAGGCCGAGGTCACGCTGCTCTGTGCCGGGCACAGTGAGCGCCGAGCGTCCGCAGAGGCGGAGCTTATCACCTCCGACAAACGTTGCTGCCAAACTATAAATACGTCATATCTTCATACACAAACCACATGTTTGATTTCTAAATGACTCATTCCTCGCCTCAAATGATGTTAAAACTTTGTTCCGGGACAAAGAAAAATATTTATTTCAGATTTCTATTTCTATTATCTGCTGCTATGCTCCGCCGAAATGTAATGTCGTTTTTGTCAGGCTTCCTTCTTCTTATGAACGATAGGTGATGAGTTGATGATGCAGGAAAAGACCCCACTGACACAGGACTTGTACCGAACAAAGGGATTTTATTTAGTCACAAGTCAGGCGTCAGAACCAAGCTCTGCAGCAGCTCGGGAGAATGTGTTCTTGCCGAATCTCCGAACAATTCTGCCTCAGAAAAGCAAAACTAACCTTATATAGATTTTCTAGCATTCTTATTTGCAGGCATCACATGTTTGGACCCCCGCCTTTCTCCTGTTTCCATAATGCAACAACTTGAAAAACAAGTTGGGTCCGGATATACCATACTGTCCCATGATCTTTAAATTGGACAATATCACCATTTAGTCAAACAAGAGACATCTATATTTCCTAACTAACCATATTCAAAACAGACCCTCAAGTTTCCTGTCCTATACAGCAGTGGTCCCCAACCACCGGGCCGCGGACCGGTACCGGTCCCTGGATCAATTGGTACCGGGCCGCACAAGAAATAATTAATAATTTCCGTTTTATTTATTATCCAAGTATGAACAATCTTTTATTTTGAAAAACCTTTTATTTTGAAAAATGAAGTGTTTATTACTCATATTATTGTTATTATTGTTATTATTCATATTATGCAGAGCCCGCTCTGCATAATATGCGGTGACCGGCTTGGACATAAGCAACACACTTCGGGTGTCATTGTCTACCATCACTCCCAGATGGGACCGTCTCATTACAGAGAAACAAGCTCAGGGCTCCCATTGATTTGGCGTTATGGTGAGTTAAAATTTTCATTCACTTTATATTCGTTTTTGTGGCGTATCGGTATCTTATTTTGCAGGCATGTTTATACGTTACCATAGCAACTAGAGTTAGCGTTAGAGCAGTGGTCGAGAAGAGGAGAGCTTGTGAGTCTTAGCGGGCACACAAACATGCAGAAGCATGATCTGACGCTTCAAACTTTATTTCCGCTGTTAAATAATAAATAATATATTACAATATAACCAGCCCCCCCCCCCGGGCCGCGGTAAAATTGTCAAGCGTTGACCGGTCCTTGGTGATAAAAAGGTTGGGGACCACTGCTATACAGGATGCCTATTGTAAAACGTATGGTCTGACTTGTCATGTGTCCAAGAGACCCTCTTGTCTCATGTTTACTTATTAATGTCAATCATCAATACATTTAAGTATTAAACTTTAGCTGTGTTAATGTGTTCTTCTTAGTTCATATACTTCAGTATTCTGGGATACGTGGCCATCCCAAGTACGCTTAAGTCACCTCCGATGCATACCTGGTAAAAATGGGCGGAGCGAGAATACTTCCGGGTCCTCGCTGTTCGCTTACTTGAGAATTGGAACAGCACTTGAACAGTACCGGAGTACGCAAGTACGCAAGTACGCACAAGTACGCACAAGTATGGATATTGAGAAACGGCCGGTGTCTGCAGAACCAGAGACCACAGTTTCAGGAGGCTACGCATTTACTCAACAGCGCCACTACGTGGACAACACAGAAGACAACTTCTGTTTATACATTTGAAACCCACCACGAGTAAACCAGCAACAAGTTGGCCCAGCACAAACCAAGTAAACAAAGAAAATAGATAAAATAGAGGGATTTCATTTGTATTTTTTACAGTGTTTCAAATCGCAGTATTGTGGGTCTAAAAACCATAAACTTTGTATTTGAATTACGGTTGTTTGATCCTCGTTCTCACGAGGTGTTTAAAAAGTGTCACTAATGTTTGGTTATACTCACTGACAGAGGAAAACATAATAACAGGACATCTTCAACCTGAACCTGCTGACAAGTTTGAATGCTGCTGATGAACACGAAGAGGAAGAGGAGGAGGAAGAGGAGAATACCTGAGCGTGTCCAGTCTCCAGTTAGGACTCTTCAGTCCAGCAGACAGCAGCTTCTCTCCTGAGTCTCCTGGATGATTGTAGCTCAGGTCCAGTTCTCTGAGATGGGAGGAGTTGGAGTTCAGAGCTGAGGTCAGAGAAGAACATCCTTCCTCTGAGACCAGACAACCTGACAGACTAGAGTTAAGAAGATATGATGAACTCAGTGATTCAGAAAAAACATCTTCATCAACAAGAACCTTAAGAAGCAAAGAGTCTGAGTCAGAGTTCTGACCTGAGAGTCTCCAGAGAACAGTGAGGACTCTTCAGTCCATCACACAGCAGCTTCACTCCTGGATCCTGCAGGTCATTGTTACTCAGGTCCAGTTCTCTCAGATGGGAGGGGTTGGAGTTCAGAGCTGAGGTCAGAGAAGAACATCCTTCCTCTGAGACCAGACAACCTGACAGACTGGAGTTAAGAAGATATGATGAACTCAGTGATTCAGAAAAAAACATCTTCATCAACAAGAACCTAAAGAAGCAAAGAGTCTGAGTCAGAGTTCTGACCTGAGAGTCTCCAGAGAACAGTGAGGACTCTTCAGTCCATCACACAGTAGCTTCACTCCTGGATCCTGCAGGTCGTTGTTACTCAGGTCCACGTGTCTCAGATGAGAGGACACAGAGCTGAGGACTGAGGACAGAGCTTCACAGCTTCTCTCTGAGAGTTTACAGCCACTCATTCTGAGGAGGAGTTCAAGAAAATCTATTCACATATGTAATTAAAAAAATAATCAGGGACAGGTGAGGAGCGAGAGAAGGGTATCAAGGAGAAACTGCGAGCTTTCAGAAGGCAGTCCCCATCCTCTCCAGAAGAAGTATAAGCTTTGACTGATTTTTGAAGAGTTGTAAAGCTAAACAGAACGTGCTATATTCACCACATGATGAGAATATATATACAGGCGAGGGTTGCTGTATAAGGACACATTTTCTGTGGAATGAACAGAGACCTTTTCTTTTCTTTTTTAGAGCGCCATGGTGGGGGCCCTCAGCCCACAGGTGGGAGAGGCTTTCCCTCACAGCTAGATATTTTATCTAGCTCAGGCCAGGGTCTTTTCTTAGAGACCCCAGCCTTGGGATCACTCTTTTTGTTTATCCTTTTTTCTATTTCTTGCTTATGTTTAGTGTTGTTATTTCTTCAGGGACCAGATCTTTCAATTTTCATCTTGTTAAGTTTGTTGGTACACTTACAAGTAAATAAGTATGGCTAGTGACAAATAGAGTTGTTCCGATTCCGATACCAGTATCGGAAAAGCCTCCGATACTGCCGAAAATTCTGGTATCGGTATCGGCGAGTACTGGAGTCCAGGCACCGATCCGATACCACGTAATTTACTGGTTAGCTCCGTTAGCGCTGATACAGTTCTTCTTCGCTGCTCTTAAAATAGTTGCGCTGTGCTGCCATCGGCAGCTGCCGTTTTAGGGGGGCGAAGAAGAATTGATCAACCTGGGACACGTTAAATCAGAAAAAGGAGCTAAGTTGGTGCATCATGTCGGCGGTTTGGCAATATTTTACAGTTGAGGCTCCCACAAGTAAGACAGCAACATGCAACATCTGTAAAGACTCAATTTCGAGGGGTGGCACGAGTGTCGCAAGTTTTAACACCAGCAATTTGATTAAACACTTGAAGACGCGTCACGCTAAAGAGCATGAAGAGTTTAACGCTACTAAAGCTAAGGGGGGAAAGAGGGACAAACTGCAGCAGCAAACTCTGGAAGGTGCCTTCAAGCGTTTTGATAAATTCCCCAAAGACAGCCAAAAAGCGACGAAAATAACAGACACAATTTTGGAGTTTATTGTCCTGGATGACCAACCCCTGTCTGTCGTCGAAAATGTGGGATTTCGCCGCTTAATGGAGCATTTGGAGCCAAGGTACTGTTTGCCAGGTCGTAAATATATCTCCGAAACTGCGCTACCCAAATTATACGAGACAGTTAGGGAACATATTTCGTGTATGCTGAAAGACGTGGATGCAATCAGCTTTACCACGGACATTTGGACCTCCGACGTGAGCCCAATGTCTTTACTAAGTTTAACGTCACACTGGGTGGAAAGAGAGACAGCATTTACCCCTCGAAGTGCGGTGCTGCACGCTAACGAGTTCCGAGGGTCACATACTGGCACATTAATTGCCGAAGCAATTGAGGGGATGCTAGTGAAGTGGAAAATTCCCAAGTCCAACGTCCATGTTGTTTTGCGCGACAACGCTAGCAACATGAAGAAAGCCATGGACGAGATGGATGTACCAAGTTTGGGATGCTTCGCCCACACTCTCCAGCTTGTGGTGCATGAAGGGCTACTGTCACAGAGAAGTGTGAGTGACGCACTGGCGAATGGTAGGAAGATAGTCGCCCATTTCAAACACTCGCCACTGGCTACTTCACGCCTGGAGGATATTCAAAAAGATCTCCAAATGCCCACCAAACGTCTGCACCAAGACGTAGCAACAAGGTGGAACAGTACCTATTATATGGTCGAGAGTTTACTGGAGCAGAAGCGGTCAATTTCAGCATATGGAGCTGACCACGACCTGCCAGTTACCCTTACGGCTAACCAGTGGGCTTTACTGGAGAAAACAATCACTGTTCTTGTACCATTTGAAGAACTGACCAGACAGATTAGCTCCTCCACCTCTTCTGCAGCTGAAGTCATTCCCTCAGTCACAGTGCTGAAACGCCTGCTTGCTCGGGAGAACCAGGGGGACACAGGGATAAAAACTATGAAAACAACCCTTCTTGAGGCTGTCCAGAAAAGATTCAAGACCATCGAGCATGAGCCCTTGTATGCAGTTGCCACTCTTTTAGACCCAAGATTCAAAGACAGGTATGTCTAATATTTTTATTAAATGTCTATATTTAGCAAAATTATGAAATGGTGTCTGGATAACTAGACATTGCATTACTGATTACTATTGCATTAATATGTTACCACTAAAAGCAACTATGGAGGAAGTGGTTTATTTATTTTACACAATTATACATTTATTAATTATTTTTTATTGTTGTTTCAGATACTTCACAAGTGCAGACAGCATCAAACATGCCAAGGATGCTCTGACCCAAGAGGTGGAAAAGATGGAGGTGTTACAGAGCAGGACCACACCTGAGGGAGCCGAGAGAGTGCCAGAAAACCCCCATAAAGCCCCCCGTATGGAAGCACAGCCGGACAGCAGCAGCAGCAGAAAGAGCAGCTTGAAAGGCCTGTTTGAGGAAATCCTGCAGGAGCATGATGAGGAACGTGGGGCAAGCAGCACAAGCACGCAAGTTCAAATACAGACATATTTGACAGAGCAAACGGTCCCACGCTCAGACAGCCCATTCCATTACTGGGGAGTCAACGCAATTCGGTTTCCCACCCTGGCTGCCACTGCTGCAAAGTTTCTCTGTGCTCCTTGTACCAGTGTTGACAGTGAGAGACTGTTCAGTGCAGCGTCCAACATTGTTGACGCAAGAAGGAACAGGCTAGGAGGAGAGAGGGCAGAAATGCTTATCTTCTTGAAGAAGAATCTGCCTTTGCATTTGAAATTATGAGCAATACTAAATTGCTAGAAATGCTACTGCAATGTGTAGCCTACTTGTTTTAAAGTATTTTTTGTTTACTGTGTAGCTGCTGCTCTTTTGATTTGTGTTTTTTATGTTTACTTTATAGGTTGGTGTTGCACTATTGTTAAATACTGCACTATTTAAAGATTTAAATTATTATTTTATTACATAATGCTGCACTTTAATTTGTTTTTTATAATTATTCCTGTATTTATTGAAGTTGCCGTTGCACTACTGTTTTTTATACTGTTCTATTCAAAAATAAATATAAAAAAGATGGCTTCCATTTGCTGTATTCATTCATGTTTTACAAAGGGTTTAACCTGAGCAAGGCCTTACCACAATGATAATCATATCACAGTATCACACGCAGGTATAGTATGATTTTTTTTTTCTTAACACGCTGGTATCGGTATCGGTACTCGGTATCGTCCGATACCGGCAGCACGAGTATCGGAATCGGTATCGGGAGGGAAAAAATGGTATCGGAACATCTCTAGTGACAAATTAAAATTCATTTCCTTTAATGTCAATGGGCTGTTGAATCCAGTTAAACGTAGTAAAATCCTATCTAAAGTGAGAACAAAACAAGCCCATGTGGTTTATTTACAAGAGACCTATTTGACAGACAAGGAGCATATAAAGCTAAAGAAAAGGGGTTTTATAAATCTGTTTTTTTCTTCATACAAATCAGGGCATAGAAGAGGAGTTGCTATTCTCATTTCAAACAAGCTACATTTTTAAAAAGTATTCGAAATGGGTGATAAAGAGGGCACGTTTATTTTAAGTAAGGGGTAAGATAGATGGGAATCCAATTACCTTACTGAATGTCTATGCACCCCCAGGGAGTGACATTAGTTTCTTCCAAAAAATAACCTATATCATGGTAACTGAAACAGAAGGCCTCTTGATCTGTGGAGGGGATCTAAATATACATCTGCAGCCAAAGTTGGACTCATCTTGTGGAAAAACCCAGGATAGGAAGTCCTTCTATAAGAAAGTAAACACTATTTGAGGAGGTGGGCTTGATTGATATATGGCGAGATTTTTTCCCTAACAGAAGGGATTACACTTACTACTCTGCTCCTCACTCTCTCTATACAAGAATAGATTATTTCATAACATTTGGGAAGGATAAAGATAAAATACATACTTGTGGAATCGGGACAATAGATCTAAGTGACCATGCACCAGTATACTTATCCGCTGATTTTGGCCTGCGATCAAAAAATAATACATGGAAATTGAATTCCAGTCTGTTGAATGATCTGTCTTTTAAGGCACAAATTAAATCAGAAATGTGTCTCTTCTTAGAATTCAATGATACTGGAGAGGTTTCACCTCCCATGTTATGGGATACTCTGAAGGCTGTTCTGAGAGGGAAAATTATAGCAATATCGTCATTTAAGAAAAAAAATAGGAATAAAAAGTTAGAGGATTTAAAAAACAAGCTAAAGGTACTAGCAGGAAAACATAAATTAGATTTGGCACAGAATACATTGAGAGAAATTAGACACACCAGGAATTAAATTAATAATTTGGCCACACAAGAAATCGAGAAAGATTTAATGTTTCTGAAACAGAAACACTACGAAAGTGGCTCCAAATCTATGAAAGTATTGGCATGGAAATTGAAAAAAAGGATAGCCGAAAATACAATTCATAAAATTAGGGATCCAAGGACAAAAGCGATAAAAAATAAACTAAATGAAATTCAGGAAGCTTTTGAAGTGTTTTACAAAACCTTATATTCTGAAGTCCCAGGTGGGAGTGTGGCCCAAATTGACAGCTTCCTGAATTCCCTAGATTTACCCACTCTCGATGAAAATCAAAATAAAATGATGACTGCGGATATAACTGAAGAAGAATTAAAAGTTGCAATTGGTAGACTTAAATTAAGCAAATCACCAGGAACTGATGGCTTCACGGCAGAGTGGTACAAGGAATTTAAAAAAGAACTAAGACCGGTTTTACTTCCTACTCTGAATTGGGCTTTAAAAAATGCGCAAACGCCACCCAGCTGGAAGGAGGCAATAATTTCAGCCATACCAAAAGAAGGCAAGGATAAAGTGGAGTGTGGCTCTTTTAGGCCAATCTCTGTTCTTAATGTGGACTATAAATGATTTACTTCTGTTATGGCCAAACGATTAGAAGAATTCCTGCCGACACTGATACATAATGATCAGACAGGTTTCATACACCAACGCCAAACACAAGACAATATACCAAAGACACTACATATTATGGATCATATACAAAGAAATCAAACTGAAGCAATTGTGATGAGCGTAGATGCTAAAAAAAGGCCTTTGATTCGGTTAACTGGATTTTTCTCTACAGAGTGTTGCATAGAATTGGCTTCCACGATACAATTATTAAAACCATACAGGCACTATATGACAAACCTACCGCCAGGGTCAAGGTCAATGGATATTTGTCAAATAGTTTTACCCTAGAAAGGGGCACCAGACAGGGCTGTGCATGGTCACCACTACTCTTCGCATTATATTTGGAACCACTAGCTCAGTACATCAGACAAAGAGAAGACATTAAGGGAATCATTATTAAAGGGACGGAATATAAATTGGCTTGTTATGCAGACGATATTTTGATACACCTTGTGCAACCAACTCACTCTCTGCCTAAATTGATGCAAGCATTTGAACAATATGGCCAATTATCTGGGTACAAAATCAACATGAGTAAAACCCAAATACTCTCATATAACTACTGCCCACCAAGAGAAATCAAAAGTAGCTACCCCTTGACATGGCAAACAGAGTCCTTTAAATACTTAGGCATCAACCTACCAAAAGATCTTACAAAATTATCGGAATATAACTATTCACACATACATAAAAAAATAAAGGATGATATAGCAAGACAGAACTTAATTCCCTTCTTTAGCCTTAGTTCAAGAATTGACTCTATTAAAATGATTATATTGCCAAGAATTTTATATTTATTTCAAACATTGCCAATAGAGATTAACCAAAAACAATTTAACGAGTGGGACAAACTGCTATCCAGGTATATAGCAGTTCGCCTCAAAACCTTACAGCTGGTTAAACAAAAGGGAGGATGGGGCTTGCCTTATTTTAGATAATATTATTTTGCAGCGCAGATGAGAGCAGTGGTATGCTGGTGCAACCCGTCATATACAGCTCAATGGAAAAGCATTGAGGAAAAAATGCCCTCCATCCCCATACAGGCAATTTTAGCTGATAATAACTTGCAAACCCACATAAATAACATTGATAATCCATGGGTGGCGTGAACCCTTAAAGTATGGAAAATTATTATAAAAGAACATAAACTTGAAAATTATATTTTGGCTCTTAAATGGTGTGCTTATGATTCGGATTTTAGACCTAATAAATTGGATTCTAGATTTAAGGACTGGATAGCTAACGGTATAACAGCCTTATGTAGAGTAATGGAAGATGGAAAGTTACTCAGTTTTGAAACGCTTAAAAGGACACATGTTTTAGAAAAACAAGACTTTTATAGATACCTGCAGTTACGGCATTACGTCAATACAAAGATGAAAAATCTAACAAAGATAAACACATGTCTAATTCCATTTTTTACAAAAGCCTACGATTCAGAAGCTATTAATAAAACTGTGTCATGCTTATATAAGGGTCTGTCTAATTTGAAATCTCACTCTTCTTCATATATTAAAATAAAATGGGAGAAGGAAGGAGAGATAAATATATCTGAGGAAGAATGGACAACAATTTGGAGGTATCAATGGAGATGTACCAGCTCACAGAAGTGGAGGGAATTTGGATGGAAAAGCTTGATTAGGTACTTTATTACACCTTCTCAGAAGTCTCACTATGATGATAATTCCCCTGTCTGCTGGAGGAACTGTGGAAATCTAACTTGTACATAGTTGCTAATGTGTGTTTTTCCTTTTTTCATTGTTTGTTTTTTTTGTCTAGGCATTTAGAGCAGACAACAGATGTGAGATGTATGCATGTATGTTTTGCCGGATGTGAATGTCTGTTTCTGAATGTCAATAAAAATAAATTATAAAAAAAAAATAATAATAATAATAATCAGAGTAGAATTGTCCATATAAATCAGCTGAGCACCAACCTGAGAGTCTCCAGAGAACAGTGAGGACTCTTCAGTCCATCACACAGCAGCTTCACTCCTGGATCCTGCAGGTCATTGTTACTCAGGTCCAGTTCTCTCAGATGGGAGGGGTTTGAGTTCAGAGCTGAGGTCAGAGAAAAACATCCTTCCTCTGAGACCAGACAACCTGAAAGACTGGAGTTAAGAAGATATGATGAACTCAGTGTGTGGCAGTGGGGTATGGTTAGAGTGGCGGCTGCTGGAGGAGAGGGAGGAGTGGCTCAGCCGGTGATCAGACAGCTGGACAGAATCAGGTAATCAGTCAGCTATATAAGCACACCTGTAACCTGGTTCTGGTCTCTTGCAGTAGGCTGGGTCCGGAAGGAGGAAGCAGGAACGAGAGAGAGAGAGAGAGAGTGCGACGACGGCTGATTATTTGTATGTTTGGTGGACTTTTTCCGTTGAAAATAAAAGATTATTTTCCACCACCACGCTGACTGATCCTTCCTGAACCCGCCGTGAGCAGCGAAGCTCACATCTGGCGCCTGAACAGGGACCCATGGAAGGACAGACGCCGCTGTCGCTGGCACTTCAGCACCTCGCTGCGATGCAGGAGAGCACCACCGCGCTTCAGCAGCAGCAGTCCAGAGTCCTCGCGGACATCGCGGCGGCCCAGCGGGACGACCGTGCTCTCCTGCGGGAGCTGCTGCAGCGCTCTGGCCCAGTCCTGAGCCAAGTCGGGGCCGATCTCCGCCTGTCGCCCTACAACGGATGACCGTGGAGGATGATCCAGAGGCGTTTCTGGACATCTTCGAGGGCACGACGGAGGCGTGTGGGTGGCCCGAGGAGGAGAGGGCGGTCCAGCTCCTCCCCTTGCTCACCGGGGGGGCGCAGCTGGCCGCGCACAGTCTGCCAGCAGCCGCGCTTCACAACTTCGCCCAACTGAAGAGAGCCATTTTGGACCGGCTGGGCAGGACTCCGGAGGGACACTGGCGGCGGTTCAGGGGACTCTCCTTTGAAGAAGCCGGCCCCCCCTTTGCATACGCGCAGCAGCGAGGCGCTGGCTCCAGCCGGGGACCAACTCTGCAGAGGACGTCGTGGGACAGGTGGCGCTGGAGCAGTTCATGGCTGGGTTACCATCGTCGACTTCTAATTGGGTCCAGTGCCACCGACCCCCCAACATCGAGGCAGCGGTCGTACTCGCAGAGGACCACCTCTCCCTTCCCCGGCGGAGCATGAGGGAGGAGGCCAAGCCAGCAGCGCTTCCTGCTGGCCGTCCCACTCCAGCCCCAAGGAGGAGATTCTCAGCGACCGCCACACCAGCCCCTGCACCACACACACACACACACACCTGGAGCCTGCATTGCTCCGGTCCATTAATAACCCTCTGCCTTCTGTCCCACAGGGCCCAGCCTACGTGTCTGATCACTCGGCACCCCGGGGGGCTCCTCAGACGCCAGGGCAGGTGTGCTGGCAGTGTGGACAACCTGGCCACATCAGGGCAGAGTGCCCCCTCATGGAGGTGGGGCAAGTGGTTCGGGTTGCTGGGCCGCCAGCCCCCTCCCACGGTTCGGAAGGGACGTACCGTATACCGGTATGTATACAGGGGGGTACACACCAGGCTCTGCTGGATTCTGGTTGTGAACAGACCATGATCCATCAGCATCTGGTTCGACCGGGGGCATTGTTAGAGGCATCGTGGGTGAGGGTGAGGTGTGTGCATGGGGATATTCACGATTATCCAGTGGTGGCCCTGGAAATTTATTTTAAAGGGAAAAAACATAGAGTCAAGGCTGGAGTTAGTACTCACCTTACGCACCCTTTAATCTTGGGAACAAACTGGCCGGGGTTTGCGAGCTTGGTGGGGGAAACTATGAGGGTGCGGTCACGTACGTCAGGGAAATGTGAGTGGTGTGCTGTGCTTAGTGGTGAGGCGGAGGTGCCGCATCACGACGCTGCCAGGGGGGGCGCGGGGCCGGAGGGGCCAGCACAGCTGGCTCCAGGGGGCCCGCAGATTGCTCCCATGGAAGATTTTCCACTTGAGCAGTCTCGGGATGAGACCCTCCGTCATGCTTTTGACCAAGTGATGAAAATTGATGGTTGCCAGGTTCACCCTAACACAGCACTAACTCACCCCTACTTTGTTGTCATTAGGGACAGATTATACAGAGCGAGTCGTGACGCTCGGACCGGGGAAGAGCTCACCCAGTTGTTAGTACCGAAAAGCCGCCGCGAAACAATTTTCCAGACGGCTCATCACAACCCCATGGCAGGCCACCTCGGATATGATAAAACACTGAACCGGATCATGGCCCGATTTTACTGGCCGGGCATTCGGGCGGATGTAAGTCGGTGGTGTGCATCCTGCCGTGAATGCCAGTTAGTTAACCCACCGGCCACCCCAAAAGCGCCATTGCGCCCATTACCACTTATTGAGGTCCCTTTTGATAGAATTGCCATGGACCTCATCGGGCCATTAGACCGGAGCCCACGGGGATATCGCTTTGTGCTAGTTCTAGTGGACTATGCAACGCGCTATCCCGAGGCAGTGCCCCTGCGCAATATCTCTGCGAAGAGTGTTGCGCAGGCGCTGTTTCAAGTTATCTCCCGAGTTGGGATCCCGAAAGAGATCCTGACTGATCAGGGCACATCATTTATGTCACGTACACTACGCGAGCTATACGAATTACTGGGCGTCCGCTCAATCCGGACTAGCGTCTACCATCCCTAAACCAACGGCCTGGTGGAGCGGTTTAACAAGACACTAAAGAACATGATTCGTAAGTTTGTGCACGAGGATAGCCGTAATTGGGATAAATGGTTGGACCCTCTGTTGTTTGCAGTGCGAGAGGTTCCCCAGGCCTCCACAAAATTTTCTCCCTTTGAACTCCTGTTCGGCAGAAAACCTCGGGGTGTCTTGGACCTGGTTAAGGAAAACTGGGAGGCGGGTCCAAGCACCAGCAAAAATGAGGTACAATACGTCCTGGACCTGCGAGCAAAACTCCATTCACTGGGTCAGTTATCACGGGAGAATTTGCTCCAGGCCCAGGAGCGTCAACAGCGGCTGTACAACAGAGGGGCAAAACTTAGACAGTTTTCACCGGGAGATAAAGTACTTGTATTGCTGCCATCATCTAGCTCTAAATTGCTCGCCAAGTGGCAAGGGCCCTTCGTGGTCACACGGCGAGTGGGGGATGTTGACTATGAGGTTGTGCGTTCTGACAGGGGCGGAGCAACACAGATTTACCACCTCAACCGCCTCAAAGCCTGGAGGGAGATGGCGGCTGTTTCTCTGGCTACCACCGTGATCGAGAGAGATGAGTTGGGACCGGAGGTGACTAAGTCGAACCAGTCAGCGCCAGTCCCAGTTGATGACCATCTCTCAGCGGGCCAGAGAGCAGACGTGGCCTTGTTGCAGCGGCGGTTTGCTGATGTGTTCTCTCCCCTGCCAGGGCGCATAAGTCTCATACACCACCACATAGAAACACCTCCGGGCGTGACAGTGCGCTCACGACCCTATCGGCTGCCAGAACACAAAAGGAAAATTGTTCAGGCAGAACTTCAGGCCATGTTGGAGATGGGGGTAATAGAAGAGTCCAACAGTGACTGGTGTTGCCCCATCGTGCTGGTTCACAAGTCCGATGGGTCAATACGGTTCTGTGTGGACTATCGTAGGGTCAACGAGGTGTCCAAATTCGATGCCTATCCAATGCCCCGGGTCGACAAACTCCTGGATCGGCTGGGCACGGCTCGTTTTTTCACGACACTGGATTTAACCAAGGGCTACTGGCAGATTCCCTTGTCGCTAGAGTCCAGGGAAAAGACGGCCGTCTCCACTCCGTATGGTTTGTACCAATTTGTCACTCTTCCGTTTGGGTTGTTCGGGGCTCCAGCTACATTTCAGCGCCTCATGGACCGGGTGCTGCGGCCTCACTCTGCATATGCCGTCCTACTTGGATGATGTCATCATTCATAGTGAGACCTGGGAGCAGCATGTGCAGCAGGTGGGAGCAGTGCTTGAGTCCCTGAGGAAGGCGGGGCTCACGGCCAATCCAGGGAAGTGTGCGGTTGGACGGAGGGAGGTACGGTATTTGGGGTACCACTTGGGGGGCGGCAGGGGCGACCACAGATACAAAAGACTGCAGCGGTTGCAGCCTGCCCAATTCCCAAGACAAAAAAAGAGGTCAGGAGGTTTCTGGGGCTGGCCGGTTACTATAGGAGGTTTGTTCCAGCTTTCTCGGAGCTGACCAGCCCCCTAACCGACCTGACCCGAAAGGGTGCCTCAGATCCGGTCCAGTGGACGGAGCCGTGTCAGCTGGCGTTTGAGAGGGTAAAGCGAGCCCTCTGTGGGGAGCCACTGTTATACACTCCTAACTTTTCTCTCCCTTTCGTCCTGCAGACCGACGCCTCGAACAGCGGGCTGGGGGCCGTTTTGTCCCAGGAGGTGGAGGGGGTCGACCGCCCCGTACTGTACATTAGCCGGAAGCTGGCTCAGCGGGAGGTGAACTACAGTACGGTGGAAAAAGAGTGCCTCGCCATACGGTGGGCGGTTGGTGCCCTCCGCTACTACCTCCTGGGGCGCCCATTCACCCTCTGGTCGGACCATGCCCCGCTCCAATGGCTCCACCGCATGAAAGATGCCAACGCGCGGATCACTCGCTGGTATCTGGCGTTACAGCCCTTCCGGTTCAAAGTGATCCATAGGCCGGGTAACCGCATGGTCGTGGCTGACTTTCTCTCCCGCTCCGCGGAGGGGGGGGGGAGTGGGCTTGCGGCCGGTGGGGTCCCGGCCTAAGTCGGGCGGTGGGGGTATGTGGCAGTGGGGTATGGTTAGAGCGGCGGCTGCTGGAGGAGAGGGAGGAGTGGCTCAGCCGGTGATCAGACAGCTGGACAGAATCAGGTAATCAGTCAGCTATATAAGCACACCTGTAACCTGGTTCTGGTCTCTTGCAGTAGGCTGGGTCCGGAAGGAGGAAGCAGGAACGAGAGAGAGAGAGAGAGTGCGACGACGGCTGATTATTTGTATGTTTGGTGGACTTTTTCCGTTGAAAATAAAAGATTATTTTCCACCACCACGCTGACTGATCCTTCCTGAACCCGCCGTGAGCAGCGAAGCTCACACAGTGATTCAGAAAAAACATCTTCATCAGCAAGAACCTAAAGAAGCAAAGAGTCTGAGTCAGAGTTCTGACCTGAGAGTCTCCAGAGAACAGTGAGGACTCTTCAGTCCATCACACAGCAGCTTCACTCCTGGATCCTGGAGGTCATTGTTACTCAGGTCCAGTTCTCTCAGATGGGAGGGGTTTGAGTTCAGAGCTGAGGTCAGAGAAGAACATCCTTCCTCTGAGACCAGACAACCTGACAGACTGGAGTTAAGAAGATATGATGAACTCAGTGATTCAGAAAAAAACATCTGCATCAACTAGAACCTAAAGAAGCAAAGAGTCTGAGTCAGAGTTCTGACCTGAGAGTCTCCAGAGAACAGTGAGGACTCTTCAGTCCATCACACAGCAGCTTCACTCCTGAATCCCGCAGGTCGTTGTTACTCAGGTCCACGTGTCTCAGACGAGAGGACACAGAGCTGAGGACTGAGGACAGAGCTTCACAGCTTCTCTCTGAGAGTTTACAGCCACTGAGGTCTGAGGTAGAAAACAGTGATGAACAAAAGTTTAAACATGTTTGTCTTGTGCTCTATAGAATATGTCTTATTAATATTTATATACTGATCCACGTACAGAGCTTTGTTGGAGGCTTTGACCACTGGCATCAGCTTCAGAAGAGCCTCCTCTGAAGCAGAGTATTTCTTCAGGTCAAACTCTTCCAGATCTTTTCCTGGTGACAGTAAGATGAAGACCAGAGCTGACCACTGAGCAGGAGACAGTCTCTTTGTGGACAGGCGTCCTGATGTGAGGGACTCTTGGATCTCCTCCATAAGAGAACGATGGTTCAGTTCATTCAGACAGTGGAACAGGTTGATGCTTCTCTCTGCTGACAGATTCTCACTGATCTTCTTCTTGATGTACTCAACTGTTTCCTGATTGGTCTGTGAACCACTTCCTGTTTGTGTCAGTAGACCTCTTAAGAGCTTCTGATTGGTCTCCAGTGAAAGACCCAGGAGGAAGCGGAGGGACAAGTCCAGGTGTCCATTTGGACTCAGTAAGGCCTCGTCCACAGCACTCTGTTGCAGATGATTCAGTTTAGGTTTTTTTCTAAACAGTCTGGGCCACTGGCTCGTTGTTGGTTCTTCTGACAACAGATTTGTTCCAGAGGTGATGAAGGTCAGATGAACATGAAGAGCAGCCAGAAACTCCTGAACACTCAGATGGACAAAGCAGAAGACCTTGTCCTGGTACAGGCCTCTCTCCTCTTTAAAGATCTGAGTGAAGACTCCTGAGTAAACTGAAGCTGCTGTGATATCGATGCCACACTCTGTCAGGTCTGATTCATAGAAGATCAGGTTTCCTTTCTGCAGCTGCTCAAAAGCCAGTTTCCCCAAAGACTTAATCATCTTCCTGTTCTCTGGACTCCAGTGTGGATCTGTCTCAGCTCCTTCATCATATTTGACCCTCTTCACTTTGGACTGAACCACCAGGAAGTGGATGTACATCTCAGTCAGGGTCTTGGGCAGTTCTCCTCCATCTCTGGTTTTCAGCATGTTCTCCAGAACTGTTGCAGTGATCCAGCAGAAGACTGGGATGTGGCACATGATGTGGAGGCTTCGTGATGTCTGGATGTGGGAGATGATCCTCCTTGCCTGCTTCTCATCTCTGAACCTCTTCCTGAAGTAGTCCTCCTTCTGTGGGTCCGTGAACCCTCTGACCTCTGTCACCATGTCCACACAGTCAGGTGGGATCTGATTGGCTGCTGCAGGTCGTGTGGTTATCCAGAGGCGAGCAGAGGGAAGCAGTTTCCCCCTGATGAGGTTTGTCAGCAGCACGTCCACTGAGGTGGACGCTGTGACGTCAGTCAGGATCTCAGTGTTGTGGAAGTCCAGAGGAAGTCGACACTCGTCCAGACCATCAAAGATGAAGACCACCTTAAAGTCTTCTAACCTGCAGATTCCTGCTCCATTGGTTTCAGTGAAGAAGTGATGGATGAGTTCCACCAAACTGAACTTCTTCTCTTTCAGCACGTTCAGCTCTCTGAAGGTGAAGGGAAACATAAACTGTACGTCCTGGTTGCTTTTGTCTTCAGCCCAGTCCAGAGTGAACTTCTGTGTTAACACTGTTTTCCCAATGCCAGCCACGCCCTTTGTCATCACTCTTCTGATTGGTCCGTCTCTTCCAGCTGAGGCTTTAAAGATGTCTTCTTGTCTGATGGATGTTTCTGGTCTGTCTGGTTTCCAGGAAGCTCTTTCAATCTGTCTGACCTCATGTTCTTCATTGACCTCTCCAGTCCCTCCCTCTGTGATGTAGAGCTCTGTGAAGATCTCATTCAGAAGGGTGGGGTTTCCTGCTTTAGCCACGCCCTCAAACAAACACTGGAACTTCTTCTTCAGGTTTGATTTGAGTTCACGTCGACAAGCTGAAGCTCTGATTTCTGACAGAACACAAGAAAATAAATCAGTGAGTGGATCATTGAGAAAATAAGATGTTCTTCCTTTCACATTAAAAGTCCTCTTACTGTCAGCTAGCTTCTTCTGCTTCATCCTCCTTAAGAAGTCCCCTGTGATCTTCAGAAAGGCCTCTCTGCTGCTCCTCTGCTCCTCATCCTCCCTCTGACTCTCTGAGACTTCTGTGTGATCTGTATCCAGAACCTTGTGGATCTTCTTCAGCTCGTTCTTCACAAAGCAGATGATGTTCTCCTCCAGCAGCTGGAACAGAACATGTGAAGTTTAACCTCAGATGATCAGTGACAGAGTGAAGTCCTGCAGGTCCACAGAGCAGCATCCAGACTGTCAGGACCAGGAGCCTCATGTATAAAAGAGTGCGCAGCTTTCATACTAAAAGACGGCGTACGCACAAAATTCATAAAGTACGTACGCAAAGAAAATCTCAGATTTATAAAACTGTGCTTACGCCAAGTCCTGCGCACCTTTTCTTTATACATCCCATCAAACGTGAAACTGAGCGGAGATGAATGAGGAACACACCACGCCCACCCACAAATGAATATACAAATGACTCTAAAACGCCTTCGTCCTGAAGAAAAAGGACAACTGCGGCTGCAAAGAAAGAGGGAAATAAAAGAAAAAGAAGGAAAGTGCACGATCAGCTCGTCAATTTAAGATGTATAAATCTGTAAAAATAGATTATTTTGGTCGTTGTTTTTTGGAATTAGTGATAAACACAAAGGAACTAAATGTCAGGGTCACAGCGACTGCTCTCATATTAATATTGATGCTTCAAAAACTGGCTGTGCATTGATAGTTGATCCTGTGCATGTTTTTTTGTGGTGTAACATGTATGTTTAGACATGACTGATCCATGTGAGCTGAATTTACCGATTATTTCAACAATCTATAAGTGTCACACGTCATCATCTACACACATTACGCACAAAATAAGCAGACAGAGTTCACGGAGTTACTCCATGTAACCATTCATTACTGTCACTGATTGTGTTGTGGATGCTGCGCCTTTCTCTTCCGATGAAAGGGGCAGCGGTGGCGGAATAACTTTTTCATAGTTATTTCGTTATCGTGTGGATTAAAATGGGATAAAGAAAATGTTCTACTCAACGTTCAAGTCCCGTTTTCTTACAACAAATGAGTCTGTAACTTTATTTTGTGTTTAAAACATTATAGACTCACGTGTGTTCATGTGTTCATGTGTTCATGTCAGCAGCTGTGTTTACATATTCATCTGTGGAAAATTAATTTCAGTAATTTGCTCAAAGTAAATAAGTGAGTCACACACACACACACAGGTTTGTAGTGTGTGTGTTCGCTCACAGGATCAGTTTCGTCTTCAGTGTCCTCTCTGATGTTATCCACATATGTTCAAACGTACGTGGTGTATCAGTATTGTTTGTCACAGAAAATTCATGTTTGTCAATATTGCAGCGTCTCCACCTGACAAGAGTTTGCGGAGCTCTCGGCAAATTCTCACGGCAGCTCGAGAGTTTTCGCTGCGATGCGCTAACTTCCACGCCAAGTACATTTTTATACATGCCGTCTGTGTGTGAAAGCAAGCGTACGCCGTCTTTTTGTGCGTACGCACGGTTTATACATGAGGCCCCAGGACTCTGCTTCAGTATTAACAGTAGTGTCATGTTTGTACATTTACACACCTTAAATATGGAGTCCAGGTCTGCTCCATGCTGCTGGACAGACTGACCACTGAGAACCTCTGTCCTCTGCTGATCAACTCTGAGGAGAAAAGATTCCGTGTCATTTACTAAACAATCATTTGTTTCTACGAGGTTTTCAATGTGCTGCACCTACGATTCTTCTTCAGCCAAGTTCACATGACATGAGTTTGACAGGTTGAAGACAAAAGTCCCTGAAGGACAGTCTCTAGTGTTTGTTATGTGTGAAGTCTCAAAGACACAATCAGAGAGGCTTGTCCATGAGTCCCTGACCAATCATGGACTCTGACTAGATTTACTGCTGGAAACGTATTCAGAGACGAGGACAGGCTGAAGACGTTTAGTGGAGACAGAAAAACAACATTGGTCCACCAAAGAGAAGAAGAGTGTTTTTCTGGATTCAACATGTTTTGGACTAGACAGGCTCCCCCTGGTGGAGGATCATGTAAGTGTGTGTTACTATGTGTGAAATTCTTACATCAGTTCACCATGTTTTTGTCCATCCCTGAAGTTAATATAACGATCTATAGACAAGTCACTCTTCATGGACACACAGCTGGGTCCAGGTCCAGGACCGACAGAGTCTGGTCCCTGTTGATGGATCCTCCTACAAACACAGGACATGACATGTAAAAACAACATCTGCTGTGATTGATTTCATTAATGATCTACAGTATCAGGAGACACAAGGAAAACAGGTTTGTGTCAGAAATGGTTGAGTGTGACCCAGATGGTGTCAAACACTACACTGATTAACACATTTAAGACTTCCACATCTTCAGTCAGATCACTTTACCCAAACCCAACCACGTGAGCCAGGACTGTTCCACAATTATTCAACATTTTTTATTTTTTCATGGGTCCAGATCTGAGATTAAATGGGGATTGGTCTATTTGGGACTTGGGTCTGGGTCTGAATTCTCAAATATTGGTGTCTCTGGTGCTACATGGTGGATCTTTTGAGTTGTTGACCTGTGAAGACCTCCACCCTCCATCATCTGACCTCTGTTCTCGTTTGAAGTTCAAAAGTTCCTCCATGGACTGGTCACTCTTCATGGACACACAGCTGGGTCCAGGTCCAGGTCCAGCAGAGTCTGGTCTCTGTTGATGGATCCTCCTACAAACACATGATGTGTAAATAAAACACTGAGCTGTGACATGGAGACGAGTCACATGATCCATGAGATCCTCATCTCACCTCTGACCCTCATGTTCCTCACACAGAGTGGTTTTAGAGGGCGGAGCTTCCTCTTCACTGTCCTTGATCTGATTCATAGCAGAGCGCCACCTGCTGGGAGAATAAAACTCGCTCATTACAAGTTCTGCTAACATGGGTGGACCACATTGACCTAATGTGGGCCGGTCAGCAAGAAGACTTTTTTTAACCACAGAATTGGCCGACATGACCCTCATTGGCTGACTGAACAATCGGCACAGCCCATTGGTTTATGCTAATAATGGACTGTCAGTCACTCAGTTACTGGTTCATTTCATGGTTTAAACAGAAGAGCCCGCCCTCTGGTGGTCAGGTAAGAAGCTGCCCAATAGATAGATACATATGTATGTTAAACATCTGGACTTTGAAGAGATGTCGTTAATTGTGACAAGTGAGAATAAACGTTTAATTTAACTTTAGTTTCTTAAATCTTATCAAAATATGACCTCGTCCTCTGGATCCTTTTTTTTCACCTACAATGGCTGTAATCTGTTTTCACCGGAAACATAAAATGATCAGTCACTATCTGATCTTTCAGTCCAGCAGAACTTCTCTTTCACCAAAAGCACAAATGTCCTCTAAACCAGTGATTTCCAAACATTTTAGTCGCTGAACAACAGAATCAGTGACGTGAGATTCATGAGCTTCACAGTAAAAACATCACGTCGACAAAAAGTTACAACTTTTTCATTTTCAGTGCATTTCTTTTTCAATCCGTGTTTCTGCTGCACGTCACATGTACTTTTATGTGTTATCGTCTATGTGTTTTTTTATATTGTTTATATGTGAAATAAACTAAACAGCTGATGGAGACTGAGAGTGAGTCAGAGGAGGCGGAGTTAAGTCATAAGAACATGATGGATCTGTAACAGGGAAGTGATTGTTTTGCAGTTAGCAGCACTAGCCAAGTTAGCTGAGAGAGGATCCACTTTTCAGACAAAGGTCAAAGTAAAAGAAAACGAGTTCATATCTTAGGAATTATTGAAGAGGAAATTCCACTTTTCACTGTAGCTGTCACTTTTACTCCATGATTGATTCTTTAGCTGTGACAAAGGAACACGACTCTCTCTACAAAAACAAACACAGTGAACTTGTAGAAAAGTCTTTTGTTACAACCAGGTGACGTTTGAGCTCCAAACAACACTTGGTCGTTAACAAGAGTTTGTGTTTATAGATGTTACATTTAAATATGTTTGATGTCAAACCATCACTCAGTGAATTAAGACCATACAGAAGTTCAGCTCGTGGGTTCTGAGCATCCACGTGATTCCAGTGTGTAATATCACATGTCAACCAGCAGATGTCAGCATTTATACTGTGTCAGCAGAGCTGCTTCAAAAGGGTTGGGCCTTCTTCACGTTCAGAGGAACCAGGACATGTTCACATCCCATAATAAGACAAGTTTGCAGTATTACACCAGACATTTAAGCCTCTCTAAGTCACTACAGGGTCAATTCATTCTGTGTAAAAACCTCAGTCACTGAACAAGAGTCAGTGACGTGAGATTCATGAGCTTCACAGTAAAAACATCACGTCCACTCAAAGTCACGTGTGATGAGATGAGTTTAGTTTCGTTACCTTGTGAAAGCAGGAAATGATCGTCATGAAGCTGCTGAACGTCTGTGAAGTGATTCTGCTGCTGAACAGGAAACAAACCACAGACCAAAGTTTTCTCAAGTCTCATCTGAAGGAAATGTGATGAATGTGATCAAATAACTGCTCTGATCTCAACTTTACTCTAATCGACTCGACTCAGTTTAGTACCAGCCATGTTGTTTTCATGACTTCATAGCGCCTCCTCAAAGTGGGCGGAGTCATCACAGCAAGCCTGCGTGATACTATGGTGACGTAGTTTTCAAAATAAGACGTTACTAATAAAAGTGCAATCAATCGTGCTGATTTTAAGACATTGGGTCACATTGTCCAGAAGCTTTTGAACGAAACATTTTCCCTAATTTATTTAGATTTTTACTGTACAATAAAATCACTTTGGCCCATAAGTTCTGACAATGCTGAGAAAAAAAGAGACAACTTTGCAGATTAATTTCTCAACATTTATACAGTAAAACTAGTTGATAATGAGTGAGGGAGTAGTCAGCATGCTCCTGAGATCAACTGTACCAACCATTGTCAGAACGTATGGGCCAATGTGTTGTTATTGTACAGTAAAAATCTAAATAAATTAGGGAAAATATTTAGTTCAATAGCTTCTGGACAATGTGACCCAATGTCTTAAAATCAGCATGATTGATTGCACTTGTATTAGTAAAGTCTTATTTTGACGAGTGATCTCGCTCGGTCTCAAACTAGCGCTGATTCTCAGCCGACTCCCAGCATTCACCGTAAGTTCGAGTGCACGGGCGCACTTAAAAACGAATGACGGCTCACTTGACCGCAGTGATTATTGTTCCATTTTAAGACACAATAAAAATCAACGGTCAACTACTGTCTCTGCTGTTTGGCTGTTAGATGAGATGTATTCTTGACATCTGTGACGGAGCGACTGTAACTAATGAGCACACACACGCGCTAGTAGAGCGCAAAGACGCACACACACTCCAACACACACACACACACACACACACAGACAGACGCATACACATACACAACTGCTTTGCCAGTTTCCAGCAACATTTGTAGACCGCCCAGGGTGCACACACTTACTGCTGCTACATTATCATCCTGTTAACATTTAACTTGGTTCAAACTTACTTAGCCCTCATCCTCAGTTTGTGTCGCAGCATTTCAAATAGTGATGCGCGGGTCGGGATTATTTCCAACCCGCGGGTCCCGCATTTAATGAATCATTTGACCCGCTCCATCCCGCACGCACCACCGCATCTATTTTCACACCCCGCCCCGCCGCAATTAAATACACGTTAAATATGTCATTGAATAAGGCTTTTATTCTGTCTGACAAATGTGCTTGAAAACAGCCCATAGAGTGGCACTGGAAACGACAAATTAAAATCTTAATAAAAATAAATATATATAGCCTTCGTATAAAAATAAACAATAAATAAATAATAAAATAAAATAAAATAAAATGATGCTTGCATTTGTGTGGGTATTAGTTGCAATAAAAAGAATAAATAATAACATATTAACCACATAGGCTATAACAGAGCGCCCATCTTCAGGCTACACCTGTTTTCTAAAGGTTTCTTATAGCACATATAATATTATAAACTGTACCACATGTGGCTATTTTCTTGAAGGCATTTAACACTGTGCAAAAAAAGAATGGCATCAACTGTGCCGGGGTTTAGTCTGTTTCGCCTGGACTCGAGCACCCGGCCGGCTGAGCTGAACGTCCGCTCGCTCGATGCACTTGTTGCTGGGATGCAGAGAATCATCCTTGTCACCTTGGCAACCAGAGGGAAGGCCTTTGACTGCGACTCCCACAAACTTAGAAGATCGTCCCCATCCCACAAGAACTGGCTGTCAATGTAGCGCTGAACCTCGTCTTTCTCGCCATCTTCTTCACCGTAATCCTCCCACTCGCTGAACTCATCTCTTTTCTTCTCAACTAAAAAATAAAATTGAATAACATAGTTTTACTATTTTGATTTACATTATTCCGCCGTAGGAAATTGTTGATAAATAAACCATCAATACACTGTTATGGAGGATTTCTTATTATGCCTATTAGTCACTGGCGTCTGGCGCAACCTACCTCGGACAGTGGCATCTGGCTCCCCCGCTGGGGGTGGTGTTAGCGCTCTGTCAAATTCCCTGAGAAGTCGTCTGGCCTGGTCGTGGACAGCGTTTCTCTCCTCAGCTGGAAACATCTTGAGGGACTTGAAACGTGGACAAAGAAATGTCCCAAGCTTGTGTGTGACGCTGATGGACAATGTCTCCTTTAAGAGCTGCATTGCCCGTGCTCGGATATAAACCATGTACTCCGCATCACCATATTGTGGCTCGCAGTGTTTCTTCAGTTTCTAAAACCAAAGCACCACGAGTTGAATAGTTGGATATTTGTCACCTTCCAGTTCTTCACTCGCAGTTTGAAAAAGCATCAAGAACTCAGTGATCGTGTTCAACACGTCCAGCTGTCAAGCTGATCTTTGTCTTCCATGGCTTGTTGGATTTCACGGTACTGTTTGCTGACTGACTGCATCATTGCAACTTCACTGTTCCACCGTGTTTCACGTTCCTGTATCACAGCGTGCGGGAGGTGTACAACAGCACTGGACTTCTTTAGGTAAGTCACAAGGCTTTTGCATTTGTCAATTATTTGAATTTGAATTTGAATTTGAATGACTTTATTCCTCCCCCAGGGGGGGAAACACACATTCACAACAGCTCAGTTAAGAAAGGTGAGAATAGAATAAAAGTAAAAATAAGAATAAAAAATATAAAATAAAAATAAAAATAAAAATAAGATAAAATAAAAAATACAATACAATACAATACAATAGTAAGACAATTACCAAAAGATAAAAAGTAAAAAAGATAAAATTACACACTAATATAGAGTAGTATCAGGTAAAGTGAGTGGACATTTACGATGAGTTAAATAACTGAACAGCAGTGGGGATGAAGGACTTTCGGTAGCGCGGGGGGTGGGGTGTTGGAGTGAGGTGTTTTGGAGGTGAGGACGGTTGGTGGATGGTGGCTGTAGCCGCTGGAGAGCAGGCGTGTGAGGAGTGGGGGGCAGAGGTGGAGAGGGGAGGGGGGCCCTGATCGAATCGGTTGAAGTATTGATTCAGTTCAGTGGCCCATCGCTGGTCCCCCCCTGCTGTGACTCTGGCTCCACTCTGTCCATGACCTGTGATGTTCTTCAGGCCTCTCCACACATCCCTCGTCCTGCTCTGCCCCATCTGCTCCTCCAGTTTCCTCTTGTAGACGTCCTTAGCCTTCCTGATCATCTGCTTGAGCTCTCGCTGGACTTTTTTCAGCTCCTCTCTGCTCCCTGAAGCAAACACCCTCTTCTTCTTGTTCAGCAGGACTTGAAGTTGAGGGGTCACCCATGGCTTGGTGTTGGCAAAGCACCGCACCCTGCGGGTTGGTGCGACGTTCTCCTCACAGAATTTTATGTAATCTGTGAAACAGTCATTGAAGCCGTCGATGTTATCACCCATGTGTTGTAATCGTCAGTCCACATGTCAGTGGTAATTGCAATGCCACAATCCAGAGCTTTATTAATCTCTTTGGCGAGGATTTCTTTTTTGTCTGTGGCCGTCGCTTTGGCTCTGTCGCAGACGGTTTGTCTGTGAGGAAGTGCACTGCTGGCATCCACACGTCCATAACGTGCACCTACGTTATTAAGTGACTGGGCTACAGCACGGAATCCATCGCCAGAAACAATGTCAAAGGGACGCAGATCTTGACAGCACAATTCAACACAGGCGTCGTGACCTCAGATTTGACTTGCGTTGGAATTTTGTTACTTTTAGGAAGGCGGTGATACCACTCTGAGACGCGTCCTTCTTCTTAGACCCTCCACAAACATGTCTTGTCATGCTGGACGTACCCGTCTTGTGGCTCTCATGCTTGTACAGCTTATCACAGGAATTGCATTTCACGTAGCCAATGCTGCTGTCGTCTACTGCACTAACTACCTCACAGAAATTGTCCCAAACATGAGATTTAGCAGCTTGGCCTTCTTTTCTTTTAACTCTGTATTCTCCCGACCGTAATCTTTCCCTCACTTCTTCTTCCATCTTCCCGCTTCTTTTGATTCTGGTTTGTTGTGGCCGCTGCCTGGCGCTTTTGTGACGTCAGGTCGCAGGTGGATTTACCAGACATATTTAATCCCTCATGTCCCGCCCCACCCGCCCCGCCAATAAAGTGAACATTTCTTGACCCGGCCCGCGCATCACTCATTCCAAACATTGTTTCTTCTTTTCTGAGGTTTAATGGCGGTTGGCAAACAACGATTTGGTGCATTACCGCCACCATCTGGTATGGAGTGTGGATCGAAATGTTAATCCAACTGAACTATTACTTAAAAGTGAAAAAATAAATAAATGATATATATAATACTAATAATTATATCTATATCTATATATACACAGATATATACACACTACAAAACACACAAAACCAACAACCTATATACATACACCTATTCATACACACACTCACACATCCTATATCCTCCCAATCAACCCTGTAGTCTTAAGAAACTGCAGTAATATTTTGTAGCACTCACTCTGGTTCTTGCTCAATACCTGCACCAACTCCCATTCCTCATCAATGTCTCTCAGCTTTCTAATCATCACTTCTCTCTCCCTTTGATATTTCTGACATTGTGTAATAACATGATGAATGGACAGTGATCACATCTGTCTGTATTGTGTTTATTGATAAGAAATAATGTGTGGTTTAATCCCGTATGGACAAATCTGATCCTCCATATTATATTTTCCTCTTTCCTGCTTCTTTCTGTGCGCCTAGCCACTCCCACTTTTCTTTGGATACTGTAAAACCATCTTCCTTTCCTCTCCTCCTCCCATTGTTTTTGCCATCTCTCCTTTAGTTGTTGTTTAATGATGCTGTTTATTTCTGTTTTGCTTAATTTTATTGCTAGATCTATATTATTATGTGCTGTTGCTGCTTTTGCCACCGTGTCTGCTATTTGGTTCCCTTTAACCCCTGTAATGTGTGCTGGTATCCATAAAGTCCCATCATCTGAATTCTATATAATGTTTGTTGTATTTCTATAATGAGGTCTTGTCTGCTTTCAGAATGGCTGGATTGTAAACTTATGAGTGATGAACTTGAGTCTGAACAGATGATTGTTTTCAGTGGTTGTATTTCTGCTAATAGAATAGCAGTGAGTTCTCCTGTGTGCACGGATACATTATCACTTCATCGTTTCTGTTGTTCAATGTTTGAAATTCTGCTATGAAGACTCCTATTCCTGTTTTTTGATGCATGTGTGTATACTTGTATGATGTATCCATGATAACTGTCTATATAATCTTGTATTACCTGTGGGTCCTGGCTCTGCATATCTTTGTTTTCCTTCTCTAACCATGTGAGATCTATGGTGGCATCTGGAAGAATCCATGGTGCTATTGTCGACAGTGGTACTGTTGGGCTAACGCTGTATTGGTCTACTGTAAGCTCTGATGCCGTCTGATTGATTGTCCATCCAAAGCTTTTTCTGTTTCCTTTCTCCTTTTCCCAACATGGTTTTAAGGATGATTCTGATTATGACCCTGTAGTCTGGTCCAGTAGTTCAATGAGTTCTGTGTCCTTCTTAATTCTAGTGGCATTTCCCCCATTTCTACTTGGAGTGCTGATGTCGGGGTTGTTTTAAAGCTCCTGTGCATAACCTTAGTGCCTGATACTGTAGTCTATCCAGTTTTTTGCTGCAGATCCATACACCACACAGCCATAATCTAGCACTGATCTTAGTAACCCATTATATATAGCCCTTAAAGCATTCCTATCTGCTCCCCATTCCCTACCAACTAAACATCTCATTATATTCAATATTTTCTTACATTTGTCCATTCATTTTTGAATATGTAACTTTCTCATCAAACCATATCCCTAATAGTTTAAAGAATTTCACTCTCTCCAACTCCTGATTGTATAGTTTCAGTTTTACTCTATCTTCTATTCTTTTCTTTGTAAATATCATCGTCTTTGTTTTATTCACTGAGAATTTGAATCCCCATTTATATGCCCATTCTTCTATTTTCGTAATATCCCCTTTTTTACAATGACATCTAAGTTTCTTCCCCTCGTCCAAATTGCCCCATCATCTGTGAATAAAGAACATCCAGAATCCTTTTCTATTTCATTGTAAATGTCATTTATCATTATGGAGAACAATAGCGGACTTATTATGCTTCCCTGAGGTGTTCCGTTCTCTACCACATACTTCCTTGAAAGTGTTTCCCCTACTCTAACCTGTATTGTTCTTCCTCTCAAAAAATCCTTAATCCACTGATACATTCTTCCCTTGACAGTTGAATTAAAAGTCCCTCTCCCCACATCATATCATATCATAAATACAGCCACTACACTCTCTTTGTTTATTTGTGCTTTTCTAATGTCATGTAGCAGATAGTACATCTTCCTTTCCTAAAGCCACTCTGGTATTTAGTTCTATAACCTTTACTTTCTATATAATAAGTTAGTCTTTCATTTATCATTGTTTCCATTATTTTACAGATGTTGGATGTTAGGGCGATTGGCCTATAGTTGTCAGGGTTAGTTTTATTCTTTCCTGGTTTAGGTGTCGGTATTATAACAGCTTCCTTCCAGCTATGTGGACATTTCCCACTCTCCCAGACTTTATTATATAGTTCTAATCATTTCCTTTTTGATGGCTCACTAAGATTATTAATCATTATATAACACATTTGATCTTTACCTGGTGCTGACTGGAGATGTGTTTAATTCTGTCATTGTAAAAGCCTTGTTTAATAAATCATTTATAATCTTTAATCTTTATTTTCTGCTGTTGTATCTTGTCTCCCTCTTTTCCCTTCTTCACAAATATTGTCTGAGCTGTGTACTTTAACAAAGGTCTTTGCTCGCATTTCTGCTTTCTCTTCATTCGTAGTTGCTGTTATTTCCCCTTCAGTTAAAACTGGATATTCATATTCTGCTTTAATCCCATTCATTCTTTTTATCATTGTCCACATTTGTTCATTCTTGTTTCCAATTGTGTTATAAAATAATCTCCAATGTTCTTTCTTTGCATATTTTATGGCTCTTCTCACAGTTGCTTGCATCCTTTTATAATCAATAAGATTTTAAAAGTTATGTTTTTTTTTCAACTTTTTAAAAGTCTTATTTCTCTCTTTAAAGGCGACATAGACCGGAAGCTCCAATTAACGCTGTGTTTGTGTGTGTGTATCTGTGTCATTACCTCGTTTATAAAACCCTAAAGTTTCAGAACAAACAGTTCAGCCACTGCTGAGAAAATAGGGTTTTATTGTTTTCCTGGGCTCTGCGAAGCGGATCGGCACTTCCCTATGCTGATGATGCCTCCTGGTGCGGGCACTAGTCCGGGCACATCCGGTTGCGTACATTCAACCGCAGAAGAAGAAGAACTACTCTCGTTGTAGCTGCTGAGATGCAGAGCAGGTACCTGGCCAATCACAGGACAGTGGGAAAGCTCTCGTTGGCTGGCCAATCACAACACAGTCCACGTTCTGGGGGTGTGGTTTTGGTCTGAAACAGCGTGGCTGACGAGAGCGTCAGTGAGGAGATCAGCTCGTTTGCAGCGATTAGGAGGTTTTTAATCATGAAAACAAGTTAATATATGTAAGTAGACCTCCATAACTAACATATATGTGTGATACAAGCATTCTATGTCACCTTTAATAACTTTATCACATTCCTCTGACCAACAAGGTACAATTCTCATTTTATTCTTTCCTTCCTTCTTTTTAATTGTATGATTTGCTGCCTCTACAATAGTTTTACACACAGACTCATTTAACTCATCCACACTTCTGCTAACATATATTGCTTGCATTTCTTTCATCACTTCGTGTAGTCGTGTAGTTGTTTCTCTGATCGCTTCCTGTAGTTGTTTCTCTGATCACTTCCTGTAGTTGTTTCTATGATCGCTTCCTGTAGTTATTTCTCTGATCACTTCCTGTAGTTGTTTCTCTGATCACTTCCTGTAGTTGTTTCTCTGATCACTTCCTGTAGTTGTTTCTCTGATCGCTTCCTATTGTTGTTTCTCTGATCACTTCCTGTAGTTGTTTCTCTGATCACTTCCTGTAGTTGTTTCTCTGATCACTTCCTGTAGTTGTTTCTCTGATCACTTCCTGTAGTTGTTTCTCTGATCACTTCCTGTAGTTGTTTGCTTTTAGTTGTCCATCCCCTTTGTAATAGTAAGCCTTTGGTTTTATGTGTCACAGTTTATGTTTGTTAAAGTTTACATCAGTGTTAAAGTGCAGTTAAAGTGTATTACTGTTAATAGTTCATACCTTAGCTGTCCATAGACTATATATACATATATATATATATATATATATATATATATATATATATATATATATATATATATATATATATATTTACATATATTTCACATTTCACTGCACTTTACTGGTTTTTGCACTCTGGTTAGACTGAATTGCATTGCAATGACAATAAAGTTGAATGAATCTCATCACATTTTCATTATTAGTCTATATTAGTCTCATGTATAGCACACCAAGCATCTGTTTTTTTATTCAAATGTAACATGCAGTCGTCACATATACTTCTCTTCTCTCTTCAGATGCACTTTTAAAATATTTCAGTACCACCCCCAGTGACACATCAGGTGCTGCTGTCCTTTTTAATTTTAACACTTGTTTCTTTCTTTAGTTTTTATTTGGTGAGATATTTTTTTACTCAAAGAAATAAAATCTTGAAAACACACATGCAGTCTCTGTGTGATTGTATGAAAGTTGATTGTGAAATTGACTGCTGCGATGCAAGGGGGCGCCAGCTAAAAGTCCATGTGCACATTCATGCAACCTGTGCCTTTGCACATCGGTAAACAGATGTGGGGAGTCATCAGTGCCATGATTCCTGATCCGATCACCGATGTTGTGAAAAATGATAAGTCCAAGTTGGACAGCACCTATTGAACAAGGGTGGGATGTCGGCCAAGAATCAACAGTGTGTGCGTGAAAAGATGCGAGAAATAGGAAGACTGATTCATAATGCAAGAAGAGTTACCTCCTTAAAAACAATGGAAGATTTCATAATTCCAAAGAATTACTTGCAGGTGATCAAAGCTGTCAAGGTGACGTGTGGCTATGACAGTGATTCCAACAAATTTGTGATTCCATCACTTGCCAATAAACTTGGCCATACATTGGTTAAAGCCAGCAAACTCCTAAAAGCTCAGGGCTTGATAATGGACAACGCTGAGCTTGTGAAAAATGCCACTGAATTTCAGGAAGTCCACAATCACAGATGGAATGAAATGATTTCTTCGACAGCACTGCGTAACATCAATGAAGCAAAGTGGAACATGCCCACTCTGATGCCGTTTACGGAAGATCTGCATCAGTGAACTCTCTGACAGTCCTTCCACAAAGACTTGGATAGATCTGGCAAAGGTGTGCTTAGCACAGATCATCCTCTTTAACCGTCGCAGGGAAGGAGCGGTGGCAAGCATGCCCTTGTCTGCATTTTTGTCAAGGGACAAGTCCACTCCTCTCGAGGATTTGGACTGGGCACTCTCTGAAGTAGAGAAAAGACTCTGCAGACATTTCACAAGGATTGTGATCAGAGGGAAAAGAGGTAGACTGGTTCCAATTCTCGTAACTCAGAAAATGCTGAATGCATTGGAACTCCTGGTTTTAGAGAGAAAGGCATGCGGGGTTCTCGAAGAGAATGGCTACATGTTTGCAAGACCAGCAGCTAAAACTCATTTCTGTGGCTCAGATTGCCTTCGTGCTTTTTCAGGAGCATGTGGTGCAACGTGTCCCAAGGCACTGACTTCCACCAGGCTACGGAAACATGCTGCAACACTCTCAACAGTCCTCAACATGACAGACACAGAGATGGACCAGCTGGCCAACTTTCTTGGGCATGACATTAGAGTCCATCGTGAGTTCTATCGACGACCTGAGAAAACACTGCAGCTTGCCAAGGTCAGCAAACTTTTAATGGCCCTCGAGCAAGGAAGACTGGCCGAGTTCCATGGCAAGAACCTGGATGAAATCACCATAGGTCCAGATGGTGTGTTGTCGTTCTTCTTTGGTCCACCATGATTTTATTTTAGTTTGCTGACATTAAACTGTTCTTTTTGTGTCTCCCACAGACACAGTTCTTAGTCATGATGAGACAGATGACACGGATGAGACCAGAGAAGGACACTATTCATCTCAAGGTATGCATTCATAAATCTCAAGTTAAAGCTTCTGTCCAGAACCTTTACCTTTAGTTGATTACTCTGGTCAGAGCAGCATGAGATAGAGCCGTAATGACTATTTTTATAATCGATTAATCTCGATTAATCGTTTGGTCCATAAAATATTAGAAAACATTAGAAAAATATTGGAAAAACTTAAAAATGTTGATTGGTGTTTATCAAACTTGGAAATGATGATGTTCTCAAATGTCAACAAACCAAAATGATGAACTTTTAATGATTCTTTGTTATTCAGAGCAAAGAAATTAAGAAAATACTCACATTAGAGAAGTTTGAACAATTGGAAATCTTGTTTTAATTCAAACCAATTAATTGATTATCAAAACAGTTTTCGTTTAATTTAGTAATCAATGAATTGTTTCAGCTCTACTATGAGACCATCAGCATAAATCTCGGTCACCATTTTCGATGTGCATTTATTTTGGAAGACGACATAACGACTCACTTCACACTTCAACCAGCTGTGCATACAGCAGTTTGAAGATATTAAGCAGGAGACACAAACTATCATCAGCAGAGGATGACAGCATTGGAGCTGTGACACCTGTTGAAGGTTTTTTGTAGTAACAGATAAACATCTTAAACATGTCCTTCTCTTCATCAGAACACAGTAGCCCAATTCACATAAACCTAAATATGGCCTTGGTCACAGCGCCTGTGAGTCTGAATAAATTACAAATCGGATTAATGGATAGTAAGAAGAATTGGACGGAAACAGTGGTGCTGATACGAATACTAAGTGCTGACATTTTGTTACCTGCTTACTTAACTAGCTTTGTTTCATGAAACAGATTCAATGTAATTCAAAAGCCTCACTAAGAAGGATGAAATATAACTGTTAAGATACAAAGAACATCAAACATTATCATCATTTATATTGTGTTAAAATGTACATGTAATGCCATTGCAGAACTACAGCTCTTCAATAGATGAATTTAAGTTCACATTTTTAACCCTCATCAAGCATTCAATAAGTCATGCTGCACAGAGGCATCTGCTTCTCATGCATCTCCCTCTATCTGTATATCTGTTGAATATATTATTTACTTTTTGTTGGAATCGTCATCAGAGACGAGGAATAAAGTCCCATCAACAAGTAAGAGAAGCAAGCCACCATCAGGAAAGGATGACGGACTCAGAGCTGTGAGTCTGTCAAAGGTGATTATTCTTTTTTTTTTTTTTATCTTTTCATTCTAACATAGCGCAGTTCAACCCTGCAGTGAAGTTGTCCTTGATCCAGAGACTAAACCCCAAATTGCTCCTAATGACTCTCCCTTCAGTGTGTGAATGGCTATTGCTCCTGATGAGAAGGTGGTATCAGCTACCTGTGTGTGAATGTGTGTGAAATGGTGAATGCACCCATGTTCAGTGTTTTGTATGGTGGCAAAAAAACAAGAAATAGGTATAAGGTCTATTTGTGTTTACATCTTTTTTTTCTGCCCACTTACAGGTAAATCTACTCAAAAAAGAACATGGCAGGAGGAAGAGGTAAAAGCTGTTGAACATGAAGCCGTTTATCACTTCTTGCATTGTACCAACAAAGAATGACTGGGAGAAATGTTTAAGAACCGTGACTGGCAAACGTTGAAATATTATGTGTATAACCGCATCACAGCCTACAAAAAGAAAGTCCAGCATAATTCGTAAGGTGATGACAAATGAAAAGGCTGGTTCTGATGTTGTATTGTTTATTTTCACTGGTGGCTTTAATTCTGGCTATAACTCTGTTCATTAAACAGTGGACATCTTCAATTTGATTAGGAGTTGGCCCTTATTGATATTCATTACTACATCACATGAAGGGGTGATGATGTCGAATCCAACATTATTTATAAAGCACTTTAAAATACAACAGCTGAAACAAAGTCGTGTAGAAAATAACAAAAACAAATCAAATATACAAATGAACTAATAATAATAACGATAATAATAAATTATGGAGAGCAGAGAAACCCAACAGTTCACATAATGTGCTTCATACTGTACTAATATCATGTGCTGTTGCTATTTTGCCAGTGGACCACACAACATCGTCCAGGTGGCAGGTAGAAGGCTTTTGTGTCAGGTGAGAAATGGATGGGTTGCCCGACTCCTCCTACATCTCTCTCTCTCTCTCTCTCTCTCTCTCTCTGATGGGTCCTACAATGTTTAGTTAATCAAATGCTATAATTTGTGGTTTGACCTTGACATAGTTATATCAAACGTAAATTGCAAAAGATGCATGATTTATTATTATTACTATTACTGTTATTATTATTACAACAATAATATTGATAATAAATGTGATACTAATAATTCCAGCACTACTTCCATAGTAGTGTTAGCCTAGTTAACAGCAACGGGGCCAACAGCCGTCAGGATAGCATAACTTCTATCGATTTGAATGGTGCGAAATTAGCCTAGTTAACGGCGCCATGTCATGGTTTTACAGACAGTCCAAGAATCCTCACGTTATTACACTACTATGGAACAGCAACGGGGCCAACAGCCGTCAGGATAGCATAACTTCTATCGATTTGAATGGCGCGAAATTAGCCTAGTTAACGGCGCCATGTCATGGTTTTACAGACAGTCCAAGAATCCTGGTAGGTCACGTTATTATACCACCTACAAGTGTAAGTCAGTAACGTTTATTTCAGAATTCCCTGGTGGGTTCTCCTTTATTTAATTGTAAGGCAAACTTAAAAGACATATACGCGCATTGTAAGCTAGAAATAATTAGGGACAACGCCATTTCGCTTAGTTGTCCTTCAGAGCCTGTAGCTTAGTCGATTCAACAGTTCAGCTACAGTCCCACATTAGATGACGAGGACCCAATGTTGGCATTGGCAAGTTGGAATGCAAATGGAAGGCTAATGATTTTGGTTTTAAAATGTGGTATTTCTCAAAGAGGGATCCATCTGTCTTTCACATGCATCCTGCTTGTTTACTCGCCTCCCTCAGTGTCAAGTCATTTAATTACTAAATATGTTTTTGAAGCCAACAGCTCATATTTTAATAGAAATCTGTGGGTTCTGTCAAAAGTGATGGACATGATTAAGTTTATTATTTTTTGATTAATTATTACAAATAATTTGTTGTAAATTGTAGTGTACTACAGACAAGTGTTTTTGTTCTCCTCTAGTTTATGCTAAATTCAGCTTGCCAAATGAAATCCATGCAGAGCTGAATGACTCATCTGGAGTCGGTGTGGATGCTGATATTTTTGATGAACTGCTGAGATCTTCTACAATGTCTTTCAAAGTGGTCACAGAGCACACTGGTAAGACATGAAAGCATAAAAATTGACTTTGTATTCATCAATTTGGTACAACTGCAGTTGTGAAAAACAATTACACATAGTAGTGCCAATGCAGATACAATGCCGTGTGATAAATCTTGGGACATTTGTTTCAATAGCTTCCATAGATGAGGACCAGGTAACCGAGGCCTCCTTCTGCTCAGAGGAGGGGTCATACTCATCAGTTGAGTCTCTCAGCTCTGCAAGTTCCTCTTCCACAGTGATAACAGAGAGCACCACAGCACGGAAAAGGCGACTAGTTGAGGGACCACCTGACAGTAAGGTTGCAAAAAATGTGAGTTGATTTCAGGTTTTTGGTGTAATGTTAATCTTTCTTCAAAATTCATAGCAGGCTGACATGTGACCTCTATTGCAGATTGTCTATGTAGCTCTGCATCAAAAACCAGGGGGTGAAGATGTATTCAAAGAGTACAACAACACAAATGGTCTTTCTGATCATACAAGAAGGAAACTTGTCAACATTCTGGTGGCAGATATGATTGAAAGTCATGGGTAAGTAGTAAAGTCTACTTTACTCTACTCTACCACTCAACCCTCTCCACAGTTTGTGTCAATTTGTTTGAACTGCATGTTAAAATGCAATTTGATAATTGGTTGTGTTTTAGGAGGATCCCTCCAGTCAATGTACGCATTACCTATGCCCTTGGAATTGTCACTCTTTTCCCCAATCTGAGAGATAAGGAATCAGCCACTGGTTATGTGAGTATGAAATTTCAAGATCAATTCATTTTCCCTTATTTCGTCATGTAGGGACTAGATCTGTTTGGTTGTTCTTTTGTATGGAATCTAATACAGTATGTCTTTTCTGTTTTCTTGTGTGATAGGAGCATTACTATGATCCTCACAGTGGACAGGGCTACCTGGCCTACCGATTGAAGACGGTTCAGCGCAACAGTGCAAGTGACACCAAAAGGCGCTCCAAAGCTACTTATCAAGGTGGCCCAAAGACTCTACGTGAGACCTCAACATCTGAACAGCTGTTTGGTGATGACTGCAAAGAAGCAATGTCCATGATGAAGCATTCGGCAGACCTGGTAGTCGTCAAGGAGAAAATGAAAGCAACATTCAAGTATAGACAACAAATGCTACACAGTCCGGACCAGTCTTCACTCATCCTAGATCACTTCCCAAGATTCTTGGATATACCTGGCTTGGTAAGGGATTGAGACTGGTTGATGTACATCTTAATTGATGTGTTGAATTGTATTTTGATATGATTTTTGTCTGTATTAGATTGATCAGGACTTCACCATGCTCTTTGGGAAAGACATCTCCGGCAAGTTTATTGCAAAATGGCCAACGTTCTACAAGCCTAGGGTCATCACCATCAGCAAAAGCCTTCACCAGAGTACTCATCTGGATGACCTCCTGTCTGCTCAGGAGGAATCCAATGATTGTGGTAGTTGTTAACGGATGAGCACGTTCACCTATGTTCTGTACGTGAACAATTGTGCATAATCTGACTACAGATGGGCTGTGTGTTGTGATTCAATTAGGATGGGGCAGTGACGTGGCCGCTATTCTCCTGCTGGTTCATCTCTTACCTCCGACGGAAAAGGGGAAAAGACACGGGAAAATCAGTGCATCTGAGGCTGCTGACCACGTAATCAAGTTCATGAAGGTATGTTTTTGACATGAATTAATGGATGTTTTGTTTCATTCACTGTTGATTATGTAATCTTTAGTACAGCTCATCCTCTTTTTAGATCTTTTTCATATGTTTGCAGGTGAAGGAAGTGGGAAAATGTTCAAAATTAAAATAGTAAATCTTATCACTTGGGAGTGAACAAGCACAAATCTCTCTTTCTAATGTTCTGTCTTTCAATCTTAGGTGGGGACGAGCATGGCGACTTTCCTTGGCAGAATTGGATCTGCACAACCCTTCCTTCTCTGCGTTGGCGAAAAGAAGAGCAGCATCCAAAAGTTTTACATCGTTCTGGACCAGAAGCCTATTCCTTGTGTGGCACAGACTGCTGTGGCTGCCTTCGACGAACTGTTTAAGGCGCACTTCATCTTTGCTGTGTCTTATGATGAGACCCTCTTCAACTTCTACACCTTCATCCAAACAACCATCTATGGCATTGATGTGGCCACCGCAAAGGAGAGCCCAAGAGTCAAGGAAATCAGAGTGAGAATTAGTAACATTTGAATTTAAATATGTTAACATGTTATAAGTGTAAGGTTCAGCACAGAAATTGTTCTGCTCTTTTCCAGCATTTGAAGTTTAGTCATGCTTTGTATCCGGGGCGCACATTGCGTTTGAAATGTGGGGAACATGGTTGTCCATCTGTTTTTTACACTTATTCTAGGTTCAAGAAACACCTCTTGAAGGTACATGGAGACAGTTTGGCCCGAGATATTGTTGATAATATGGACTGTGTTGGTATGGACAGTGTTGACATGGACAGTTTTTGTGCCACTGAGCCTTTGCCAGGTCCAGATTCTTCTGTTAGTCACCAAAATCTTTTGAAAGAAAGTTCATTTGTAGATATGTGTAGCTCTGTTATCGCTCAAGTACAAGCAGCTGGAGTTGCTGAAAATACAGTGCAATCTTTAGCTTGTTCAATGGAGGAGGTTGTGAATGACGTCCATATTCAAGCACAGGATGCTGTTCTTGAATGTCTTTCGTCTGAGGTGAATGAACAGACCTTAGACAAAGTCAAAGAATGTTTGGAGAACTTAGAAAATCCATTCTCGCTTCTAAACACGGTAACAAAGAGGCAAAGACATTTTGAAAAAAAATGGAAAATTGTTGAGCCAGTAGAGCATGTTCTTGGTGTACGTTATGATACACGCTTTGATAAAACCACTGGTGTATACAGTCAAATTCCTGTTAATGATAAATTCATGTACGTACCAATTTTAGGAACGCTTCAGTCAATGTTTACCAACCAGGAACTCTGTGCCTGCTTTCAGCAAGTTAAGTGTCATGACGATGGCATTTATAGAGACATCAATGATGGTTCATACTTCAGGAATCACCCTTTATTTTCAGAGAAAGAACATGCACTGCAAATTCAGATTTATTACGATGACTTCGAAACTGCCAATCCGCTTGGATCTAAAAAGGGAGTACATAAACTTGGCTGTGTTTACTTTATTTTAAGAAATTTGCCAACTAAGCTTAATTCTGTTTTGATGAACATTCATCTGGTGTCTCTCTTTCATTCTGATGACATTAAGAAATATGGTTTTGGTCCAATCTTACAACCTCTAGTTAATGATTTGAAAACTCTGGAGACACAGGGAATCCAGGTACCGTTTTCAGATACGCCATTGAGGGGGTCTGTTGTTCAGGTTACCGGTGATAATTTGGCATTACATGGCCTTTTTGGTATGGTTGAATCGTTCAGTGCAACTTACTGTTGCCGATTTTGTTTAACTGACAAAACAAGTTTGCAGTCTGTATTTAGTGAGGATGACCCAGACCTAATTCTTTGCACAAAAGAGCTCTATTTAGAACATTGCAATAATATGGCACAAAATCCCAATCTAGTTCACTCATTTGGTGTGAAAAAAGCCTGTCCTCTTAATGCATTGCAGTTTTTTCATTCCTCAGACAATTATGCAGTCGATATTATGCACGACCTGTTGGAGGGAGTTGTGCAGTTTGAACTTAAGCTTCTTTTTCAGTACTTAGTTAGGAATTCCATAGACAAAAACACCCTTTCGGAAAGGATCCAGAGCTTTGACTATGGACACAGTGAGCGAAACAACAGACCTAGTGCCGTCAAAGTTGATGATGGTAGCAATGACCTTGGCCTCAATGCCATTCAGTCATGGTGCCTCCTGCGTAACACTCCCTTGATTTTTGGAGATCTGGTTGACAGGGACAACAGTTACTGGCGAGTAATTCTTCTTTTAATTCAAATTGTCAATATTGTGTTCTCGCCAATCATCACAAATGGTATGACTTATTTCTTAAAGCATTTAATTTCTGACCATCACAAACTCTTCAAGTCATTGTTTACAGAAAAGAGACTAATTCCGAAGCATCATTTTATGATTCATTATCCCAGATGTATTAGGAAAATAGGGCCTCTAATACATATGTGGTGTATGAGGTTTGAAGGCAAACACAATTTCTTTAAGAAGTCTGTTAAGAATTTTAAGAACATAACCAAAACACTGGTAAAGAAACACCAGAATCAGTTGGCTTTTCATTGGGAGAATTTTTATTTCCAGAGGTTTCAGTTTGGCCCGATTAAGGATTCCCCAACAAGTGAACTAGACGGTTGTGAGGTTTTGAGGTCTTGCTCTAACTTAAATATGCCTTGTGTCTCTACTACTTCATGGGTGAAAAACTATGGAACAGAATACCGCATTGGAATGTTTGTCTGTACGAGTACTGAAAATGAAATGCCTGTGTTCAAAAAAATTGTCAATATCATTATCAAGGATGGTGATGCATTTCTTTTGACCACTAAAGTTATCACACTGTATTTTGATGATCACCTTAATGGTTTCAGAATTGAGGATGTGGATGATGTCTTTGCTATTATTTGTGTGTCTGAGCTTATTTATTATCGAGCTTATGACAGACAGTTTTCGCCAGAAAATGATGAAAGAACATATATTGTGCCCCATTGCTGTTTTGTATGAGCTGTACATTTATTTAGGTCTGCAATATTGACTGAACTTTGTATTAAATCCATTCAGAGTTACAATTCTGTGTTATGTCTTTAATGTAAGGTAGTTGGGTGTGGGCAATTTTTATACTGAATAATGTAAGCATTACTGGGGTTGGTGTTGAAAAATAGTGTTATTTTTATACACTGAAAAGTATTGGTATTAACACCCATAAGTGTCGTCATTACATACATTTTCAACACCACATGTTGTGCTTACACTAACTGGCGTTGGTGTTGAAAACTACAGTGTTACTTTTAACATTATATTTTAACACCAACACCAGTGTAGTGTAAATACTACACTGGGGAGTGTTGTGCAGTGTTAAATTTTTGACAATATGGGGTGTTAAGTTAACAAGAAAATGGGTGTTAATCCTTTAACACTTTCAAAAATGTTACTTTAACACCAGCTAGTGTGGACACATATAGACACTTTCTTGGTGTTAAATTTAACACTGTGGGTGTTAAATCAACACTGACGTTTTTGCTGTGTATGGAAACACAAACAAATACATCATGTATTATACCGACCTAAACGGTTAATAACAACAAACAGAAACTTTCTCAAGTAACTTTTTTTGAGTTCTTTCATGCAAAAAAAAAACATTCTTGTCTTGGATGCTGCGTTTTTTGTTTTTTTAAATACTTTCTTCCACCATAAGTGTCTTTCATTTCCTCTGGCGCCCACACGGACGCCATGACTCACGTCAAATCCTCATCCTCATCCTTGGACCAGATGAAAAATGCTTCCGTTAGAACAGGTCACTGCTGCCACTTTTCTTTTCTTCTTCTGTTTTTTAATTCAAGCCGTTTCCTGCAGCACTTCCTGTTCTGTGATTAAAATAACTAGAACTAAACTGGACTAACACTAAATATAACAGCTGTGAAACGAGGCTGACACCTGACATGTCACACATGAGAAGTCATAAGAGCAATGAAATATGAATATTTAAATAGAGGAATATTTCCTTTTTGATAAACCTGGAGCAGCTCTTGGTTATGCTGCTGTAGACCTGGACTGCACTCTCTCACACTCAGGGTGTGAATATGAATATATATGAATATGGTGTGAATAGATCATCAGCATTATTATAATGATGCCATCATTAAAAGTGCTTATCAGTATAACTTGTATCAACAGTCTCTGCTGCTGCTTCTATAAATGACATCATAGTATGAACATGTCATCATCACACATCTCTGACTCTAAGTGTCCTGTATAAACTTAGAACGTGATACAGTTGTTGTGTATCTGCTCCTTGTCTCTACCTCTCCCCCTTGTCTCTCCCCCTCCTCTCCTCTTTCACCCCAACCGGTCGAGGCAGCTGCTGCACGTCTGTGAGTCTGGTTCTGTCACAGATTTCTCCATGATGTCTTTGTACAGAGCCTTGAGATAATGGATGTTATGATTTGGCGCAGTACAAATAAAACTGAATTGAATTGAACTTGAGTAAAGTAACAAAGTATTTGAACTTTGTTACTTTTTGTACGTATTTGTACTTTGTTACACACACAGGTCACAGTCATGGATGTATTATAAGAACTGTTCACATAGCTGAAAGGCATCATGGGGGGTAACACTACTGCGCATGCTCATGCTCTACACAACCAGGAAATAAACGCAGAAGTCAGAAACTTTTTTGGCATATGTGCTGAGTGAGCAACTCCATAGGAATGAACACAACCAGAGGGGCGGTGCTCTATCCAGTTCTTATAATACATCCATGATTCCAGTCCATAACTTAAAAGTATTAAAGGTATTTTCAGCTTGATTTAAGTTAGTGTCCACACACACACACACAGATGAACAGTTTCACTCACACTTTGGTTTTAATCTCCTGCAGAACGTTAAAGGTGAGATTTACTGTGACACTGAAGCGTTTTTCTCAAACCAGACGTTTGTCGTGTTTTTGTTTTAATGAACCAAAGTATCAAAAACAAAAGGATGGAAGAAGACGTTGCAGTTTATTCACAGACACACGCAGACGCCTGCGTCTCTTTAACCGTGTGAGAGCGGACGACGGGTAAACGAGCCTCTGTCTGCACTTAAAAACAAACAACACGTTTCCTTGTCTGCAGGGCGTGACAGATATCACACACACACACACACACCAGTCAGACGAGTTAAAGACGCCTCGCTGCCGACGCCACATTATCAACTGATTGTTTTGCAAATCGATGTGATAGCTTTCATTTATTTCCTGCATGGCCAATTGTATAGAATTGATATCATTTTCATTTAAGCCTGTCATTTTTACATGCTGTATTTGTGCTACTTCTGTATTTTGTCCCAGATGCTATATGTTGAATTGTTGTATTTTCATCTTATTTTATGTAAAGCACTTTGAATCACCTTGTGCTAAAATGTACTATATAAAGTTGCCTTGCCTACATTTTTGATAATAATAGGCTACATTTAATCAACGTATTTTACATGACTCATCACATTTATCATACAATTGATGGTAGATAATTACATGACGAAATGCAATGTTGGTTATCATTCTATAGGAAATAATCATATGACAGATCTATTGATTATTTATCTAGAATCATTTTAGCAAATCAAGCAATTCAATGGAGACGAGGACCCCTATTACAGTAAGTGAATGCAGGTGACAGCAAATCAATCATCTAATTGTGGTTTGGTGTACACATTCCATCTTTTATTTTCAATGCCTCAGTTTCCTTTTATTATATTTTTTTGCTAATTAGTTTAATTTTGTATTTACTTGTGTCTTATTTTTTTATTATATTTTATTTTGGTGATAGTGTTCTTTAATTTAATTATAGATAATATATAATTATTAGTATAAATCATTTCTTTAATACATTTTATTATATATTTTATGTTTTACATATTATTTTATCATTCCATGACAGTTGTGTGTCTCTGTTTCTGTCTATTGGACATCCTTTGATCATAGATGGTGCTAAGCTTCACTTTTAGCCTGCTACACACCAGGTTTGCCCGGCAGCATAAGTTACCATGGTTACATGGCTGGCATTCACATTAGCCACCTTGGTGGAACAGGGTTGAGGCTCAGATTGATGGAACGGAAACCTGAGCCACAGTTATGGCTTAGCCATGGTTGAGGCTTAGCCAGAGTCATAGTTTCCATGGTTACTGAGTTGGGGCTAATCTCAGCCTCTTTGATGGAACCGAACTTTCACTCATATTAGCCAGACTTGGCCATTTAACTTGGCTTTGCCTTTAGCCTGCTTGATGGAATACCCCCCTGAGCATGAACCAACAGGCCATCATATCAGAACAATATCTAATTCCATCAACATAGACTGATGAAGAACTGAAACAATAATGTCTTATGTCTTCAGTTGTCCAATTTTCCCATCCTTCAGCACGATTCCTACAGCATTTAAGTGTGTGTCAGTGTTGTTTGTGTGTGTTGTACGTGTGTGTCTGCGTTGTACGTGTGTCTGTTCATCTGCTTGCTTTACAGAAAATATAAAGGTTTTCCCCACACGTCAGAAATTGTTTTACTATCACAGATAAACTCACAATACTTACACTTCCACAGCTTCCTCACACCACAGGGATCTGTAAAAATAGAAAACGAGAACATGTTTAATTCAACAACTCAGCTCAACAAAGTGTCACAACCGAACAAGGACTTGAACCCAATAGTACGACTCGAAGACAACTTCCAAAAATATTCCAATTTAGTCAGTCAGTCAGTCAGTCATCATCTAACCGCTTTATCCTCCACCAGAGGGTCGCGGGGGGTGCTGTGCCAATCTCAGCTACATCGGGCGATAGGCGGGGTACACCCTGGACAGTTCGCCAGTCCATCGCAGGGCTTATTGGACAAAGTAACAAATAAAAATCACTCACAGAGGAGGAAAAGTAACAACAGAAAATCACTCTATCGAGGAATCACTAGATAAGCAAAAGGCAAAACTAATAAATCATAATCACTCACTGGGAGGAGACAAAAGGTTTGGGCAAGGTGCCAAATCAAAATCACTCTCCACGAGGAAAAAAACTCTGATGGCTCAAAAAGGGACAAAACAAAGTAGCAACTAAGAAACTCAAAAATCTTACAAACAATTGACGTGGCGTGGATTGGCGTGGGTTCTCTGGCATGACAGACAGGACGAACTGGCACAGGGCAGAGGGAAGCACAGGCTATATGTAAACTCAAAGTAATGGGGAACAGGTGGAAACAATCAGGGCGGGGAAGATAATCACACTGGCGGGAAACCTACAGGGGAAGGGCAAGTTATCTGAAACAAGAGGAAGAGAGATGTCAAAATAAAACAGGAAGTCACAAGACAACAAATAGAAGGCAAAACAACTTTCTAGATATGACAGTACCCCCCCTCTAAGGACGGCTCCTGACGACCCAGATAACTGAGGGTGGCGTCTGTAAAAGTCTGTGATGAGGTCAGGAACCACAATAAAGCTTGCAGGAACCCATGATCGTTCCTCTGGACCGTAGCCCTCCCAATCCACCAGGAACTGCCTGCCCCGGCCCCTGTTGCGCACAGCCAGCAGAGCCTTGACTGAGTAGACAGGACCGCCGTCGACCATCTGGGGAGGTGGAGGGGGTACGGCCGCGGGAACCATGAGGCTTTCCTTAACCGGTTTCACCCGGCTGACGTGGAAGGTGGGGTGGACTCTCATGGACCGGGGCAAACGCAGACGGACAGAGCCGATGACCTTGGACACTGGGAAAGGCCCCACGAACCGTGGAGCCAACTTCCTGGAGGCAACTTTGAGAGGCAAATCCCGCGTAGAGAGCCAGACCTTCTGGCCAGGCTTGTATAGCGGAGCAGGTCGGAGCCTCCGATCAGCAGCCCTCTTCATGCGGTCCGCACTGCGTAGGAGTGCCTTACGGGCGGCTGCCCAGATGCGGTGGCATCGCCGGACCATGGCATGGGCCGACGGAACGATGATTTCCTTTTCTGTCTCCGAGAAGACAGGGGGCTGGTAGCCGAAGACGCACTGGAATGGAGACATGCCAGTGGCCGAGGTGAGAAGAGAGTTGTGGGCATATTCCACCCACACCAGCTTCTTGCTCCAGGAAGCCGGATTCTGCGACACCAAGCATCGAAGACATGTCTCTAACTCCTGGTTGAGACGTTCCATCTGGCTGTTGGCTTCTGGGAGATAACCAGAGGTGAGGCTGACGGTGGCTCCGATGAGTTTGCAGAACTCCTTCCAGAACCTGGATATGAACTGGGGCCCCGGTCTGAAACAATGTCTTTGGTAAAACCATGAATACGAAATACTTGAGTCATCATAATCTCTGCCGTTCTTTTGGCAGATGGAAGCTTGGGTAATGCTATGAAATGAGTCATTTTAGAAAACCTGTCTACCACTGTGAGCACAGTGGTGTTTCTTTCAGAGACCGGGAGCCCCGTGATGAAGTCGAGTGAGATCTCAGCCCATGGACGAGTGGGAACAGGGAATGGCTGCAGCAACCCCATCTGCGCTCTGGAGGAGGTCTTGTTGCGGGCACAGATGGAACACGCCTCCAAATACTCCCGAACCTCCCTCTCCATGGAGGGCCACCAAAACCTCTGGGAAATGACATACATGGTCCTCTTAACTCCTGGATGGCAGGTGAGAAGTCCGGTGTGAGCCCAGAGTCTCAACTCTGACACAATGATTCTCACCCGATGAAAGTGGTACTGCAGGAGTGCTGGGAGAATGGGAAGAGTCAGAGGGAAAATCAAAGGGAGAGTAGGAAAGGAATTGGCAAATGAACTGGGAGTCTTAGCGGTGAGAATAAGCCCCACAATAGTCTGTAGTCCAGCAACACCATTATGGATGCTTGAGGGCCCGAAAATAGACTGGCATCTGTTAGAAATGAAAAGAAAAGGAAAGGGTCAAATAGATTTGGTAGGTGCGTTTGAACGTCATGTAATGGGAGAGTATGGAGACTTGGTGCTGATGTATACAGAAGGGGCTAGGGAACCTGAGACAGGAGTGACAGGATTTGGGGTGGCTGTGCCAGAGAGGGGGATTGGGCTAAGTAGGAGAACACTGAATATGTTGGGGGTCTACACGGTGGAGATGCTGGCAGTGTTTATAGCTCTACGATGGGTGGAAGAGGCCAGACACAACAGGCTACTGATTTGCTCAGATTCCTCGTCAGTTCTGTGGAGCATGAATTCATTTCATTCTAATAGCCGACAGGACATGTTGTATGAAATATTGCAGTCAGTTACTAGAGTAATGAACAGAGGACGTCAGGTTGGATTTATGTGGGTACCAGCGCATGTAGGAGTGAGGGGGAATGAGAGGGCAGATAAATTGGCAAAGAGGGCATTAAGGAAAGAAAGAGTGGAAATGGAAGTGAGTGTTAGTAAGGCTGAGGTTAAGAGTGTCATCTGGGGGGAAAACAACCACATGTGGCAAGAGAGGTGGGATAGAGAGGGTAGAGGGTGGCATTTATATCAAATACAGAACAGTGAACAGATCAAGAATTTCAATTAAAGGGAGTAATGGAAACGAGTGAGAAATGTTAACAGGATGATTATGTAGCAGCAGCAAGTGTGCACCCTTGACGGTCTACAAATGTTGCTGGAAACTGGCAAAACAGGTTCATTAAGGAGACAATCCTTTACTAGTCTCCCATAGAAAACCACGTCACCATAGTATCACGCAGGCTTGCTGTGATGACTCCGCCCACTTTGAGGAGGCGCTATGAAAGCAACATGCTGATACTAAACGGAGTCGAGTCGATTAGAGTAAAGTTGAGATCAGAGCAGTTATTTGATCACATTCATCACATTTCCTTCAGATGAGACTTGAGAAAACTTTGGTCTGTGGTTTGTTTCCTGTTCAGCAGCAGAATCACTTCACAGACGTTCAGCAGCTTCTTGACGATCATTTCCTGCTTTCACAAGGTAACGAAACTAAACTCATCTCATCACACATGACTTTGAGTGGACGTGATGTTTTTACTGTGAAGCTCATGAATCTCACGTCACTGACTCTTGTTCAGTGACTGAGGTTTTTACACAGAATGAATTGACCCTGTAGTGACACTGAGAGGCTTAAATGTCTGGTGTAATACTGCAAACTTGTCTTATTATGGGATGTGAACATGTCCTGGTTCCTCTGAACGTGAAGAAGGCCCAACCCTTTTGAAGCAGCTCTGCTGACACAGTATAAATGCTGACATCTGCTGGTTGACATGTGATATTACACACTGGAATCACGTGGATGCTCAGAACCCACGAGCTGAACTTCTGTATGGTCTTAATTCACTGAGTGATGGTTTGACATCAAACATATTTAAATGTAACATCTATAAACACAAACTCTTGTTAACGACCAGATGTTGTTTGGAGCTCAAACGTCACCTGGTCGTAACAAAAGACTTTTCTACAAGTTCACTGTGTTTGTTTTTGTAGAGAGAGTCGTGTTCCTTTGTCACAGCTAAAGAATCAATCATGGAGTAAAAGTGACTGCTACAGTGAAAAGTGGAATTTCCTGTTCAATAATTCCTAAGATATGAACTCGTTTTCTTTTACTTTGACCTTTGTCTGAAAAGTGGATCCTCTCTCAGCTAACTTGGCTAGTGCTGCTAACTGCAAAACAATCACTTCCCTGTTACAGATCCATCATGTTCTTATGACTTAACTCCGCCTCCTCTGACTCACTCTGTCTCCATCAGCTGTTTAGTTTATTTCACATATAAACAACATAAAAAAACACATAGACGATAACACATAAAAGTACATGTGACGTGCAGCAGAAACACGGATTGAAAAAGAAATGCACTGAAAATGAAAAAGTTGTAACTTTTTGTCGACGTGATGTTTTTACTGTGAAGCTCATGAATCTCACGTCACTGATTCAGTTGTTCAGCGACTAAAATGTTTGGAAATCACTGGTTTAGAGGACATTTGTGCTTTTGGTGAAAGAGAAGTTCTGCTGGACTCAAAGATCAGATAGTGACTGATCATTTTATGTTTCCGGTGAAAACAGATTACAGCCATTGTAGGTGAAACAAAAGGATCCAGAGGACGAGGTCATATTTTGATAAGATTTAATAAACTAAAGTTAAATAACTAGTACCGCGCGCGGTTCTGAACGGGTTCGAGCCGACCCACGCGGGTCGCCGTGTGCCACGGCTCCCCGCGTGCCTCGCGCTCTCACCCGTTCATTCACCGCGCGCGGTACTAGTTATTTTCAGTACTAGTTATTTTCAGCGGCGTCCCCGTGCATGTCGATCCAAATTTCGGGGGGGATCGCGGCAACGTATGGCAAAGTTATAGGGCACTTCCTGTTTAAAATGGCCGACTTCCTGTTCGGTCAAATGCGCCTCCGTAAACGTGTTCAGGGAAGTTCCCTTGTCATACATATCAAGTTTTGTTCAGATCGGACAATCTTAGAGTTTACTTCCTGTTTCGGGCATTCCACTTCCTGTAGGGAGGTGACCTTTTACGGACATGCTCAGGACAGGTCCCTGGTGTCACATATAAGATTTTGTGCAAATCGGACAACGTACGGCAAAGTTAGAGGGCACTTCCTGTTTAAAATGGCCGACTTCCTGTTCGTCTCCGGAAACATGTTCAGGGAAGGTCCCGTAACTCACATATCTAGTTTCGTGTCAATCGGACAATGTAAGACTTTACTTCCTGTTTCGGGCGTTCCACTTCCTGTAGGGAGGTGACCTTTTACGGACATGCTCAGGACAGGTCCCTGGTGTCACATATAAGATTTTGTGCAAATCGGACAACGTACGGCAAAGTTAGAGGGCACTTCCTGTTTAAAATGGCCGACTTCCTGTTCGTCTCCGGAAACATGTTCAGGGAAGGTCCCGTAACTCACATATCTAGTTTCGTGTCAATCGGACAATGTAAGACTTTACTTCCTGTTTCGGGCGTTCCACTTCCTGTAGGGAGGTGACCTTTTACGGACATGCTCAGGACAGGTCCCTTAACTCACATATAAGGTTTTGTGCAGATCGGACAACGTACGGCAAAGTTAGAGGGCACTTCCTGTTTAAAATGGCCAACTTCCTGTTCGGTCAACGGCGTCTCCGTAAACATGTTCAGGGAAGGTCCGGTAACTCACATATCTAGTTTCGTGTCAATCGGACAATGTAAGACTTTACTTCCTGTTTCGGGCCTTCCACTTCCTGTAGGGAGGTGACCCTTTTACGGACATGTTGAGGAAGGGTCTGGGGTCCCACATACTAAGTTTCAAGTGGATACAACAATCCCTGTTGGAGCAGCATCAAAAACTATAAATGTAATTCTGTCTGCTGTCACCAGGGGGCGCTGTATTTGAAAATGAATATTTTCATATAGACGTGTTCAGGGCCGGACTGTCATCAATCCTTGCAAGTTTGGTTCAGATCGGACCAGGATTGACAAAGTTGTAACAGTTTGTTTTTTTAGAATTTTCTACCACCACCAGGAGGCGCTGTTTTCAAAATGTACCGTTTCAGCAACATAGTCGTCTTCAGCAACTAACCATCATCAACTATAGCAAGTTTTGTTGGAATCAGACCTTCCATCGCGAAGTTATAAGAGTTTCATTGTCTGTTATGAAAAATTATTATTATCTCCAATTTTGGCGCCCCCTATCTCGTACGCCGTACAATATTTTAAAAAGCTTTTGATAACTTTTGATGCTCAACTCGTCCACATTGATCTCACCAAGTTTGAAGGTGATCGCACAAAAGCTCTAGGAGGAGATAATTGAAATACAAGCTGTCATATTGTCTGCTGTCACCAGGAGGCGCTGTTTTCGAAATTTAATATTTTCATATAGACGTCTTTAGGGCCGGACTATCATCAATCCTAGCAAGTTTGGTTCAGATCGGACCAGGATTCACAAAGTTGTAGCAGTTTGATTTTTTGTCCCAAAAATCCGACTTTGAGTCGTTGCCATGGCAACACCGTTAAACGATTTGTCGTCATATTGATCACGCATCATCTACCATGTGTTTTGACTGTTGTCACCAATTTTGAGTGCGGTACGATTATCTGTGTAAAAGTTATTCCCGAAATCGTAAAAAAACTTTTTTTTTGTGTATTTTCTTTCACCACAAGGAGGCGCTGTTTTCAAACTTCACCGTTTTTTCATAGACGTCTTCAGCCATGGCCCATCATCAATGGTAGCAAGTTTGGTTCGGATCGGACCTTCCATCGCAAAGTTATAAGAGGTTTTTTTTTCTGATGCGAAACATCAGAATCATCACGAACTTTGCCGCCCCCTATCTCGTGCGCCATGCGACATTTGAAAAAACTTTTGATACCGTGAGCTCCTCTACTGGTCCACAGGGACCTCACCAAGTTTGAAGGTGATCGCACGAAAACTTTAGGAGGAGTTAGTTCAAATACCATTGCTGCGAATTCGCCAAAATCGCCAAAAAATCGCCAATCAACCCAAGATGGCGGATTTCCTGTTGGGTTTGGATCATGGTCATAATGTAATTTTTTCTTCATCCTGACCTTCTACACATTTGTACCGAATTTCGTGCATGTGTGATAATTGTGTTGGTCATGGTGAATTTGGACAGGTGGCGCCGCACTTATTGGCCCCTCCCACATTCAATTTTCGACGCACATTCCCCGAACCTTTTTCAGACGTAAATTTACACCACGATTGATGCGGTCACAAAAATTGGTGAGTTTTGGGGTATGGGAAAGGCCTCAAAAAGGCGATTTACTTTAAGGAATAATAAGAATAATAAAAATAAAAATAACTAGTACCGCGCGCGGTTCTGAACGGGTTCGAGCCGACCCACGCGGGTCGCCGTGTGCCACGGCTCCCCGCGTGCCTCGCGCTCTCACCCGTTCATTCACCGCGCGCGGTACTAGTTATTTTCAGTACTAGTTATTTTCAGTACTAGTTATTTTCAGCGGCGTCCCCGCGCATGTCGTTCCAAATTTCGAGGGGGATCGGGCAACGTATGGCAAAGTTATAGCGCACTTCCTGTTTAAAATGGCAGACTTCCTGTTCGGTCAAGTGCGTGTACGTAAACGTGTTCAGGGAACTTCCCTTGTCTTACATTTCAAGTTTTGTGCAGATCGGATAATCTTAGAGTTTTACTTCCTGTTTCGGGCATTCCACTTCCTGTTGGGAGGTCATCTCTCGCAGACATGCTCAGGACAGGTCCCTGGTGTCACATAAAAGGTTTCGTGCAAATCGGACAACGTACGGCAAAGTTAGAGGGCACTTCCTGTTTAAAATGGCCAACTTCCTGTTCGTCTCCGTAAACGTGTTCAGGGAAGTTCCCTTGTCTTACATATCAAGTTTTGTTCAGATCGGACAATGTAAGACTTTACTTCCTGTTTCGGGCGTTCCACTCCCTGTAGGGAGGTGACCTTTTACGGACATGCTCAGGACAGGTCCCTGGTGTCACATATAAGGTTTTGTGCAGATCGGACAACGTACGGCAAAGTTAGAGGGCACTTCCTGTTTAAAATGGCCGACTTCCTGTTCGGTCAACGGCGTCTCCGTAAACATGTTCAGGGAAGGTCCAGTAACTCACATATCTAGTTTCGTGTCAATCGGACAATGTAAGACTTTACTTCCTGTTTCGGGCGTTCCACTTCCTGTAGGGAGGTGACCTTTTACGGACATGCTCAGGACAGGTCCCTGGTGTCACATATAAGGTTTTGTGCAGATCGGATAATGTACGGCAAAGTTAGAGGGCACTTTCTGTTTAAAATGGCCGACTTCCTGTTCGGTCAATGGCGTCTCCGTAAACATGTTCAGGGAAGGTCCAGTAACTCACATATCTAGTTTCGTGTCAATCGGACAATGTAAGACTTTACTTCCTGTTTCGGGCGTTCCACTTCCTGTAGGGAGGTGACCTTTTACGGACATGCTCAGGACAGGTCCCTGGTGTCACATATAAGGTTTTGTGCAGATCGGACAACGTACGGCAAAGTTAGAGGGCACTTCCTGTTTAAAATGGCCGACTTCCTGTTCGGTCAACGGCGTCTCCGTAAACATGTTCAGGGAAGGTCCAGTAACTCACATATCTAGTTTCGTGTCAATCGGACAATGTAAGACTTTACTTCCTGTTTCGGGCGTTCCACTTCCTGTAGGGAGGTGACCTTTTACGGACATGTTGAGGAAGGGTCTGGGGTCCCACATACTAAGTTTCAAGTGGATACAACAATCCCTGTTGGAGCAGTCTCAAAAACTATAAATGTAATTCTGTCTGCTGTCACCAGGGGGCGCTGTATTTGAAAATGAATATTTTCATATAGACGTGTTCAGGGCCGGACTGTCATCAATCCTTGCAAGTTTGGTTCAGATCGGACCAGGATTGGCAAAGTTGTAACAGTTTGTTTTTTTAGAATTTTCTACCACCACCAGGAGGCGCTGTTTTCAAAATGTACCGTTTCAGCAACATAGTCGTCTTCAGCAACTAACCATCATCAAGTATAGCAAGTTTGGTTGGGATCAGACCTTCCATCGCGACGTTATAAGAGTTTTACTGTCTGTTGTGAAAAATTATTATTATCTCCAATTTTGGCGCCCCCTATCTCCTACGCCATACAATATTTTAAAAAGCTTTTGATAACTTTTGATGCTCAACTCGTCCACATTGATCTCACCAAGTTTGAAGGTGATCGCACAAAAGCTCTAGGAGGAGATAATTGAAATACAAGCTGTCATATTGTCTGCTGTCACCAGGGGGCGCTGTTTTCGAAATTTAATATTTTCATATAGACGTCTTTAGGGCCGGACTATCATCAATCCTAGCAAGTTTGGTTCAGATCGGACCAGGATTCACGAAGTTGTAGCAGTTTGATTTTTTGTCCCAAAAATCCGACTTTGAGTCGTTGCCATGGCAACACCGTTAAACGATTTGTCGTCATATTGATCACGCATCATCTACCATGTGTTTTGACTGTTGTCACCAATTTTGAGTGCGGTACGATTATCTGTGTAAAAGTTATTCCCGAAATCGTAAAAAAACTTTTTTTTTGTGTATTTTCTTTCACCACAAGGAGGCGCTGTTTTCAAACTTCACCGTTTTTTCATAGACGTCTTCAGCCATGGCCCATCATCAATGGTAGCAAGTTTGGTTCGGATCGGACCTTCCATCGCAAAGTTATAAGAGGTTTTTTTTTCTGATGCGAAACATCAGAATCATCACGAATTTGCCGCCCCTTATCTCGTGCGCCATGCGACATTTGAAAAAACTTTTGATACCGTGAGCTCCTCAACTGGTCCACAGGGACCTCACCAAGTTTGAAGGTGATTGCACGAAAACTCTAGGAGGAGTTAGTTCAAATACCATTGCTGCGAATTCGCCAAAATCGCCAAAAAATCGCCAATCAACCCAAGATGGCGGATTTCCTGTTGGGTTTGGATCATGGTCATAATGTAATTTTTTCTTCATCCTGACCCACTACACATGTGTACCGAATTTCGTGCATGTGCGATATTTGTGTTGGTCATGGTGAATTTGGACAGGTGGCGCCGCACTTATTGGCCCCTCCCACATTCAATTTTCGACGCACATTCCCCGAACCTTTTTCAGACGTAAATTTACACCACGATTGATGCGGTCACAAAAATTGGTGAGTTTTGGGGTATGGGAAAGGCCTCAAAAAGGCGATTTACTTTAAGGAATAATAAGAATAATAATAATAACTAGTACCGCGCGCGGTTCTGAACGGGTTCGAGCCGACCCACGCGGGTCGCCGTGTGCCACGTCTCCCCGCGTGCCTCGCGCTCTCACCCGTTCATTCACCGCGCGCGGTACTAGTTATTTTCAGTACTAGTTATTTTCAGTACTAGTTATTTTCAGTACTAGTTATTTTCAGTACTAGTTATTTTCAGCGGCGTCCCCGCGCATGTCGTTCCAAATTTCGAGGGGGATCGGGCAATGTATGGCAAAGTTATAGGGCACTTCCTGTTTAAAATGGCAGACTTCCTGTTCGGTCAAGTGCGTGTCCGTAAACGTGTTCAGGGAACTTCCCTTGTCTTACATATCAAGTTTTGTGCAGATCGGACAATCTTAGAGTTTACTTCCTGTTTCGGGCATTCCACTTCCTGTTGGGAGGTCATCTTTTGCAGACATGCTCAGGACAGGTCCCTGGTGTCACATATAAGGTTTCGTACAAATCGGACAACGTACGGCAAAGTTAGAGGGCACTTCCTGTTTAAAATGGCCAACTTCCTGTTCGTCTCTGGAAACATGTTCAGGGAAGGTCCCGTTACTCACATATCTAGTTTTGTGTCAATCGGACAACGTAAGACTTTACTTCCTGTTACGGGCGTTCCACTTCCTGTAGGGAGGTGACCTTTTACGGACAAGCTCAGGACAGGTCCCTGGTGTCACATATAAGGTTTTGTGCAAATCGGACAATGTATGGCAAAGTTAGAGGGCACTTCCTGTTTAAAATGGCTGACTTCCTGTTCGTCTCCGGAAACATGTTCAGGGAAGGTCCCGTAACTCACATATCCAGTTTCGTGTCAATCGGACAATGTAAGACTTTACTTCCTGTTTTGGGCCTTCCACTTCCTGTAGGGAAGTGACCTTTTACGGACATGTTGAGATAGGGTCTGGGGTCCCACATACTAAGTTTCAAGTGGATACAACAATCCCTGTTGGAGCAGCATCAAAAACTATAAATGTAATTCTGTCTGCTGTCACCAGGGGGCGCTGTATTTGAAAATGAACATTTTCATATAGACGTGTTCAGGGCAGGACTGTCATCAATCCTTGCAAGTTTGGTTCAGATGGGACCAGGATTGGCAAAGTTGTAACAGTTTGTTTTTTTAGAATTTTCTAGCACCACCAGGAGGCGCTGTTTTCAAAATGTACCGTTTCAGCAACATAGTCGTCTTCAGCAACTAACCATCATCAACTATAGCAAGTTTGGTTGGGATCAGACCTTCCATCGCAAAGTTATAAGAGTTTCATTGTCTGTTATGAAAAATTATTATTATCTCCAATTTTGGCGCCCCCTATCTCGTACGCCATACAATATTTTAAAAAGCTTTTGATAACTTTTGATGCTCAACTCGTCCACATTGATCTCACCAAGTTTGAAGGTGATCGCACAAAAGCTCTAGGAGGAGATAATTGAAATACAAGCTGTCATATTGTCTGCTGTCACCAGGGGGCGCTGTTTTCGAAATTGAATATTTTCATATAGACGTCTTTAGGGCCGGACTATCATCAATCCTAGCAAGTTTGGTTCAGATCGGACCAGGATTCACGAAGTTGTAGCAGTTTGATTTTTTGTCCCAAAAATCCGACTTTGCGTCGTTGCCATGGCAACACCGTTAAACGATTTGTCGTCATATTGATCACGCATCATCTACCATGTGTTTTGACTGTTGTCACCAATTTTGAGTGCGGTACGATTATCTGTGTAAAAGTTATTCCCGAAATCGTAAAAAAACTTTTTTTTTGTGTATTTTCTTTCACCACAAGGAGGCACTGTTTTCAAACTTCACCGTTTTTTCATAGACGTCTTCAGCCATGGCCCATCATCAATCATAGCAAGTTTGGTTCGGATCGGACCTTCCATCGCAAAGTTATAAGAGTTTTGTTTTTCTGATGCGAAACATCAGAATCATCACGAACTTTGCCGCCCCCTATCTCGTGCGCCGTGCGACATTTGAAAAAACTTTTGATACCGTGAGCTCCTCAACTGGTCCACAGGGACCTCACCAAGTTTGAAGGTGATCGCACGAAAACTCTAGGAGGAGTTAGTTCAAATACCATTGCTGCGAATTCGCCAAAATCGCCAAAAAATCGCCAATCAACCCAAGATGGCGGATTTCCTGTTGGGTTTGGATCATGGTCATAATGTAATTTTTTCTTCATCCTGACCCACTACACATGTGTACCGAATTTCGTGCATGTGCGATATTTGTGTTGGTCATGGTGAATTTGGACAGGTGGCGCCGCACTTATTGGCCCCTCCCACATTCAATTTTCGACGCACATTCCCCGAACCTTTTTCAGACGTAAATTTACACCACGATTGATGCGGTCACAAAAATTGGTGAGTTTTGGGGTATGGGAAAGGCCTCAAAAAGGCAATTCATTTGGGGGAATAATAAGAATAATAATAATAAAAATAACTAGTACCGCGCGCGGTTCTGAACGGGTTCGAGCCGACCCACGCGGGTCGCCGTGTGCCACGGCTCCCCGCGTGCCTCGCGCTCTCACCCGTTCATTCACCGCGCGCGGTACTAGTTATTTTCAGTACTAGTTATTTTCAGTACTAGTTATTTTCAGTACTAGTTATTTTCAGCTGCGTCTCCGCGCATGTCGTTCCAAATTTCGAGGGGGATCGGGCAACGTATCGCAAAGTTATAGGGCACTTCCTGTTTAAAATGGCAGACTTCCTGTTCGGTCAAGTGCGTGTCCGTAAACGTGTTCAGGGAACTTCCCTTGTCTTACATATCAAGTTTTGTTCAGATCGGACAATCTTAGAGTTTACTTCCTGTTTCGGGCATTCCACTTCCTGTTGGGAGGTCATCTTTTGCAGACATGCTCAGGACAGGTCCCTGGTGTCACATATAAGGTTTCGTGCAAATCGGACAACGTACGGCAAAGTTAGAGGGCACTTCCTGTTTAAAATGGCCAACTTCCTGTTCGTCTCTGGAAACATGTTCAGGGAAGGTCCCGTAACTCACATATCTAGTCTCGTGTCAATCGGACAATGTAAGACTTTACTTCCTGTTTCGGGCGTTCCACTTCCTGTAGGGAGGTGACCTTTTACGGACATGCTCAGGACAGGTCCCTTAACTCACATATAAGGTTTTGTGCAGATCGGACAACGTACGGCAAAGTTAGAGGGCACTTCCTGTTTAAAATGGCCGACTTCCTGTTCGGTCGACGGCGTCTCTGGAAACATGTTCAGGGAAGGTCCCGTAACTCACATATCCAGTTTCGTGTCAATCGGACAATGTAAGACTTTACTTCCTGTTTCGGGCGTTCCACTTCCTGTAGGGAGGTGACCTTTTACGGACATGTTGAGGAAGGGTCTGGGGTCCCACATACTAAGTTTCAAGTGGATACAACAATCCCTGTTGGAGCAGCATCAAAAACTATAAATGTAATTCTGTCTGCTGTCACCAGGGGGCGCTGTATTTGAAAATGAATATTTTCATATAGACGTGTTCAGGGCCTGACTGTCATCAATCCTTGCAAGTTTGGTTCAGATCGGACCAGGATTGGCAAAGTTGTAACAGTTTGTTTTTTTAGAATTTTCTACCACCCCCAGGAGGCGCTGTTTTCAAAATGTACCGTTTCAGCAACATAGTCGTCTTCAGCAACTAACCATCATCAACTATAGCAAGTTTGGTTGGGATCAGACCTTCCATCGCGAAGTTATAAGAGTTTCATTGTCTGTTATGAAAAATTATTATTATCTCCGATTTTGGCGCCCCCTATCTCGTACGCCATACAATATTTTAAAAAGCTTTTGATAACTTTTGATGCTCAACTCGTCCACATTGATCTCACCAAGTTTGAAGGTGATCGCACAAAAGCTCTAGGAGGAGATAATTGAAATACAAGCTGTCATATTGTCTGCTGTCACCAGGGGGCGCTGTTTTCGAAATTTAATATTTTCATATAGACGTCTTTAGGGCCGGACTATCATCAATCCTAGCAAGTTTGGTTCAGATCGGACCAGGATTCACGAAGTTGTAGCAGTTTGATTTTTTGTCCCAAAAATCCGACTTTGCGTCGTTGCCATGGCAACACCGTTAAACGATTTGTCGTAATATTGATCACGCATCATCTACCATGTGTTTTGACTGTTGTCACCAATTTTCAGTGCGGTACGATTATCTGTGTAAAAGTTTTCCCCGAAATCGTAAAAAAACTTTTTTTTTGTGTATTTTCTTTCACCACAAGAAGGCGCTGTTTTCAAACTTCACCGTTTTTTCATAGACGTCTTCAGCCATGGCCCATCATCAATGGTAGCAAGTTTGGTTCGGATCGGACCTTCCATCGCAAAGTTATAAGAGTTTTTTTTTTCTGATGCGAAACATCAGAATCATCACGAACTTTGCCGCCCCCTATCTCGTGCGCCGTGCGACATTTGAAAAATCATTTGATACCGTGAGCTCCTCAACTGGTCCACAGGGACCTCACCAAGTTTGAAGGTGATCGCACGAAAACTCTAGGAGGAGTTAGTTCAAATACCATTGCTGCGAATTCGCCAAAATCGCCAAAAAATCGCCAATCAACCCAAGATGGCGGATTTCCTGTTGGGTTTGGATCATGGTCATAATGTAATTTTTTCTTCATCCTGACCCACTACACATGTGTACCGAATTTCGTGCATGTGCGATATTTGTGTTGGTCATGGTGAATTTGGACAGGTGGCGCCGCACTTATTGGCCCCTCCCACATTCAATTTTCGACGCACATTCCCCGAACCTTTTTCAGACGTAAATTTACACCAGGATTGATGCGGTCACAAAAATTGGTGAGTTTTGGGGTATGGGAAAGGCCTCAAAAAGGCGATTTACTTTAAGGAATAATAAGAATAATGAAAATAACTAGTACTGAAAATAACTAGTACCGCGCGCGGTTCTGAACGGGTTCGAGCCGACCCACGCGGGTCGCCGTGTGCCACGGCTCCCCGCGTGCCTCGCGCTCTCACCCGTTCATTCACCGCGCGCGGTACTAGTTATTTTCAGTACTAGTTATTTTCAGTACTAGTTATTTTCAGCTGCGTCCCCGCGCATGTCGTTCCAAATTTCGAGGGGGATCGGGCAACGTATGGCAAAGTTATAGGGCACTTCCTGTTTAAAATGGCAGACTTCCTGTTCGGTCAAGTGCGTGTCCGTAAACGTGTTCAGGGAACTTCCCTTGTCTTACATATCAAGTTTTGTGCAGATTGGATAATCTTGGAGTTTACTTCCTGTTTCGGGCATTCCACTTCCTGTTGGGAGGTCATCTCTTGCAGACATGCTCAGGACAGGTCCCTGGTGTCACATAAAATGTTTTGTGCAAATCGGACAACGTACGGCAAAGTTAGAGGGCACTTCCTGTTTAAAATGGCCAACTTCCTGTTCGTCTCCGTAAACGTGTTCAGGGAAGTTCCCTTGTCTTACATATCAAGTTTTGTTCAGATCGGACAATGTAAGACTTTACTTCCTGTTTCGGGCGTTCCACTTCCTGTAGGGAGGTGACCTTTTACGGACATGCTCAGGACAGGTCCCTTAACTCACATATAAGGTTTTGTGCAGATCGGACAACGTACGGCAAAGTTAGAGGGCACTTCCTGTTTAAAATGGCCGACTTCCTGTTCGGTCAACGGCGTCTCCGTAAACATGTTCAGGGAAGGTCCGGTAACTCACATATCTAGTTTCGTGTCAATCGGACAATGTAAGACTTTACTTCCTGTTTCGGGCGTTCCACTTCCTGTAGGGAGGTGACCTTTTACGGACATGTTGAGGAAGGGTCTGGGGTCCCGCATACTAAGTTTCAAGTGGATACAACAATCCCTGTTGGAGCAGCATCAAAAACTATAAATGTAATTCTGTCTGCTGTCACCAGGGGGCGCTGTATTTGAAAATGAATATTTTCATATAGACGTGTTCAGGGCCGGACTGTCATCAATCCTTGCAAGTTTGGTTCAGATCGGACCAGGATTGGCAAAGTTGTAACAGTTTGTTTTTTTAGAATTTTCTACCACCACCAGGAGGTGCTGTTTTCAAAATGTACCGTTTCAGCAACATAGTCGTCTTCAGCAACTAACCAGCATCAACTATAGCAAGTTTGGTTGGGATCAGACCTTCCATCGCGAAAGTTATAAGAGTTTCATTGTCTGTTATGAAAAATTATTATTATCTCCAATTTTGGCGCCCCCTATCTCGTACGCCATACAATATTTTAAAAAGCTTTTGATAACTTTTGATCCTCAACTCGTCCACATTGATCTCACCAAGTTTGAAGGTGATCGCACAAAAGCTCTAGGAGGAGATAATTGAAATACAAGCTGTCATATTGTCTGCTGTCACCAGGGGGCGCTGTTTTCGAAATTTAATATTTTCATATAGACGTCTTTAGGGCCGGACTGTCATCAATCCTAGCAAGTTTGGTTCAGATCGGACCAGGATTCACGAAGTTGTAGCAGTTTGATTTTTTGTCCCAAAAATCCGACTTTGCGTCGTTGCCATGGCAACACCGTTAAACGATTTGTCGTCATATTGATCACGCATCATCTACCATGTGTTTTGACTGTTGTCACCAATTTTGAGTGCGGTACGATTATCTGTGTAAAAGTTATTCCCGAAATCGTAAAAAAACTTTTTTTTTGTGTATTTTCTTTCACCACAAGGAGGCGCTGTTTTCAAACTTCACCGTTTTTTCATAGACGTCTTCAGCCATGGCCCATCATCAATGGTAGCAAGTTTGGTTCGGATCGGACCTTCCATCGCAAAGTTATAAGAGTTTTGTTTTTCTGATGCGAAACATCAGAATCATCACGAACTTTGCCGCCCCCTATCTCGTGCGCCATGTGACATTTGAAAAAACTTTTGATACCGTGAGCTCCTCAACTGGTCCACAGGGACCTCACCAAGTTTGAAGGTGATCGCACGAAAACTCTAGGAGGAGTTAGTTCAAATACCATTGCTGCGAATTCGCCAAAATCGCCAAAAAATGGCCAATCAACCCAAGATGGCGGATTTCCTGTTGGGTTTGGATCATGGTCATAATGTAATTTTTTCTTCATCCTGACCCACTACACATGTGTACCGAATTTCGTGCATGTGCGATATTTGTGTTGGTCATGGTGAATTTTGACAGGTCGCTTCGCACGTTTTGGCCCCTCCCACATTCAATTTTCGACGCACATTCCCCGAACCTTTTTCAGACGTAAATTTACACCAGGATTGATGCGGTCACAAAAATCTGTGAGTTTTGGGGTATGGGAAAGGCCTCAAAAACGCGATTTACTTTAAGGAATAATAAGAATAATAATAATAATAATCCTTCCAGTTTCAATAGGTTTCTTGCAACCTTGTTGCTCGAACCCTAATAATAATAATAATCCTTCCAGTTTCAATAGGTTTCTTGCAACCTTGTTGCTCGAACCCTAATAATAATAATCCTTCCAGTTTCAATAGGTTTCTTGCAACCTTGTTGCTCGAACCCTAATAATAATAATCTTTTGCATTTCAATAGGGTTCTTGCAACCTTGTTGCTCGAACCCTAATAATAATAATCCTTCCAGTTTCAATAGGTTTCTTGCAACCTTGTTGCTCGAACCCTAATTAAACGTTTATTCTCAATCGTCACAATTAACGACATCTCTTCAAAGTCCAGATGTTTAACATACATATCTATCTATCTATTGGGCAGCTTCTTACCTGACCACCAGAGGGCGGGCTCTTCTGTTAAACCAGTGGACTCACCTGCAGTGAAGGGCTGTAAAGTGTGACGCAAACAGCGTCTTGAGTGAGTTGTGAGTCGAGCTGTGACGTTCACGAACGAGTCAAACCTTTTTAACGGCTCTTTGAAATGAACCAGTAACTGAGTGACTGACAGTCCATTATTAGCATAAACCAATGGGCTGTGCCGATTGTTCAGTCAGCCAATGAGGGTCATGTCGGCCAATTCTGTGGTTAAAAAAAGTCTTCTTGCTGACCGGCCCACATTAGGTCAATGTGGTCCACCCATGTTAGCAGAACTTGTAATGAGCGAGTTTTATTCTCCCAGCAGGTGGCGCTCTGCTATGAATCAGATCAAGGACAGTGAAGAGGAAGCTCCGCCCTCTAAAACCACTCTGTGTGAGGAACATGAGGGTCAGAGGTGAGATGAGGATCTCATGGATCATGTGACTCGTCTCCATGTCACAGCTCAGTGTTTTATTTACACATCATGTGTTTGTAGGAGGATCCATCAACAGAGACCAGACTCTGCTGGACCTGGACCTGGACCTGGTGCTGGACCCAGCTGTGTGTCCATGAAGAGTGACTGGTCCATGAATGAACCTGTGAACTTCAAACAAGAACAGAGGTCAGATGATGGAGGGTGGAGGTCTTCACAGGTCAACAACTCAAATGATCCACCATGTAGCACCAGAGACACCTAATATTTGAGAATTCAGACCCAGACCCATGCAGACCCAAGACATTCTGGACCCAAGTCCCAAACAGACCCGTCCCCATTTAATCTCAGATCTGGACCCATGAAAAAATAAGAAATGTTGAATAATTGTGGAACAGTCCTGGCTCAAGTGCTTGGGTTTGGGTAAAGTGATCCGACTGAAGATGTGGAAGTCTTAAATGTGTTAATCAGTGTAGTGTTTGACACCATCTGGGTCACACTCAACCATTTCTGACACAAACCTGTTTTCCTTGTGTCTCCTGATACTGTAGATCATTAATTAGATCAATCACAGCAGATGTTGTATTTACATGTCATGTCCTGTGTTTGTAGGAGGATCCATCAACAGGGACCAGACTCTGCCAGACCTGGACCTGGACCCAGCTGTGTGTCCATGAAGAGTGACTTGTCTATAGATCGTCTTATTAACTTCAAGGATGGACAAAAACATGGTGAACTGATGTAAGAATTTCACACATAGTAACACACACTTACATGATCCTCCACCAGGGGGAGCCTGTCTAGTCCAAAGCATGTTGAATCCAGAAAAACACTCTTCTTCTCTTTGGTGGACCAATGTTGTTTTTCTGTCTCCACTAAACGTCTTCAGCCTGTCCTCGTCTCTGAATACGTAACAAACACTAGAGACTGTCCTTCAGGGACTTTTGTCTTCAACCTGTCAAACTCATGTCACGTGAACTTGACTGAAGAAGAATCGTAGGTGCAGCACATTGAAAACCTGGTAGAAACAAATGATTGTTTAGTAAATGACACTGAATCTTTTCTCCTCAGAGTTGATCAGCAGAGGACGGAGGTTCTCAGTGGTCAGTCTGTCCAGCAGCATGGAGCAGACCTGGACTCCATATTTAAGGTGTGTAAATGTACAAACATGACACTACTGTTAATACTGAAGCAGAGTCCTGGGGCCTCATGTATAAACCGTGCGTACGCACAAAAAGACGGCGTACGCTTGCTTTCATGCACAGACGGCATGTATAAAAATGTACTTGGCGTGGAAGTTTGCGCATCGCAGCGCAAACTCTCGAGCTGCCGTGAGAATTTGCCGAGAGCTCCGCAAACTCTTGTCAGGTGGAGACGCTGCAATATTAAGCTCTGAAACTTATCACAGTGTTTGAAAATAATATTATTAATGTGTCTACAGTGACAAACATGAATTTTCTGTGACAAACAATACTGATACACCACGTACGTTTGAACATATGTGGATAACATCAGAGAGGACACTGAAGACGAAACTGATTCTGTGAGCGAACACACACACTACAAACCTGTGTGTGTGTGTGTGAGAGAGAGGGAGACTCACTTATTTACTTTGAGCAAATTACTGAAACTAATTTTCCACAGATTAATATTTTCTTTATGTAACACAGTGATGTAAACACAGCTGCTGACATGAACACATGAACACACGTCAGTCTATAATGTTTTAAACACAAAATAAAGTTACAGACTCATTTGTTGTAAGAAAACAGGACTTGAACGTTGAGTAGAACATTTTCTTTATCCCATTTTAATCCACACGATAACGAAATAACTACGAAAAAGTTATTCCGCCACCGCTGTGCCTTTCATCGGAAGAGAAAGGCGCAGCATCCACAACACAATCAGTGACAGTAATGAATGGTTACATGGAGTAACTCCGTGAACTCTGTCTGCTTATTTTGTGCGTAATGTGTGTAGATGATGACGTGTGACATTTATAGATTGTTGAAATAATCTGTAAATTCAGCTCACATGGATCAGTCATGTCTAAACATACATGTTACACCAGAAACAAACATGCACAGGATCAACTATCAATGCACAGCCAGTTTTTTAAGCATCAATATTAATATGAGAACAGTCGCTGTGACCCTGACATTTAGTTCCTTTGTGTTTATCACTAATTCCAAAAAAAAAACCGACCAAAATAATCTATTTTTACAGATTTATACATCATAAATTGACGAGTTGATCGTGCACTTTCCTTCTTTTTCTTTTATTTTCCTCTTTCTTTGCTGCCGCAGTTGTCCTTTTTCAGGACGAAGGCGTTTTAGAGTCATTTGTATATTCATTTGTGGGTGGGCGTGGTTTTTTGATTTGATTTGATTGAGTTAGCCTTGGGCTAATTTACATCTGCAGTCCCTGCCTAAAGATAAATACAACACAGATAAAACATCAAATATCACTCAGCAGGTAATGTCATGTAGAAGGACAAATAAATACAGCACAGATAAAACATTACGCAACAAGTAAGAACATACAGCAATATAGGAAGTGCCCCTCACAGGTGCACACACACACATACATACACTCACACAAATAGCCACTGGCAAATTAGTGGGTGAATTGTTGTGAGAGTTTTAGGTGTTTTTTTTTTTATTTTAGCTTTAAACCCACCAAGCAGGTCAGAGTGTTTTATATTATCTGGAATGGTGTTCCATTGTGTGACAGCTTTAACAGAAAAGGCTGCATGTCCAAATGCTGAGTAGCGAAACGGTACAGTGCAGCTGTGTACAGATGCTGTTCTAGTGGACCTTACAGTGCCACGGTAACAAACAAACCTTTGCAGACAGGTGGGAGCCAAGCCTTTTAGGATTTTGTAGACTGGGCATACGTTTGACAAAAATCTGAGATTTTCAAAAGGTAGAAGATTGTGCCTGTGTAGTATGTCACAGTGATGGTACCTAAGTGTCTTTTTGTCAAATATTTTCAGTGCCTGTTTATACAGGGATTCTAAGGGCCTGATTGTTGTTTGGCTAGCCTGCCCCCAACAAGTGATACAATAGGAGATGTGAGATAAAATAAGAGCATGCAGAAATATTTGTGCAACCTCTGTGGATAGGGAGGATCTAATCTGCCTGAAGTTAGCCAAGTTGTATTTGATAGTTTTTGTCATCTTTTTGACATGTTTCTTGAAACTCAGATTTGGATCAAGTAGCACACCAAGATATTTGAACTCGCTGACAGTCTCAATCTGTTCACCTCTGATGTAGATATTTACATCTGGGATGTTCAGCTTGGTGTTGGAGAAGAACATGCCTTTTGTTTTACTTACATTCAGGGTGAGACAGGATTGGTCGAGCCACTCTGCAACTCCAACCATGGCGTTGGTTAGTTTAGTAGCAGCTTGCTGAGTTGATTTTGCATGTGTGTATAAGACGGTGTCATCAGCATAGAGTTGTACCTCTACGTCATGACAGTACTGTGGGAGGTCATTAATGTATAAACTGAATAGTAGTGGGCCTAACACAGATCCTTGAGGTACACCCATTGTGCACCTCAAGTAGCTGGAGCCTGCATCTTTGATTTTCACACACTGCCTTCGGATCGGATAGGTAGGACGATATCCATGCAAGTGTGTTGGACGAAAGGTTGATGTTGGAGAGCTTAGACAACAGGACGTTATGATTAACTGTGTCGAAGGCTTTACTTAAGTCTAAGAACACAGCTCCAACAACTTTCCACCTTTGTCCAGACCAAGTCTGATTTGCTCTGTTAGGTGGAGGATGGCTGTTTCTGTGGAATGGTGTTTTCAGAATCCAAATTGAGTCAAGACCAGGGTTACAGCTATTTATGTGGTCTGTAAGTTTGTTTATGACGATTTTCTCTACAATTTTGGAAATTGCTGGTAAGATGCTAATGGGTCTGTAGTTACTGACTATATTGCGATCACCAGATTTAAAGATAGGAGTTACAATGGCCTGTTTCCAGTGTGGAGGAAAGAAACTTTGCATAATGGAGAGGTTTGCCAAGTGAGTAATTGGAGGAATTAGTGTGGTTGAATGTTTTTTGATAGACACTGTGTCCTGATGAGAGACATCCTTGCTTTTTGAGTTTTTTAGAGAGCAAATCACTTTCTTCACTTCCTCTTCAGTGACTGTGACTAGGTCAAAACCCTGTCCCGCAACATTCAGATCAGTGAGTTGTTCACCAGTCTTAAAATGATTTCCTAGTTCCTGAACATAGTCAATAAAAAAAGAATTAAAAATGGAGGCACTTTTGGCATTGATATCTTCAGTGTGATGTTGAGCTCTCCCTAAGAGACTGTTGATGCTTTTCCAAATTTCGCTGCTGTTCCCTTTAGCATCATTCAAAGGTTTGAGAAAGAAGTGTGACTTGGCTAATCTCAGTTTGTTTATGACTTTGTTCCTTAGGTTTTTATAGACCAAAATGTCTGTGTCTCTTTTGGTTTGAATGGCCTTTTTTAAGGCAGCGTCTCTACACTTCATCAGTTGCCATAGAATTTCACTAAACCAAGGCAGGTTGACCTTGTTCTTATTTTTTCTCTTGTTTTTAACGATGTGTTTATCTCTGACAATGTTGATTTTTGATGTAAATAGCTGGCAACTATTCTCCAGATTTTCAGAGGATAAAATGTCTCCCCAGTCCAAGTTATTTATCGCATTATCAAATGTTTCCTGTATACTTTTAGGTATACAGTTAACATTTGTGTGGCGTGAAGCTGAAGCATTAATCTTAAATCTTTTACTGGTTAATTTCCTTGCCACCAGAGTTAGATTGTAGTCTGACAAGCCAGTGATCAGGTTATACGTTTTAGTTATTCTTTCAGGTTTATTGGAGAAGAAAAGATCAAGTTGTGTACGTGAACATTTTGTGATTCTGGTTGGGCCCTTTATCAGTTGTTCTAGATGGTATTTGTCTGTGATAACTTTTAGCTTTCTCCTCTTAGACTTATCTTCCCAATTGAGATTAAAATCCCCCATAATAATAATTTCTTTGTTATGGTCACATTCTTTAAGAATATCAGCAAATTCGTCATAAAATGTGTCATTGGCAGTCGGGGGTCTATAAAAGCCTATAATAATGAATGACATTTGCTGAGACAAAACAACTTTTAGTGCGACATACTCAAGAGAGATTTCCGGCTTGAAATATATGCGTTCGCATTTGATAGAGTCTTTCACATACACAAGTACCCCGCCCTCTTTTCCCACGGCCCTGTCTCATCTGAAGCATTGGAACCCGCTCATTGTAAATACATTGATGGGGTAGAATGTTGAGGCCATGTTTCAGATGCATAAAAAGTCAACTGTTCAGTTTTTGAGACGACACTCCTGATGTTTAAATGGCCGCCCAAAAGTCCTCTCGGTTTCTGCTTCGGATCCCAAACGACCTTTGCGTGGTTAACTGTTTGAAATGTTTTAATAGAGCTTTGTTTTTTAACAGCAAGATTGATGGACCAAACAGCGTTAGGAGTAGAGTTTTTAGGCTGGTGTTCCCCCGTTAGCGCCGCCGCCGTTGTGCTGGCTCGATTGTTGAAATCTAAAGCCAAGGCATCGACTCCAAGTAGGGGGAGGCCAGGTATGTGTACGAGTATTCCACAGAAACTCACCTACCTAGGCGATGTTATTGACGGGAGCTTGGCACCAATGATTTGTGATGCACTCAGTGACTATTGGTCCTGGATTGAGTTGTACAACCCCGGATAACAGCAGCAAGAGGAGTAGTAAGCCTATGCTGTGGAGTCCCCACTGTCTTTTCTGGTTGCGCTGGTCAATTGTGTTCCTCATTCATCTCCGCTCAGTTTCACGTTTGATGGGATATATAAAGAAAAGGTGTGCAGGACTTGGCGTACGCACAGTTTTATAAATCTGAGATTTTCTTTGCGTACGTACTTTATAAACGCCGTCTTTTAGTATGAAAGCTGCACACTCTTTTATACATGAGGCTCCTGGTCCTGACAGTCTGGATGCTGCTCTGTGGACCTGCAGGACTTCACTCTGTCACTGATCATCTGAGGTTAAACTTCACATGTTCTGTTCCAGCTGCTGGAGGAGAACATCATCTGCTTTGTGAAGAACGAGCTGAAGAAGATCCACAAGGTTCTGGATACAGATCACACAGAAGTCTCAGAGAGTCAGAGGGAGGATGAGGAGCAGAGGAGCAGCAGAGAGGCCTTTCTGAAGATCACAGAGGACTTCTTAAGGAGGATGAAGCAGGAGAAGCTAGCTGACGGTAAGAGGACTTTTAATGTGAAAGGAAGAACATCTTATTTTCTCAATGATCCACTCACTGATTTATTTTCTTGTGTTCTGTCAGAAATCAGAGCTCCAGCTTGTCGACGTGAGCTCAAATCAAACCTGAAGAAGAAGTTCCAGTGTTTGTTTGAGGGTGTGGCTAAAGCAGGAAACCCTACCCTTCTGAATGAGATCTTCACAGAGCTTTACATCACAGAGGGAGGCACTAGCGAGGTCAATGAAGAACATGAGGTCAGACAGATTGATAGAGCTTCCTGGAAACCAGACAGACCAGAAACAACCATCAGACAAGAAGACATCTTTAAAGCCTCAGCGGGAAGAGACGGACCAATCCGAAGAGTGATGACAAAGGGCGTGGCTGGCATTGGGAAAACAGTGTTAACACAGAAGTTCACTCTGGACTGGGCTGAAGACAAAAGCAACCAGGACGTACAGCTCATGTTTCCCTTCACCTTCAGAGAGCTGAATGTGCTGAAAGAGAAGAAGTTCAGTTTGGTGGAACTCATCCATCACTTCTTCACTGAAACCAAAGAAATAGGAATCTGCAGGTTTGAAGACTTTAAGGTGGTCTTCATCTTTGATGGGCTGGACGAGTGTCGACTTCCTCTGGACTTCCACAACACTGAGATCCTGACTGACATCACAGCGTCCACCTCAGTGGACGTGCTGCTGACAAACCTCATCAGGGGGAAACTGCTTCCCTCTGCTCGCCTCTGGATAACCACACGACCTGCAGCAGCCAATCAGATCCCTCCTGACTGTGTGGACATGGTGACAGAGGTCAGAGGGTTCACGGACCCACAGAAGGAGGACTACTTCAGGAAGAGGTTCAGAGATGAGGAGAAGGCCAGGAGGATCATCTCCCACATCCAGACATCACAAAGCCTCCACATCATGTGCCACATCCCAGTCTTCTGCTGGATCACTGCAACAGTTCTGGAGAACATGCTGAAAACCAGAGATGGAGGAGAACTGCCCAAGACCCTGACTGAGATGTACATCCACTTCCTGGTGGTTCAGTCCAAAGTGAAGAGGGTCAAATATGATGGAGGAGCTGAGACAGATCCACACAGGAGTCCAGAGAACAGGAAGATGATTGAGTCTCTGGGGAAACTGGCTTTTGAGCAGCTGCAGAAAGGAAACCTGATCTTCTATGAATCAGACCTGACAGAGTGTGGCATCGATATCACAGCAGCTTCAGTTTACTCAGGAGTCTTCACTCAGATCTTTAGAGAGGAGAGAGGCCTGTACCAGGACAAGGTCTTCTGCTTTGTCCATCTGAGTGTTCAGGAGTTTCTGGCTGCTCTTCATGTTCATCTGACCTTTATCACCTCTGGAACAAATCTGTTGTCAGAAGAACCAACAACGAGCCAGTGGTCCAGGCCGTTTAGAAAAAAACCTAAACTGAATCATCTGCACCAGAGTGCTGTGGACGAGGCCTTACTGAGTCCAAATGGACACCTGGACTTGTCCCTCCGCTTCCTCCTGGGTCTTTCACTGGAGACCAATCAGAAGCTCTTAAGAGGTCTACTGACACAAACAGGAAGTGGTTCACAGACCAATCAGGAAACAGTTGAGTACATCAAGAAGAAGATCAGTGAGAATCTGTCAGCAGAGAGAAGCATCAACCTGTTCCACTGTCTGAATGAACTTAACCATCGTTCTCTTGTGGAGGAGATCCAAGAGTCCCTCACATCAGGACGCCTGTCCACAGAGACACTGTCTCCAGCTCAGTGGTCAGCTCTGGTCTTCATCTTACTGTCATCAGGAAAAGATCTGGAAGAGTTTGACCTGAAGAAATACTCTGCTTCAGAGGAGGCTCTTCTGAAGCTGCTGCCGGTGGTCAAAGCCTCCAACAAAGCTCTGTACGTGGATCAGTGTATAAATATTAATAAGACATATTCTAAAGAGCACAAGACAAACATGTTTAACCTTTTGTTCATCACTGTTTTCTACCTCAGACTGAGTGGCTGTAAACTCTCAGAGAGAAGCTGTGAAGCTCTGTCCTCAGTCCTCAGCACTGTGTCCTCTCGTCTGAGACACGTGGACCTGAGTAACAACGACCTGCAGGATCCAGGAGTGAAGCTGCTGTGTGATGGACTGAAGAGTCCTCACTGTTCTCTGGAGACTCTCAGGTCAGAACTCTGACTCAGACTCTTTGCTTCTTTAGGTTCTTGTTGATGAAGATGTTTTTTCTGAATCACTGAGATCATCATAACTTCTTAACTCCAGTCTGTCAGGTTGTCTGGTCTCAGAGGAAGGATGTTCTTCTCTGACCTCAGCTCTGAACTCAAACCCCTCCCATCTCAGAGAACTGGACCTGTGTAACAATGACCTGCAGGATCCAGGAGTGAAGTTGCTGTGTGATGGACTGAAGAGTCCTCACTGTTCTCTGGAGGCTCTCAGGTTGGTGCTCAGCTGATTTATATGGACAATTCTACTCTGAATATTATTATTATTTTATTTTTTTATAATTTATTTTTTATTGACATTCAGAAACAGACATTCAAATCCGGCAAAACATACATGCATACATCTCACATCTGTTGTCTGCTCTAAATGCCTAGACAAAAAAAACAAACAATGGAAAAAGGAAAAACACACATTAGCAACTATGTACAAGTTAGATTTCCACAGTTCCTCCAGCAGACAGGGGAATTATCATCATAGTGAGACTTCTGAGAAGGTGTAATAAAGTACCTAATCAAACTTTTCCATCCAAATTCCCTCCACTTCTGTCAGCTGGTACATCTCCATTGATACCTCCAAATTGTTGTCCATTCTTCCTCAGATATATTTATCCCTCCTTCCTTCTCCCATTTTATTTGAATATATGAAGTAGAGTGAGATTTCAAATTAGACAGACCCTTATATAAGCATGACACAGTTTTATTAATAGCTTTTGTAAATAATTGAATTAGACATGTGTTTATCTTTGTTAGATTTTTCATCTTTGTATTGACGTAATGCCGTAACTGCAGGTATCTATAAAAGTCTTGTTTTTCTAAAACATGTGTCCTTTTAAGCGTTTCAAAACTGAGTAACTTTCCATCTTTCATTACTCTACATAAGGCTGTTATACCGTTAGCTATCCAGTCCTTAAATCTAGAATCCAATTAATTGGGTCTAAAATCCGAATCATTGCACACCATTCAAGAGCCAAAATATCATTTTCAAGTTTGATTTGATTTGATTTGAAAATCTTTAATGTCCCCGAAGGGCAATTTGGTTTACAGCAAAAGTTCAACACAGTAGAGCTCACATAGCACACACATGACACAATAAATACATATAAATACATATAGTCATCACAGATAACAGTACTGTACATCCTTCCCAACAGGTTCGCCTACAGCGTATTAAGGAATCTAACGGCAGACGGGACAAAGGATTTTAAATATCTGTTTGATTTGGCCTGACAAGGGAATGTGTACCTCCTCTTAGATGGGAGGAGTCGAAACTCTGCATGAAGAGGGTGAAGAGGGTTTGCCAGAATGGCCCTTGCCCTCTGAATGGCTCTGACCTGATAAACATTATCAAGGTCATTCAAGTTAATGCCAATTGTTTTTTGGCAGAGTTTGACCACATTCTTCATCTTATTCTTATTTGATATGCTGAGGTTCCCAAACCAACAAATCATTGCAAAAGTTAAGATAGACTCAATAAAAGATGAGTAAAACAGTTTAAGAAACTTCTTATCAACGTTAAAAGACCTCAGTTTCCTTAAATAAAACAACCTCTGATTTACTTTCCTGCAGATGGCATCTGAGTTGCTCTCAAAAGACAGTTTATCATCCAGGATGGTGCCTAGATACTTATAATGGTTGACTGTGTCCACAGCTGTGCCTTTGACAAAGGTTTGGGCTGTGACAGGTGGATTCTTACGGAAATCAATTTTCATGTCTTTCGTTTTTGACACATTAAGTTGCAGATAAGAATCATCACACCATCTAACAAAATGGTCCAGGACCAGTCCGTGGCCCGCCTCATGGTCCTGCAGGAGGCTGACAATCACGGAGTCATCAGCAAATTTAATTATGTGCCTAGACTCAAACGTGCTCTTACAATCATTAGTGTACAACATAAACAGCAGAGGTGACAAGACACATCCCTGGGGCGAGCCTGTGGAACACAACAGAGTCCCGGACAGGGTTTCATTAACACGAGTTCTCTGAGGCCTAGTTGTCAGAAAATCAACTAACCAGCATATAGTTCCCAAATCAACACTGGGTATTTCTGAAAGCCTGTGAGCAAGGACAAGAGGCTGCATACAGTTGAAGGCTGATGACAAATCAGCAAAACATAGACGTATGTGTGTTTTCCTGCCTTCCAGGTGCCTGACAATTAAATTCAATAGTGTCGCCACAGCATCCTCCACCCCTTTCCTGGGTTGGTAGGCGAATTGAAGGGGATCAATCACGGTCTGCGTCATAGCAAGCAAGCTCTTTTTTACTATACGCTCAAAACTCTTCATCACCACTGAGGTGAGGGCCACAGGACGATAATCATTTAATGTCTTAGGTGATGGTACCTTTGCCACGGGAACAATAGTGGATTCTTTCCATAATGTGGGAACTTTATTTAATGACAAGGACCACTGGAAAATGTATGTAAAGATTTCACTTAAGAATGGGGCACAGCATTTAAGTAGTCGGCCACTTATTCCATCTGGCCCATAACTTTTCCTTGGGTTAGTCTTTCCAAAATTGCTCCACACACTGATTTCATCTATCTGAATCCCACTCAGATAGATGAAATCAGTGTGTGGAGCAAAGTTTATGGTCTTTTATAATAATTTTCCATACTTTAAGCATCTACGCTCATCACAATTGCTTCAGTTTGATTTCTTTGTATATGATCCATAATATGTAGTGTCTTTGGTATACTGTCTTGTGTTTGGCGTTGGTGTATGAAACCTGTCTGATCATTATGTATCAGTGTCGGCAGGAATTCTTCTAATCGTTTGGCCATAACAGAAGTAAATCATTTATAGTCCACATTAAGAACAGAGATTGGCCTAAAAGAGCCACTTTCCACTTTATCCTTGCCTTCTTTTGGTATGGCTGAAATGATTGCCTCCTTCCAGCTGGGTGGCGTTTGCACATTTTTTAAAGCCCAATTCAGAGTAGGAAGTAAAACAGGTATTAGTTCTTTTTTAAATTCCTTGTACCACTCTGCCGTGTAGCCATCAGATCCTGGTGATTTGCTTAATTTAAGTCTACCAATTGCAACTTTTAATTCTTCTCCAGTTATATCCGCAGTCATCATTTTATTTAGATTTTCATCGAGAGTGGGTAAATCTAGGGAATTCAGGAAGCTGTCAATTTGGGCCACACTCCCACCTGGGACTTCAGAATATAAGGTTTTGTAAAACACTTCAAAAGCTTCCTGAATTTCATTTAGTTTATTTGTTTTCGCTTTTGTCCTTGGATCCCTAATTTTATGAATTGTATTTTCGGCTATCCTTTTTTTCAATTTCCATGCCAATACTTTCATAGATTTGGAGCCACTTTCGTAGTGTTTCTGTTTCAGAAACATTAAATCTTTCTCGATTTCTTGTGTGGCCAAATTATTAATTTCATTCCTGGTGTGTCTAATTTCTCTCAATGTATTCTGTGCCAAATCTAATTTCTGTTTTCCTTCTAGTACCTTTAGCTTGTTTTTGAAATCCTCTAACTTTTTATACCTATTTTTTTTCTTAAATGACGATATTGCTATAATTTTCCCTCTCAGAACACCCTTCAGAGTATCCCATAACATGGGAGGTGAAACCTCTCCAGTATCATTGAATTCTAAGAAGAGACAAATTTCTGATTTAATTTGTGCCTTAAAAGACAGATCATTCAACAGACTGGAATTCAATTTCCATGTATTATTTTTTGATCGCAGGCCAAAATCAGCGGATAAGTATACTGGTGCATGGTCACTTAGATCTATTGTCCCGATTCCACAAGTATGTATTTTATCTTTATCCTTCCCAAATGTTATGAAATAATCTATTCTTGTATAGAGAGAGTGAGGAGCAGAGTAGTAAGTGTAATCCCTTCTGTTAGGGAAAAAAATCTCGCCATATATCAATCAAGCCCACCTCCTCAAATAGTGTGTTTACTTTCTTATATAAGGACTTCCTATCCTGGGTTTTTCCACAAGATGAGTCCAACTTTGGCTGCAGATGTATATTTAGATCCCCTCCACAGATCAAGAGGCCTTCTGTTTCACTTACCATGATATTGGTTATTTTTTGGAAGAAACTAATGTCACGCCCTGGGGGTGCATAGACATTCAGTAAGGTAATTGGATTCCCATCTATCTTACCCCTTACTTAAAATAAACGTGCCCTCTTTATCACCCATTTCGAATACATTTTCAAAATGTAGCTTATTTGAAATGAGAATAGCAACTCCTCTTCTCTGCCGTGATTTGTATGAAGAAAAAAACAGATTTGTAAAGCCCCTTTTCTTTAGCTTTATATGCTCCTTGTCTGTCAAATGGGTCTCTTGTAAATAAACCACATGGGCTTGTTCTGTTCTCACTTTAGATAGGATTTTACTACGTTTAACTGGATTCAACAGCCCATTGACATTAAACGAAATGAATTTTAATTTGTTTTTTTTGAAAGATCTGCTCCCAGAACAAATAACAACACCAAACATAAGCAAGAAATAGAAAAAAGGATAAACAAAAAGAGTGATCCCAAGGCTGGGGTCTCTAAGAAAAGACCCTGGCCTGAGCTAGATAAAATATCTAGCTGTGAGGGAAAGCCTCTCCCACATGTGGGCTGAGGGCCCCCACCATGGCGCTCTAAAAAAGAAAAGAAAAGGTCTCTGTTCATTCCACAGAAAATGTGTCCTTATACAGCAACCCTCGCCTGTATATATTATCATCATGTGGTGAATATAGCACGTTCTGTTTAGCTTTCCAACTCTTCAAAAATCAGTCAAAGCTTATACTTCTTCTGGAGAGGATGGGGACTGCCTTCTGAAAGCTCGCAGTTTCTCCTTGATACCCTTCTCTCGCTCCTCACCTGTCCCTGATTATTTTTTTATAATTACATATGTGAATAGATTTTCTTGAACTCCTCCTCAGAATGAGTGGCTGTAACCTCTCAGAGAGAAGCTGTGAAGCTCTGTCCTCAGTACTCAGCTCTGTGTCCTCTCGTCTGAGACACGTGGACCTGAGTAACAACGACCTGCAGGATCCAGGAGTGAAGCTGCTGTGTGATGGACTGAAGAGTCCTCACTGTTCTCTGGAGACTCTCAGGTCAGAACTCTGACTCAGACTCTGCTTCTTTAGGTTCTTGTTGATGAAGATGTTTTTTTCTGAATCACTGAGTTCATCATATCTTCTTAACTCCAGTCTGTCAGGTTGTCTGGTCTCAGATGAAGGATGTGCTTCTCTGACCTCAGCTCTGAACTCCAACCCCTCCCATCTGAGAGAACTGGACCTGAGTAACAACGACCTGCAGGATCCAGGAGTGAAGCTGCTGTGTGATGGACTGAAGAGTCCTCACTGTTCTCTGGAGACTCTCAGGTCAGAACTCTGACTCAGACTCTTTGCTTCTTTAGGTTCTTGTTGATGAAGATGTTTTTTCTGAATCACTGAGTTCATCATATCTTCTTAACTCCAGTCTGTCAGGTTGTCTGGTCTCAGATGAAGGATGTTCTTCTCTGACCTCAGCTCTGAACTCCAACCCCTCCCATCTCAGAGAACTGGACCTGAGTAACAATGACCTGCAGGATCCAGGAGTGAAGCTGCTGTGTGATGGACTGAAGAGTCCTCACTGTTCTCTGGAGACTCTCAGGTTGGTGCTCAGCTGATTTATATGGACAATTCTACTCTGATTATTTTTTTAATTACATATGTGAATAGATTTTCTTTAACTCCGCCTCAGAATGAGTGGCTGTAAACTCTCAGAGAGAAGCTGTGAAGCTCTGTCCTCAGTACTCAGCTCTGTGTCCTCTCGTCTGAGACACGTGGACTTGAGTAACAACGACTTGCAGGATCAAGGAGTGAAGCTGCTGTGTGATGGACTGAAGAGTCCTCACTGTTCTCTGGAGACTCTCAGGTCAGAACTCTGACTCAGACTCTTTGCTTCTTTAGGTTCTTGTTGATGAAGATGTTTTTTTCTGAATCACTGAGTTCATCATATCTTCTTAACTCCAGTCTGTCAGGTTGTCTGGTCTCAGAGGAAGGATGTTCTTCTCTGACCTCAGCTCTGAACTCCAACCCCTCCCATCTGAGAGAACTGGACCTGAGCTACAATCATCCAGGAGACTCAGGAGAGAAGCTGCTGTCTGCTGGACTGAAGAGTCCTCACTGGAGACTGGACACTCTCAGGTATTCTCCTCTTCCTCCTCCTCCTTCCTCTTCATGTTCATCAGCAGTATTCAAACTTGTCAGCAGGTTCAGGTTGAAGATGTCCTGTTATTATGTTTTCCTCTGTCAGTGAGTATAACCAAACATTAGTGACACTTTTTAAACACCTCGTGAGAACGAGTGAATGTCACGTAGTTCAGCCTGAGAAACGACCAGAACCATGAACTGGACAGATCATCTGCACAGAGTAGCAGCATCATGTGAGAAGTCCTGGTACTGGGTACAGAACAGTCCTGGTCCACTTCAAACAGTCTACGGTCAAACTAAAGTAAAGATGTCTTTATTCTGTGGTGTTTGTAGTGAGTTGTGTACGAGATGTTCGTCATCTAACAGCTACAATCAAGTTGTTCTTCATTCTTCATTCAACGGTGAAAACACACAAGTTTTGGAAGCAGCAGTAACAGCGACGAGCCTCCGCAGCAGCAGCTGCATAAGTAGCCATGTGTTTCCTCTGTGACGCGCAGCTGAAAAAACCACAAAAGCACTGGAAACTAGGTATCGATTCAAGCAAGCGATCAAACAACCGTAATTCAAATACAAAGTTTATGGTTTTTAGACCCACAATACTGCAATTTGAAACACTGTAAAAAATACAAATGAAATCCCTCTATTTCATCTATTTTCTTTGTTTACTTGGTTTGTGCTGGGCCAACTTGTTGCTGGTTTACTCGTGGTGGGTTTCAAATGTATAAACAGAAGTTGTCTTCTGTGTTGTCCACGTGGTGGCGCTGTTGAGTAAATGCGTAGCCTCCTGAAACTGTGGTCTCTGGTTCTGCAGACACCGGCCGTTTCTCAATATCCATACTTGTGCGTACTTGTGCGTACTTGTGCGTACTCCGGTACTGTTCAAGTGCTGTTCCAATTCTCAAGTAAGCGAACAGCGAGGACCCGGAAGTATTCTCGCTCCGCCCATTTTTACCAGGTATGCATCGGAGGTGACTTGAGCGTACTTGGGATGGCCATGTATCCCAGAATACTGAAGTATATGAACTAAGAAGAACACATTAACACAGCTAAAGTTTAATACTTCAATGTATTGATGATTGACATTAATAAGTAAACATGAGACAAGAGGGTCTCTTGGACACATGACAAGTCAGACCATACGTTTTACAATAGGCATCCTGTATAGGACAGGAAACTTGAGGGTCTGTTTTGAATATGGTTAGTTAGGAAATATAGATGTCTCTTGTTTGACTAAATGGTGATATTGTCCAATTTAAAGATCATGGGACAGTATGGTATATCAGGACCCAACTTGTTTTTCAAGTTGTTGCATTATGGAAACAGGAGAAAGGCGGGGGTCCAAACATGTGATGCCTGCAAATAAGAATGCTAGAAAATCTATATAAGGTTAGTTTTGCTTTTCTGAGGCAGAATTGTTCGGAGATTCGGCAAGAACACATTCTCCCGAGCTGCTGCAGAGCTTGGTTCTGATGCCTGACTTGTGACTAAATAAAATCCCTTTGTTCGGTACAAGTCCTGTGTCAGTGGGGTCTTCTCCTGCATCATCAACTCATCACCTATCGTTCATAAGAAGAAGGAAGGAACGACAAAAACAATAAGCTCCGCCTCTGCGGACGCTCGGCGCTCACTGTGCCCGGCACAGAGCAGCGTGACCTCGGCCTGTCCTGATGAAATGATCCGCTGGCTCAGACGTCGCTGTCATTAGATGCTCGGTGTGATCCATAGATTTGTTGTTGACGTGTTATTTTGTTTTTAATGGAAACGTTTTGACCTGACAGTTTAATAGTTTGTATATTGTTAATGTTTTATTTATTTTAACTTTGAATGTGAGATTTATATTAAAGTCGCACGGTCATTGTAGCTGTATTTAAATATAATATGTAAATATTAGATATGTAGAGTAGTATATATTTGTACAAGTCATATATATATACATATATACTACTCTACAATGCTGTAATATATCTATTTTCCACATTGTATTATTCATGTTGTATATTTTAATAGAAATAAATTAATAAATGAAGTTAAATATTTAAAATGTAAAATAATAACAACATATATATGCATTTATTAAAAGTATTTCATATGTTCATTTATCAACACTGTAGGTGGCGCTAATGAGGCTGCAGCACTGCAGCACTACAGCAGAACTACAGCAGAACAATACATACATACTTGCATACTTGAGTATTGAGAAACAACCACATACTTGTATACTCCCGTACTTGGCAAGTATATACTCCCAGCGTACTTCTCAAGTATATACTTCCCAAGTAATCAAGTACATACTTGCTTACTTGAGTATTGAGAAACAGCCACCGTCTTCTCTTTGAAACACACCTGTCCTTGTAGTTCATCATTGTGTCCACCAGAGTGCGTTATTAAGACAACAGTTTGGACTCATGTTGGACAGAAACTCATTCAGACTGTTTCTTCCTCCAGGATGGACCATGCTGGAGAGCAGTGGTTAAAACCTGGTCTCAGGAAGTGTAAGTATGGATTTACAGGAAATAACAACATATCAGCTGATCATCAATAAACTGCAGCTGTGTCTCGTTGTCTTCATCAGATTCATGTGAACTGGAACTGGACACAAACACAATGAACAGAAAACTCAAACTGTCTGACGACAACAGGAAAGTGACCCGTGTGACAGAAGATCAGTGGTATCCTGATCATCCAGACAGATTTGAGTTCTGGTCTCAGCTGCTGTGTAGACCTGGTCTGACTGGTCGCTGTTACTGGGAGGTCGAGTGGAGAGGAACTGTTGATATATCACTGAGTTACAGAGGAATCAAGAGGAAAGGCATCGGTTTTGACTGTTTGTTTGGAGATAATGATCAGTCCTGGAGTCTGATCTGCTCTGATGTTCATGGTAACTTTGTCCATCACTGTGGGATACGAACACCCATCATGTCCTCTGTCTCTCACAGAGTATCAGTGTATGTGGACTGTCCTGCTGGGACTCTGTCCTTCTACAGCGTCTCCTCTGACTCACTGATCCACCTCCACACCTTCAGGACCACATTCACTGAACCGGTTTATCCTGGGTACCTGGTCTGTCCTGGTTCCTCAGTGTCTCTGTGTCCCCTGTAGGACATGAAGAGACAGCAGCTTCAGTGGTGGACGAGGTCAAAGCTCGTCTCAGTCATTCTTTGTTGAAACCATCAATAAATAAAGACTTAAAAAATCAACATGTCTGTCATTAACTGAGCCGCCGTCCTGCGCTGTGAGCGCCCCCTGCTGCTGAGAAACAGCCTGAAACACACAGGTTCACACACACTGAGATAAAAAGAACAAAAAGTGAATGTTTGAAAGAAGAAAGAAGAAAAAGATACAGAAAGTTAAATCAATTAAAAATGAATACATGCTTTATATAAAATAAAAAGAAAGAAGTCAAAATAATATAAAATAAAATTCAAGGTTTTCAATCCAATAGAAAACAAAGTAAATAAAGATGTTAAGAGTTTGACTCTTTGTCTGAAGAACATCATCTTCTCACTGACGAGCCTTTCTGTCCCAGCATGCACTACTTCTCCTCCTCCTCTTCATGCTGCCTGACAACAGCGCCCCCTGCTGCGTGTGAGCAGAACAACACTCAGAGTTACGCACACACACACACACACACACACACACACACACACGGAAAATGAAACACACATGAGCAGATTATGCCATGAATGAGGAAGTGTGGTTTCTGCTGTGATGCAGATGAAACTGAGTGTGCGTGACCTCAGGATGACCTCTGTCCTCCTGCTGCTCTGTGAACGACAGCGAAGAACGTGTCCACAGTGACAGGAAACTCATGACACTCAGAGGGTTTTTGCACTTTCCAAACATCATCAGTGTCTGTGGTTTCTGTTTCTGTGGCTTAATGAAGAATGACATTTTCAACATCAATAAAAACCACATCATATCACTTTAATCTACTTTGTTGTGTTGATGACGAGGTACTGACACCTAATACAATCTATGTCAGATTAAGTCTACGCTCTTTTAGGTCATAGATTAACAGCTCCATCCACTCACTCTCCCACACCAAAGCCCATAGAGAAAACCACTGATTTTAGCTGCGAGGACACAGGAGCTGCTGGTCCTCTGCTGCCTCGTGTGGTCACTTTGTGTCACTGACGTCAATCTGAACAAAGGATTTCAAACACTGAAGTGACAAAATAAGACATTTATTAATAAGACAACTTAGTGATGGAGGCAGCAGTGTGTGTGTGTGTGTGTGTGTGCGTGTGCGTGTGTGTGTGTGTGTGCGTGTGTGGATGGGTGTGTGTGTGTGGGTGTGTGTGTGTGGGAGAGTGAGAGTGTGTGTGAGTGTGTGTGTGTGTGTTTGTGTGTGTCGGAGTGTGAGTGTGTGTGTGTGTGTGTGGGAGAGTGTGTGTGTGTGTGCACTTGTATTTGTGACAAATCAGGACATTTTAATGATAACACACCAACAATATCAGTACGTTGAGAAATATGAGGACATTTTAGAGGTCCTCATTTCTCTGACCATTATATGGTGTTCTGGACCCTCCAAACATGCTCCCAGACTAAAAATCTCCAAAGTCCTAAAATGTCACAATATTCAAGAATCGTGTGAGTGTGTTAAAAATTTTGATTACGCCAACTAGTGGCCAGTGTTGATACTTGAACACACTTTTAACACACTTGTCCTCATATGTCACTTGTAGACACACTCACACACTCTCCAACATTTGAACAAGCTTTATACATTCATTCATCTTCTACCACTTAAAATTGCACATTTTCTATAAAATCAGAGTCAAATAAATATATTCTCAATTGTTATAGTTGATCTAATTGTCTTATGTTTTATAAGAATGCAATATTTATTTCCTTTTCTTTGTGGCACAAAATCAAGATATGTGCATCTTTTTTCCAGGCCACCTGAGGTATCAGAACATGTATGCTACAGTAATTATTACATGAATGTATTTTTATCTGACCATAAAAACAAAAAAGAAATTGGAATATATACATGTTTGTGTGTGTATATGTATATATATATACATACATATATTTATATGTATATATACAATGTTCATATATATACATATATATTTAATCCACTTAATTCACTCATGTATTAAAGACATTTTAGATGAATGCTGCCACACACTGCATGTTTGGTTACTCAGCAGTCAATAACACAGCCACTGATTGGTTAGCAAATCAGCAAGGCAGCCTGTGATTGGCCAATAGACTGAGCGGAGGCTCACAAAGACGGCTGAGTTGCTAAAGTTGCTAAATAATCCACAGTGTAGGATCTATCATTATGAATGTATTTTATAAAGTCTGCCATGGTACAGAACGGTTCATGGCTTGATTTTAAAGCTTCTGAAACGTAGACCGCACTGGCACTCTTGACGATCGTCCCATCCAGGAACTTCAGTACTGTGGAGATATCCATCTTGGCATATACAAGATTTAAGTTTTAACAATCCCCATGTGAGCTTAACTTAGCTAATTGGCTAACAGTTAAGGTGATGGACACACTGTAAAACTAACCAAACAAACGTTTTTCTTCATTTTAATCTACAGAGACAGTTGTCTAAAATGTTGTCAACAGTTTGTTGTTACCCTACAATAGAAGATGCTGGTAGTTATTGACATGAGTCATACATGTGTTCAGTCGTCAGGTCCTCATATTGTTTAGCTGTGAAAGACTTGAGTGTGTGTTTGGTTTGACGTCCTCATATTGTTTAGCTGTGAGAGACTTGAGTGTGTGTTTGGTTTGACGTCCTCATATTGTTTAGCTGTGAGAGACTTGAGTGTGTGTTTGGTTTGACGTCCTCATATTGTTTAGCTGTGAGAGACTTGAGTGTGTGTTTGGTTTGACGTCCTCATATTGTTTAGCTGTGAGAGACTTGAGTGTGTGTTTGGTTTCACGTCCTCATATTGTTTAGCTGTGAAAGACTTGAGTGTGTGTTTGGTTTGACCTCCTCATATTGTTTAGCTGTGAAAGACTTGAGTGTGCGTTTGGTTTCTTTGGTTTGACGTCCTCACATTGTTTAGCTGTGAAAGACTTGAGTGTGCGTTTGGTTTGACGTCCTCACATTGTTTAGCTGTGAAAGACTTGAGTGTGTCTTTGGTTTGACGTCCTCACATTGTTTAGATGTGAAAGACTTGAGTGTGCGTTTGGTTTGACGTCCTCATATTGTTTAGCTGTGAAAGACTTGAGTGTGTGTTTGGTTTGACGTCCTCATATTGTTTAGCTGTGAAAGACTTGAGTGTGTGTTTGGTTTGACGTCCTCATATTGTTTAGCTGTGAAAGACTTGAGTGTGTGTTTGGTTTCACGTCCTCATATTGTTTAACTGTGAAAGACTTGAGTGTGTGTTTGGTTTGACGTCCTCTTATTGTTTAGCTGTGAAAGACTTGAGTGTGTGTTTGGTTTGACGTCCTCATATTGTTTAGCTTTGAAAGACTTGAGTGTGTGTTTGGTTTGACGTCCTCATATTGTTTAACTGTGAAAGACTTGAGTGTGTGTTTGGTTTGACGTCCTCATATGGTCTGACGCACTGACTGTAGAGTGTGTGTGTGTTACAGTGTCTCCATATTGTTGGGAAGTATATCATTTACAATGATAACAGTTTCCATAGAGTCTGGAAGAATACGTCTAGATCCTCATGAAACAAGTGTTCTTATGTTTTATAATAAGTTCTGCTCTACTGTATGTTATAGTACACAATATATCTGACTGTGTACTGTTGTGTTTTGTTGCAGACATCAAGTGTTGAGATTGTGACTAATTCAGCAGACCCTGAAGTCAGTGAGAGATCCACTGCATCCTATGAACAGGTGATTACACATGTATTTTTTTCTATTTGGAAGATAATAGATATCTCAGTTTGGTCCATTGCACCATTAAGTACTGTATTAAAACGATAATTACTGTATCAGTTGATGAAAAAATGTCCACAGCATTAATAATCTCATAAACTTTACATCTGATTCTTAATTGGGACAGCTGAGAGGAAGCCTCTGTCTGCAAAATCTGAAGCGACACCATTCTTATTGTGAGAAACGTTATGATGAAGCCAAAATAAAGATCTTTGAGAGAGAGAGAGGCTTAGGACTTTGTGTCTGGCAAGCAGAATTAATAATTCTGTGAGTAAATAATTTAGCTGAAAATATTTTATTTACAAAAGTAGCTCATTCAAAAGTAGTTATTGTGTTACACTATTTCTTGGTCTCTTTCATATCATACATTGCAAACTGAAAACTGTTGTGCAAGTAGGGATTACTGTCCTATTCAATGAATTTTGATAACTGTATATTGTTAATAATGGTTTTCAAGGTTGAACATCCCTCAGTCCATGATGACAGACTTCATGTTGTAGACTCCTCAAGCTGTAGTGACCAGGTAATTAATCTGACATATAAATTACCTATTAAAACAAAAATTACATTGAAAATATTTATTATAATTGTTTGTTTTTAATGGCTCATCAAAAGCCATGTTATGCACACTGTAATGGTTTCAGAATGATACCCTTGCTATTAATATTTTTTTAAGATAATTTTGTTCTCCAATTTTCACTTAGATATCGGATCATGATTCCTCAGATCATTCGGATTATGAAGATATCGACTATGTTCCAGACTCATCTGGCAGTTCTTCAGACACAAGTCTTTGCAGTAGGGAACTAAGAATCTCAGAAAATCCTCTGGAAAAGGTCTTCAAGGACACATTTATGGGTATAGCTTCAACACACATTGGAGAGATTGCAGGTTCAGAAAAGCCTAGAAGTTTTAGTTCATCACCAATAAGCAACAGTCATAGTTCTTCAGTAAGAAGGTGCAGTGCCGATTCATCTGAGAAGATTCCAAACAATGACAGCGCAAAAAAGCAAGTACAACAAGAAGCAATATTGTTTGTATTGTAAAAAGCCCATTTCTAAATTGGCAAGACACCTTGAATCTGTTCACAGTAATCAGCCTGATGTTGCAAAGGCTCTCAGTTTTGATAAGAAATCTCGCAGAAGAAGAGAGTTGTTTAGGTGTCTTAAGAAGAGAGGAAACTTTGACCATAATGCCACTGTGGCAATTGATGGTGCTGGAGAATGGGTTCCTTGTCAAAGACCTTCATCAGTGAAACAATCTGATCCGTTCAGTCATTGCAAATATTGTCAAGGACTTTATGCAAGAGATTTCCTTTGGAGACACGTAAGAAGGTGCCCTCAGAGGTCAGTTGAAGACTTTCCCACTGGGCAGAAGAGGATCTGACTTGACTTACCAAAACCTCATGAAATTCATGAAGCTGTTTGGAAGATTGCCTGTGAAATGAACCAGGATGAGATTTCCTTGGTAGTAAGGCGTGAAAGAGAAATTCTTTGCCTTGACGAGTCATTGTACAATGCAAGGAAACCACATGAGAGAAGGAATGACTATACAAGCCAAAGGATGAGAGAGATTTATGCAACATGGCGGCGCAAGGACATGCAGCGGCTCCTCTCTCTCCCGTCAGATCGGTGTTTTTATGTTTTTTGTGTTGTGCACCTACGTGCATATGTTCGTCACTGTTACGTCCAGCTAACCCAAGGCGCACATACTCCCGTGAGTTTCTGCTCGCCATCAGCAGAACCACATTCACGGACATAAATCCAGCAGACGCGGAAGAGCTACCCGGCTGCGGTCTGCTGCAGAGGCCTGCTCAGCCACCGACCCCCACTACTGCAACCAGCCCACAGTGGAAGCGCCACAAGCGGTGTATGAGGAAGCAGAAGAGGGGAAAGCGCGGAGGTACATCAACGATGCATGGTGCCTGCACCTAACGTAATAACTTATTACATTATTGGCTGGTTATTACGTTATTGGCCTTGCATTAAAAAAAATCATTTGATAATGTAATAACTGAGCCAATAATGTAATAACTGAGGTATCACTATATTTTACTTTCAATTTCTGGAGAGAAAGTGTCACAATTAGCCTTAATATTGCGTCTTGCAACAGATGCTTAAATATCTGACCTTGTAGATACCCCTCCACCCTCAAACCCCCCTCCACAGGAGGCCTAAAGGAGCAATTAAGAGTCCATTTGGATTTATATGTCACTCTTAGAGTTTCCAACTCTGTGACCATACAGACGGGGTAGTGCGCTGCAGTTTTCAGTATGGTATTGCAATTCACCGCCAGAACACTAGGGGCTGCGGGAATGAGTCGTTAACTGACTAATGACAGCACCGCGGTCTCCATTGGTCTCAGTTGCCTCGACTGATGATAACATTTTTTGGAGGCACACGTCGGGCTACAGAGAGCACTTTGCCAGTATCATAAACAAAGATTATTGGTGTGCATGTGAATGTTCTCAGTGTTGGTATCAAATAAGATATGCTGTGATCAGAAGTCATCCATACCAGGATTTGCACGGCTCCCACTCCACCAGTTGCAATTTTTGTCCCTAAAAAAAAAAAGAGAGAATTTTTCAGTTAAAATCTTTGGCTATACCTCCGTCTTGAATACTCTTTCAGGATTATTACACAAATTACATAAAGACTATCAGAACTTAATGACTGTAGATTCTCTAACATGAGATTTCTAGAAAACGTCAGCAGGTGAATGACTCTGTGTGGGATTATTGAACCTTTAAAACTTTGCATTAGGCAACCCTCTTCACAGGGTAGAACTCTTTGCTCCCTGATACTGTATGTGGGCATTCTGAAAGGGAAAATATGTAGTTATTCTGGTACAGAGCTTGCATGCATCATTGGTAAATGACTGTAATCAATGGACTATAGAGATGGATGAGAGGATAAATATATGGGCAGTCATCAGTGCTCAAATGAATCAAAATCAATTCAAATGACTGTTTCATAGAAGAGTAGAGCACTTCACAGCAGAGACTAGGGTTTTTTTGTCTTTGAAAACCAAGATCACACCTAAATCATGTGTCAGTAGACGTGTCTGTTTACAAAGAATGGACACACTTACTGTATGAATTAAGGGTAATGTGTAGCAATGAGACCAGTGGGGAAAATAAAAGATCACAGTCTCATTCACTGTCAGCTTATGCTCTTACTTAAGAACATCTAAACTGAGACTGAGTGATGACCAAGACTGGACAATGCAAATCCCACACTACAGGACATATTTAAAATGAAAGGTGGAGCATTCAAACTGTAAGCACATTCATTTAGAGTGGCAACAATTTATCAACTATTGATCAACTACTACATTAATCAAGTGTTCATTTATTTCATTAGGATTTTATCCTCTCGGGTCGGTGTGAATACGTTTTACTCCTCTATGACTGTGTGCTGACTGGACTCTCTAAAAGTATTATGGACAAAAATATCTGATTACTTCATTGTGGTATACTTCAATTATATATATATATATATATTTTTTTTAAAACCATATTCAGACAATTATGGATTGACATTACAACACACCTTTCCTTTTCCGTTTCAGCACTGCACTGGGAGCAGGACAGCCTTCTTTCACAATGTCATCTATTACTGGAAAAGATATAAAATATGTGATCATGATTAAATACTGTGCTGACTATTACATCAATGTGAATAACATAAACAATAAAATCTATCAGTTTAGAATCCATCTCTATCGTCCACAAGACTAAAATGTAGGGCTAGATTAAGAGGCACTGGAGTTGAGGAGGTTAATGAGTATAGGTGAGCTGGAGTACGAAAAAAAATACTAACTAAAATGGATGCAAGATGTGTTGCTGTTCTCGCTGTCGGGATGCTTTACCGGCAGGCCGAAGAGGAGGCTGCTGACCTGAGGAGGAGGATCAGGGAAAGAAGAGCCAGATTGCAGAGGAGGGAGAGGAGGCTTGCCCTTCTAGCATATCTTGTGAACAAGGTAAGAACTACTCATCACTTTAACTAATAATCACATCTATTGCCTCAAACAGCATATATATACAGCCATATGAAAAACTTTGGGAATCCCTCTCAGGCTTCTTCAGAACTGAAGAAACCTCTTACTGAACCATTGCAAGCAATATATATATATATATATACATACATACATGTATATATGTGTACATATTATATTACAACCACTCTAAATATGTTTTGTTTCTCCACAGAAGAAACAACCAATGCAGAGATATGCACAGATGAATATAAATGTGCCAATCATCAGCATGTTTATGTCTGGTGCAGACACAAAGCCGGCCCTGAGACTATCCAGGGACAGCTTGGATATATTTTTTCAAATGCTGCCCCATAACAAGTCCCATGGCTGGAGTCACGAGGTTGAGGTGCTGGTGACTGTATACTGGCTTGCTTGTGGAGCTTCCTACAGGGTGACAGCGGATATTTTCGATATGCCTCTGTCAACCATTTGCAGGATCGTCCACAAGACTGTAGACAACATGATGACGATCATTCACCAGGTCATCCATTTCCCCAAACATGAGGAACTGGAGGTGGTGGGGTCTGGCTTTGCCCGTCTGGCTGATCATGAGGCATTTGGTCGGGCTGTTGGAGCCATTGATGGGTGCCACATCCGTGTTCTTCCCCCTAAAGACCCACAGAAGAGGTGTTACATGAACAGAAAACTCTTCCCATCAGTTATTTTGCAAGGTGTCTGTGATGCTGGGGTCAAGTTCCTAGATGTCTACATAGGGAATCCAGGATTGGTCCATGACTCGATGGTTCTCCGCAGATCCCCCATGTTCCGACAGGCCCTGTATCCACCAGCTGGATACTTTCTGCTGGGAGATGGAGGGTACCCGTGTCTGCAGCATCCGGTGGCCATCATGACACCGTACCGCCAGCCCGTAGCCAGTAAGATTAGTCATGGAACACACAAATAACACAAAAGAGAATGTCGGTTAATACTTTGGTGACTTAGAAATGTAGTTCATTGTGGGTTTTTTTGTGTGAATATTTATTCGTTTTTTTCTGTTTTAACAGCCAGAGTGGAATCCAGATTTAATCACCACCATGCCAAGGCCCGCATTATAATCGAACGCACCTTTGGGATGCTCAAGACCCGCTGGCGCATTATCTTTCTGCGAGCTCTTGAAGTCCGACCTCTCTTCACACCGAAAGTGATCGGTGCCTGCTGCATCCTCCATAACATCTGCATGGGTGTAGGAGACATCGTAGAGGAGGAGGACGATGATGGCAGTGAGGACGGGGGCAACAGTGAGGATGAAGCCCCTGGTGAGGACCTGTCAGGAAATGGCACCAGGGAAAGGATTGCCGCACAGGTTTCCTCACCCACTGAGTTGCCACATTTCTTACATGAACATGATTATAATTGAATAAAACAAAACATATAAATGGTATCTGCTGTCTTTTATCATGTTTTTCCATTACCTGTGTGTGTGTGTATAAATATATATATATATATATATATATATATAAAAGCTAATGTTGCAGTGAACAATATGTTTACATATATTATGTTTTGCTCCAACTCTGTTGTATCTGTTCTAATATTACACTTAATAGAAATAATGGAGTGCACTGAATTATTTTCATACAATTTATTTTACAATTTTTCTACCAGTTTCTCAAATAGAGAGAGGAAGCAGTCAGCTCTGGCTGCTGCTGCTCTCTCTGCTTCCCCCTGTCTTGCCAGTGCCTCTCGCTCCCTCTCTGCCCGGTCCTTCAGGAGGTCCAGAATGTCCTCGCCATCTCTGGACCTTTTTCGGGATGGCTGACTGGCTGTAGCTTCCTCCACAGGGGGAGCAGATGCTGATGTGCTGACCACACCACTGGTCGTGCCTGTTTCAGGTGGTGTGGTCAGCACACCACCCGTGGTGGCTGTGGTGTTTGCTGCAACAACCAGGGGTGGAGTAATTGAATGCTGCCCCTGGAGTGCAGCATCCATGGCACTGTCACACGGTCACACTACCAGCCTCCACCCCTCTACCAGTGGGAGGATGTCTGAGCTCCTGAAAAATCTGTAACTATTAAATAGTAAAACCAGAACGCAACGACCAGTGCTTGTCTCTGATGAATTATTATAAATACAGACTGTAAAAATAAGAAGTATCCTTTGAGAGAAAAACAAGTAAAACAGATTACCTTGTATCTGTCCTTCAGATTGTTCCACTTCTTCTTTGCCTGCTTCGCGGTGATGTGCAGGCCAGAAGTGGCAACAAAGACACTGGGCAAAATAAGCACACAGAGTGATGCACTGTTACTTTCATGAAGATATATAGGTTGAATGGCGAAATGTTTGTCAATCACTTTCACAGACAGATAACATGACCACTGATCATTACTCACTCCCATCCAGTCTGGGACGCATTTCGCCTCCCTGTGAACAGGCTCTCATTGGCCACCCGCCACTCGATGTGAGCCTGGGTTTCTTCATTTGTCCCTAAAGTAAAATACACAGAATCATGTTGACAATAAGTTCATTACAACAGTGTAAAGTATTATACATGTATATACTATATATATATATATATATATATATATATGTATATATATATTTATATATATGTAACATATACATGTATGTAGGATATAATAGTATGTGCAAAAATAACAGCAGTGGTAGTATTAGTAATACAACAAATGCTTATATTTAGAATAATCATTAAAAGGAGTACATTCATTAATATCAAACTGAATTTACATGTAAATATATCCAAACGTTCAGCTCATATCAATAACTTTATTTTAGAAGGAGAATAATGCTTCAACAACAAATCTCTTGATCACACCAGCGTTTGAGAAAGCGGATAATTCATCATTTCAGGCCGAGGTAACGCTGCTCCGTGCCGGGCACTGTGAGCACTGAGCGTCCGAACAGTGGAGCTGTTCACCTCCGAAAACATCGCTGACAAACTATAAATACTTGGTATTTTTAATACACAAACCACATTTTTGAATTCTAAATGACTACTTTCTCGCCAGTAATGATCTTAAAACTACGTTCCGCGGTACAAGAACGGTTTTATTTAAGCTTTTTTACTTACAATTGTGCGTTCTGCGTTCCATCGTGAATCGCCGAAATGTATTCTGGGATACATGGCCATCGCAAGTACGCTTAAGTCACCTCCGATGCATACTTGGTAAAGATGGGCGGAGCGAGAACACTTCCGGGTTTGAGAACCGTCCTCGCTGTTCGCTTACTTGAGAATTGGAACAGTACTTGGACTGAGGCTGATGACGTTTTCACGTTTCAAGGCATGCACGTTTGCCCGGCACAGAGCAGCGTGACCTCGGCCTGTCCTGATGAAATGATCCGCTGGCTCAGACGTCGCTGTCATTAGATGCTCGGTGTGATCCATAGATTTGTTGTTGACGTGTTATTTTGTTTTTAATGGAAACGTTTTGACCTGAAAGTTTGAAGGTTTGTATATTGTTAATGTTTTATTTATTTTAACTTTGAATTTTAGATTTATATTAAAGTCGAGATTTATATTTAAATATAATATGTAAATATTAGATATGTATAGTATAGTATGTAGAGTAGTATATATTTGTACACGTACATATATGTCATACATACATATATATATATATATATATACTACTCTACAATGCTGTAATATATCTATTTTCCACATTGTATTATTTGTATTGTATATTTTAATAGAAATAAAATGAAGTTAAATATTTAAAATGTAAAAATAATAACAACATATATATAAATTTATTAAAAGTATTTCATATGTTAATTTATCAACACTGTAGGTGGCGGTAATGAGGCTGCAGCACTTGGCGCCAGCCACCATTCAAACAGCAGAACAATACATACATACTTGCATACTTGAGTATCGAGAAACAACCACATACTTGTGTACTCCCGTACTTGGCAAGTATGTACTCCCAGCGTACTTCTCAAGTATATACTTCCCAAGTACGCAAGTACATACTTGCTTACTTGAGTATTGAGAAACGGCCTCTGTTTCCCTGTTTCAGTGCCAGTGTGTTTTCGTCCATGCCTGATCACTAGAGCTCCTCGTTACAGCCACAGATGCCACAAGTTTTTGATCCTCTTTGTGAGCGACGCTTTCTTTTGTAAGTTTTCTTATCATAGCCTGTTAGCTGATACCTTAGTTAAGATTTATAGCCCCTTTTGTTTTCCTCCTTGGGAGAGATTTCTGTTTGTTCATTTTCACAGCCTTTTAGGAACTCCAATCACTAGGATTGTGACTTACCTTTTATAACGCGACGGCGCTCTACGACATCTTCCTGAAGGGGCTGGCGAAACCGATCCAGGAGCAGCTGGTGCCGCTGGACCTGCCGACAAGCCTGGACGCCCTAATTGCTCTGGCCATCCGGACCGACAACAGACTCCACAAGCTCAGGCAGCGCGACGACCGACCACCACGCTCCGCAACGCCGACTGGGCTGGCGCCCCACCGATCACCTCCCGAGCAGCCTCGATACCCCAGGGAGGGAGTGGGAGAGCCCATGGAGCTGGGGCGTTTTTTCTTGTCCCAAATTTTTTTTCAAATTATTAAACACTGCCCTCAATATCAAGTTAGAACATTCTGCCCACTGATATCCATCTCTGGGGTACCTCGTGCTCCATCTAGTCTCACTGAGAAAAACTCTGATGTTGTTGCTTTTGCCTCGCTCATAGCCCGCAGACGTATTCTATTACATTGGAAAAGCGTGAACGCTCCCACTACTACTTCTTGGTTAAGTGATTTAATGTCTTTTTTTTTCATTGGAAAAAGTTAAATATTCCCTTAGAGGCTCAGCTGCCAATTTTTATGAAAGATGGGAATCTCTCATCACATATGTAAACACCCTCTCCTCTCTGGACCCCAACTGAATCAATCTGATTTTTTTTTTTACCATGTAACATTTTTTAGGGAGCACACTATTATACTATTGTTTTTACTATTATTATTGTGGATTTTCTCTTTCGCCTCCCTCTGTGTTTTGTTCTATTTTGTTTATTTGTTCTTTATATTTATGTATCTGCTTCTTTTTATTAGGGACCGAGCACTCACACAGTGTGCGAGGACCTATTGTAATTCTAGCAACATGGACCAAGCACTAACAAAGCAGTGTGCAAGGACCTAGGACGGAGCACTAACACAGTAGTGTGCAAGGACTGAGGACCGGGCATGCACACAGTGCGCGTAGGGTCCGAGCCCACGCAGTGGGCGAGGACATATTGTTATTCTAGGAATTATTATTATTATTATTTTCTTTCTCTCCACGGGATCTTGAATTTGACCCCCTGAACCTGCGTGAAAACGGACGAAAATTGGCACGCACATCAGAACTGCCGAAAAATTCGATAAAATTGTGGAATTGCGAAAAACCAATGCAAAATGGCTCAGTAGCGCCCCCACAGGTCACGTGCCTATGGAGCAGGCAAAATTTAGTTTCACCGAATTTCCCCAAATTTGGAGGGGCGATTGTTCGGCGCAAGCCGAACAAAAAATCCTTTTGACACCATGACCTCGACTCAACAGGAAGTCGGCCATCTTGGATTTGGCGTCCATCTTGGCGTTTTACAAGTTTCGTAACTGAACGAACTTGTCTGAGGGCGTTCATCGTAGCGACGCGGAAAACGCGTCAAATTGTTCCAGACCCATCCAAGATCTAAAGTTATAGAAAACTTTCGCAGATTCAAAGGGGCGTGGCCACGGCAGCCATCGGAATTTTGGCGAATTTCGGCGGCTCGCCACGAAACAACACGTGTGCTATAACTTCGCCATACTTTGGCCTATCCACACGAAACTTCATACGTGACTCGAGACCCCGCCCCTGAACACGTCTACGAATGCGAACTTGACCCCAACGCCATGTCGGCCATTTTGATTATCGCGTTTCGCCGCTAAACAGAAAGTGCCCTGTAAATCGCCCAAAAATTTCCCGATTGACCCAAAACTTGATATGTGAGACCATGTGCCCGCCCTGAACACATATGCAAGACATCACCTGCACACAGGAAGTAGATCCTCTGAAACAGGAAGTGCCCTTTAACTACACCAAACATTGACCAATCGGCCCGAAACTTAATATGTGAGACCAAGGGCCCACCCTGAACACGTCTGCAAGACATGACCTGCACACAGGAAGTAGGTCGCCCGAAACAGGAAGTGCCCTGTCATTAGCCAAACATTGACCAATCGGCCCAAAACTTGATATGTGAGACCAAGGGCCTGCCCTGAACAAATCTGCAAGACATCACCTGCACACAGGAAGTAGTTCCTCTGAAACAGGAAGTGCCCTTTAACTTCACCAAACATTGTCCAATCGGCCTAAAACTTGATATGTCAGACCAAGGGCCCGCCCTGAACACGTCTGCAAGACATCAGCTGCACACAGGAAGTAGATCGTCTGAAACAGGAAGTGCCCTTTAACTTCACCAAACATTGACCAATCGGCCCGAAACTTGATATGTGAGACCAAGGGCCCGCCCTGAACATGTTTGCAAACCATGACCTGCACACAGGAAGTAGGTCTTCCCAGACAGGAAGTGACCCGTAACATTGCCATACGTCAACCAATCTGCATTAAATTTCACATGCGAGATAAGTAACCCGGCCAGAGCCCACGTTATACATGACATGCCGGTAGAGGGTGGCGGCCGCGAGGTCCCGTACAACGCTGCTTGCAGCTTTAATTTTTGTTTGTTGTTGCTTATATTTGTTTGTTTTGTTTTTTTTCTCTCCCTCTTTGTTCTTGGGGGATTTTCTTTTCCTGGTTCTTTGTTCAAAAATAAAAATGTATAATATAAAAAAAAAAAAGAACACAGAATCAAGATAGAAATAAGCAAAGAGCTGTGGAAACGCAAGAAACACAACTAAGGGCAGATTACAGGATGTACAGTATGTGAAGAAAAGAGACTTTTGTGACGTTCATAACAGGAGTGATCAATAGTACAGCCGAAGTGAAATCAAAAAGTGTTCAAATCCAGCTCATCGTTCATTAACACAAAACCTTATGTTTAGTACTTTATTATAGTATATTTATTATAGTGTTTACTCACTGTAAATCATTAAATAAAACTATAATGGCATATTATTGCTACTCATCATTTATTACAATTACTGTATTTTCCTCTATTTAATTACCTTTTGATTTTTTTATATGGTATAAAACATAGTTTCAATTAACTTGGATGGAAAAAAGAAACACCTGTAAATGCTCCAATGCATTTTATTTTTTCAGAAAAAAGGTAAAACAAACATCTTGTTATGACAAACGTATTCAAATAATTGAAACAACAATTATGTGTGGGTGTTACAACCCTAACCTGTTGGGGAAGGGGAAATAACATAAATAACCAGATGGATTTGGTTTAGCAAAAATTAGTTTGTTTTATTAATACGGAAGGTAAAGTTAACATAAATCAATCACAATAAACCAAGGGAGGAGGCGGCTATTCCCAAAATCAAAATACTAAAAACACATCAAAACCAAAACACCAAACTGGGAATAGCACCCCTAAGTCCGATGTAACAAGGACAGGGTTTGGCACTAAAAAAGGCACAGGCCGAGACAAATTGGCTAACAAATAAACTAGTACTCACAACAGTCAAAACTCACAAATCTCAAAGTGAATACTCAAAAGCTGCTCCCAAAACAGAGCGACAAAGGGGCCAACTGCTCACATGAAAGCACAGTGCCCACGAGTGACTCTCTGCTGCTGATTCTTAACAGGTGTGACTGTAAACAAGCTGAGGCAGGATTGGGTAGGTGAAGCTGGAGCAGGGTGACCCAATCACAGTGCAGGAGAACAGGCAGGCCGAGGCAGGCGGGTGAATTGGTGGAGGAAGACCAGGCAGGAACCAGAGCCACCAATCAGGAGCAAGGGCTGGCACACGTCTTCTGTTTACTTAACACATGACAAACACTTGTGGCAGGGCGTCACAGCCAAGGGCCATGACAGTGGGTGTTGTACGTGTTTGTGTTGTGACTGTTGGTGTTGTTTACGTGTGTTATGCGTATTGTTGTATGTGTCTGTGTTGTTTACATGTGTGCTATGCGTGTTGGTGTTGTACGTGTCTGTTGTTTACGTGTGTGTTGTTTACGTGTCTGTTGTTTACGTGTGTGTTGTGCGTGTTGGTGTTGTACGTGTCTGTGTTGTTTACGTGTGTTGGTGTTGTCCCTGTCTGTCTGTTATTTGTGTGGATGTTGAATGTGTCACAGATTTACAAGAAAAAAACATGGATGTCCCCTGAGATTAAAGTGGTAAATCCATAAACAAACAAAATTCACAAGAAACCCTCACTCAAATGTACAAGAAACTACAAATAAACAGGATCTGTTTCCTCTTCCTAAATGAAGGGAGACCAGAGCATGAACCAACAGGCCATCATATCAGAACAATATCTAATTCCATCAACATAGACTGATGAAGAACTGAAACAATAATGTCTTATGTCTTCAGTTGTCCAATTTTCCCATCCTTCAGCACGCTTCCTACAGCATTTAAGTGTGTGTCAGTGTTGTTTGTGTGTGTTGTACGTGTGTGTCTGTTCATCTGCTTGCTTTACAGAAAATATAAAGGTTTTCCCCACACGTCAGAAATTGTTTTACTGGTGCGGCAAAAAAAATGAGTCAACAGTTTCTTACAGAAGAATTGACATCTCTTTACATTTCAAGCTGATTTTTCAAACGCTGTAGCTTTGGCTTTAGGTCTAATGAGAGCAAAACCTGTTGGATGAACTGAAATGTGAGCTTCATAGTCTTGGGGTAGTTAAGATGGAGTGCATACGTGAGTCCAAACAGAATGCACATTGCTGTCGGCAGATTTTGAATGTTGTCCATCACAACTTCTCCCTCAATGATGATTTGCAACGAGGCTGGACTGAGATGCTGGGAAGATGTGTGCACAGCACCTTCACGCTCAATGACAAGTGTCCCAATGTCAAGGTCACGAAAAGAATCATCATCATCATCAGATTCCTTAATAAAGAGTAACAGAAGAGCACAATCATTACATTAGAGTTCTCATTTGAAAAACAAGTTTCATCAATATAAGAGTGTCATGGCAAAAATGATAAGAAAGCAAGAGCTTACTTACAAAGCCTGCTTTAAAGAAGTTTGTGGGGTTGTCCCCAAGGATGATAGGAAGCCCTCTGAGCACCTGTGTCCGGAGCGCAGTTGGGTCTGTAGTCTTTTGGGAATTAAACACAGTAACACAAGTTAGATAGCTAAAATGAAAAACAAATAATGATCTATAAGAAAGCTTGAACAAACCAAGCAATGTTTGGATTAAATTATACAACTAATAGAGTATCATTGTGATATGATGTTTTTCAAAACCTGTGAAAAACAATGCCAAGTACAAAACGTCTATGGACCTACATTAGTCTGTTGTGAAATCTGTGTCAACAACTGTCCAACATTCCCTCTCTTGGATCCAAATAACTCCAGGAGACGAGGACTGTGCCGATCGATGTTCTCATAAAAGTTCTGCTTGAGGTTCTTGCCCACGATCCTGCTGAACTCCATGAACACCTGATAAATAAAGAGTTACACACTAAATTAGTTACACTACTAGAGACTATTTCTGGCCTGAACATCTTCCAGTTGTGTGTTCTGTGCTCCTTACTTCTGTGTGCATTAAATGTAGAATACACATGTGTGTGAAGGTTACACTGGACTCTGTGATTTACCTTTAAATGTGTACTGTGCAAGTGAGTGAGAAAGATCGCTTCTGTGCAGGGTGCAGAAAAATCACATGACTGACAGTGAAAGGTTACTTGAGCAGTTTCACTTTTATTTGATCGTGTTTTAAACGATAATGTTTTAAAAGGTGACCCCTTTTATCACAGATAAACTCACAATACTTACACTTCCAAAGCTTCCTCACACCACAGGGATCTGTTTAGTTCAACAACTTAGCTCAACAACGTCACTGTTAAATACAATAAGGTATTAGAAGCGAAACGACGCCGATGTTACAGAGAAAACTGACATGTTAACGAGCGTGTGTATGAGAGTGAGTGAGAGGGAAAAAGAGCGGCCAAGGACGGGTCAAGCGGATCAACGCGCTGCAAGCAGCTCGCGGTGTTCGCAGCGTAACCTCCTCCATAGCGCCTGCTACACTTCTTTACCCAGACAGCGGTAGAATCGCTTTTCTATTGCGTAAAATCATGGTTATAGAAATGATACAGTCGCGCACACTCGCCGGTATGTGAGCCGTCCTCAGACTGAGGACACTAAGCGAACATTAACATTCAGCTGACTCTTCTTTGAGTTAACATTAGCTAGTGTTAGCAATAAGTACTATTAACATGATGCACACGTTCAAAAAAAAAACTAACTACTAACTACTACTACAAACTAATTCAAATGGGAAAGTAGTTGAAGAGTTGATGGATGAAAGGAACTTGGTATGTATTAATGATGGGAGAGGAACGAGGGTGAACACAGCTACAGGTTATGAGTCAGCATTAGATGTAACACTAGTGTCAAGTGCCATTGCGGGCGTTAGTAGTTGGGAAGTCTGTGCGGATTCCACTGTAGGTAGTGACCACTACCCAGTGACATGTTCGGTAGGAGAGAGAATGGAAGTAAGTGCGAGTGGACAAATCCCAAAGTGGGTATACGCTAAGGCAAAATGGGATCTGTTTCAGGAGTTGAGTGAGGAAGAACTGACAAGAGTGGATGTTTCAGGAGATATAGAGGAGATAAATGAGAACATAACCTCAGGAATTTTAAGGTCAGCAGAGGGAGCCATCCCCCAGAGTAAGAGCAAGATAAATAGGAAACTGGTACCGTGGTGGACAGAAGAATGTCGTCAAGCTGTTAAAAAAAGAAACAGAGAATTTAAACAACTCAAAAGAACCCATAGCGTGCAGCAGCTAGTCCAATATAAGAAGGCACAGACAGTAGTGACAAGAACAATACGCCAGGCCAAGAGGGCAAGCTGGAGAGAATTATGTGAAAAAATAGGAAGAACGACACCTGTAGGAGAAGTATGGGGAATGATAAAAAAGATGGGGGGAGATAGAAAGTTATGGGATTATCCGGTCATGACGTGTGGGGAGGAGACTGCAATTTCTAACAGGGATAAGACAGAAATGATGGCAAAGTCATTTGCAAGAGTACATGGCATAATGCTAAAACAACTAGGGGAGAGAGCATTATTAAAGTTGCTGCTATTGTACAACAAGGTATGGAAAGAGGGGAGATTACCAAGTGCCTGGAAAGAAGCAGTAGTGGTCCCCATAAGAACACCCAGTAAGGATCCCACACAACCCACTAGTTACAGGCCAATAGCCTTAACATCAAATCTGTGCAAAATAATGGAAAGGATGATAACAGAAAGATTAACACAATGGATGCAGTGATAAGGCTAGAGACAGAGATAAGAAAGGCACAGGCAAATAAAGAAGCAGTAGTGTCAGTGTTTTTTGATATTGAGAAAGCATATGATATGATGTGGAAGGAAGGATTATTAATAAAGCTGTGCAAGATGGGTATAAGAGGAAGGGTGTACAACTGGATTAAGTAGAGAATGGGACCCCTCAAGGGAGTGTGATTAGCCCTTTACTCTTTACAGTAATGATCAATGACGTGTTCTCAAAAGTACCAGAGGAGATAGGTAGGTCACTCTTTGCGGATGATGGGGCCTTGTGGAAAAGAGGAAGGAATGTGGCATATGTTGTGGGCAAAGTACAAGGGGCTATTGATGAGGTGGTGGAGTGGGGCTATGACTGGGGATGCCAGTTCTCAGTGGGAAAAAACCTAGACAGTGTATTTTAGCAGGAAACGAAGAGAGGAAGGAATGAAACTGAAAATGTACGGGAATGAGCTGCAAAGAGTTGGAACATTTACATTTGTGGGTGTAGTGTTTGACTCACAGTTAACATGGGCAGGGCATATTGGTAGAATAGAAGAGAAATGCAAAAAAGTGATCAATGTGTTGCGATGTTTGACAGGTAGGAGTTGGGGAGCGAGTTGCTCGGCACTGAAAAGAGTGTATGTGGCTTTAATACCATCAGTGTTTGATTATGGCAGCATTGCCTATGGGTCAGCTGCTAGATCAAGGCTTAAGAAGCTGGATGTGATTCAGGCACAGGCGCTGAGAGTCTGCAGTGGGGCTGTTAAGACAACACCAGTACCTGCGTTACAGGTAGAGATGGGAGAGGTGCCTCTGGGGCTGAGAAGGAAGCAGTTGATGGGAAATTCGAGTCGATTAGAGTTAGAACTGTATAAGTTTATGTGTCTGAGCGAGATCATTGTTCAGTGATAAGATATGATTCTGTTAATATTTGACTGCAGTTGATGGAGTTGAGTGTAAAGTTCAGATCAGAGCAGTTATTTGATCACATTCATCACATTTCCTTCAGATAACACTTGAGAAAACTTTGGTCTGTGTTTTGTTCGCTGTTCAGCAGCAGAATCACTTCACAGACGTTCAGCAGCTTCATGACGATCATTTCCAGCCTTCACAAGGTAACAGAACTAAACTCATCTCATCACACGTGACTTTGAGTGGACGTGATGTTTTTACTGTGAAGCTCATGAATCTAACGTCACTGATTCTGTTGTTCAGCGACTAAAATGTTTGGAAATCACTGGTTTAGAGGACATTTGTGCTTTTGGTGAAAGAGAAGTTCTGCTGAAAGATCAGATAGTGACTGATCATTTTATGTTTCCGGTGAAAACAGATTACAGCCATTGTAGGTGAAAAAAAAGGATCCAGAGGACGAGGTCATCTTTTGATAAGATTTAAAGAAACTAAAGTTAAATTAAACGTTTATTCTCAATCATCACAATTAATGAGATCTCTCTTTAAAGAACAGATGTTTAACATACATATGTATCTATCTATTGGGCAGCTTCTTACCTGACCACCAGAGGGCGGTCTTCTTGCTGACCGGCCCACATTAGGTCAATGTGGTCCACCCATGTTAGCAGAACTTGTAATGAGCGAGTTTTATTCTCCCAGCAGGTGGCGCTCTGCTATGAATCAGCTCAAGGACAGTGAAGAGGAAGCTCCGCCCTCTAAAACCACTCTGTGTGAGGAACATGAGGGTCAGAGGTGAGATGAGGATCTCATGGATCATGTGACTCGTCTCCATGTCACAGCTCAGTGTTTTATTTACACATCATGTGTTTGTAGGAGGATCCATCAACAGAGACCAGACTCTGCTGGACCTGGACCTGGACCCAGCTGTGTGTCCATGAAGAGTGACCGGTCCATGAATGAACCTGTGAACTTCAAACAAGAACAGAGGTCAGATGATGGAGGGTGGAGGTCTTCACAGGTCAACAACTCAAATGATCCACCATGTAGCACCACAGACACCTAATATTTGAAAATTCAGACCCAGAACCAATCAGACCCAAGACATTCTGGACCCAATTCCCAAACAGACCCGTCCCCATTTAATCTCAGATCTGGACCCATGAAAAAATAAGAAGTGTTGAATAATTGTGGAACAGTCCTGGCTCACATGCTTGGGTTTGGGTAAAGTTATCTAACTGAAGATGTGGAAGTCTTAAATGTGTTAATCAGTGTAGTGTTTGACACCATCTGGGTCACACTCAACCATTTCTGACACAAACCTGTTTTCCTTGTGTCTCCTGATACTGTAGATCATTAATGAGATCAATCACAGCAGATGTTGTATTTACATGTCATGTCCTGTGTTTGTAGGAGGATCCATCAACAGGGACCAGACTCTGCCGGACCTGGACCCAGCTGTGTGTCCATGAAGAGTGACCAGTCTATAGATTGTTATATTGACTTCAAGGATGGACAAAAACATGGTGAACTGATGTAAGAATTTCACACATAGTAACACACACTTACATGATCCTCCACCAGGGGGAGCCTGTCTAGTCCAAAACATGTTGATTCCAGAAAAACACTCTTCTTCTCTTTAGTGGACCAATGTTGTTTTTCTGTCTCCACTAAACGTCTTCAGCCTGTCCTCGTCTCTGAAAATTCCAGCAGTAAATCTAGTCAGAGTCCGTGATTGGTCAGGGACTCAACGACAAGCCTCTCTGATTGTGTCTTTGAGACTTCACACATAACAAACACTAGAGACTGTCCTTCAGGGACTTTTGTCTTCAACCTGTCAAATTCATGTCATGTGAACTTGGCTGAAGAAGAATCGTAGGTGCAGCACATTGAAAACCTTGTAGAAACAAATGATTGTTTAGTAAATGACACTGAATCTTTTCTCCTCAGAGTTGATCAGCAGAGGACAGAGGTTCTCAGTGGTCAGTCTGTCCAGCAGCATGGAGCAGACCTGGACTCCATTTTTAAGGTGTGTAAATGTACAAACATGACACTACTGTTAATACTGAAGCAGAGTCCTGGTCCTGACAGTCTGGATGTTGCTCTGTGGACCTGCAGGACTTCACTCTGTCACTGATGAGCTGAAGTTAAACTTCACATGTTCTGTTCCAGCTGCTGGAGGAGAACATCATCTGCTTTGTGAAGAACGAGCTGAAGAAGATCCACAAGGTTCTGGATACAAATCACACAGAAGTCTCAGAGAGTCAGAGGGAGGATGAGGAGCAGAGGAGTAGCAGAGAGGCCTTTCTGAAGATCACAGACGACTTCTTAAGGAGGATGAAGCAGGAGAAGCTAGCTGACAGTAAGAGGACTTTTAATGTGAACGGAAGAACATCTTATTTTCTCAATGATCCACTCACTGATTTATTTTCTTGTGTTCTGTCAGAAATCAGAGCTCCAGCTTGTCGACGTGAACTCAAATCAAACCTAAAGAAGAAGTTCCAGTGTTTGTTTGAGGGTGTGGCTAAAGCAGGAAACCCCACCCTTCTGAATGAGATCTTCACAGAGCTCTACATCACAGAGGGAGGGACTGGAGAGGTCAATGAAGAACATGAGGTCAGACAGATTGAAAGAGCTTCCTGGAAACCAGACAGACCAGAAACATCCATCAGACAAGAAGACATCTTCAAAGCCTCAGCTGGAAGAGACGGACCAATCAGAAGAGTGATGACAAAGGGCGTGGCTGGCATTGGGAAAACAGTGTTCACACAGAAGTTCACTCTGGACTGGGCTGAAGACAAAAGCAACCAGGACATACAGTTCATGTTTCCCTTCACCTTCAGAGAGCTGAATGTGCTGAAAGAGAAGAAGTTCAGTTTGGTGGAACTCATCCATCAATTCTTCACTGAAACCAAAGAAGCAGGCATCTGCAGGTTTGAAGACTTTAAGGTGGTCTTCATCTTTGATGGTCTGGACGAGTGTCGACTTCCTCTGGACTTCCACAACACTGAGATCCTGACTGACGTCACAGCGTCCACCTCAGTGGACGTGCTGCTGACAAACCTCATCAGGGGGAAACTGCTTCCCTCTGCTCGCCTCTGGATAACCACACGACCTGCAGCAGCCAGTCAGATCCCTCCTGACTGTGTGGACATGGTGACAGAGGTCAGAGGGTTCACGGACCCACAGAAGGAGGACTACTTCAGGAAGAGGTTCAGAGATGAGGAGCAGGCCAGGAGGATCATCTTCCACATCCAGACATCACAAAGCCTCCACATCATGTGCCACATCCCGGTCTTCTGCTGGATCACTGCAAAGGTTCTGGAAAACATGCTGAAAACCAGAGATGGAGGAGAACTGCCCAAGACCCTGACTGAGATGTACATCCACTTCCTGGTGGTTCAGTCCAAAGTGAAGAAGGTCAAATATGATGGAGGAGCTGAGACAGATCCACACTGGACTCCAGAGAACAGGAAGATGATTGAGTCTCTGGGGAAACTGGCTTTTGAGCAGCTGCAGAAAGGAAACCTGATCTTCTATGAATCAGACCTGACAGAGTGTGGCATCGATATCACAGCAGCTTCAGTTTACTCAGGAGTCTTTACTCAGATCTTTAAAGAGGAGAGAGGCCTGTACCAGGACAAGGTCTTCTGCTTTGTCCATCTGAGTGTTCAGGAGTTTCTGGCTGCTCTTCATGTTCATCTGACCTTCATCACCTCTGGAACAAATCTGTTGTCAAAACCAACAATTAGCCAGTTGACCAGACTGTTTAGAAAAAAACCTGAACTGAATCATCTGCACCAGAGTGCTGTGGACGAGGCCTTACTGAGTCCAAATGGACACCTGGACTTGTCCCTCCGTTTCCTCCTGGGTCTTTCACTGGAGACCAATCAGAAGTTCTTAAGAGGTCTACTGACACAAACAGGAAGTGGTTCACAGACCAATCAGGAAACAGTTGAGTACATCAAGAAGAAGATCAGTACGAATCTGTCAGCAGAGAGAAGCATCAACCTGTTCCACTGTCTGAATGAACTGAACCATCGTTCTCTTGTGGGGGAGATCCAATGGTTCCTGAGATCAGGACGCCTGTCCACAGAGACACTGTCTCCTGCTCAGTGGTCAGCTCTGGTCTTCATCTTACTGTCATCAGGAAAAGATCTGGAAGAGTTTGACCTGAAGAAATACTCTGCTTCAGAGGAGGCTCTTCTGAAGCTGCTGCCGGTGGTCAAAGCCTCGAACAAAGCTCTGTACGTGGATCAGTATATAAATATTAATAAGACATATTCTATAGAGCACAAGACAAACATGTTTAACCTTTTGTTCATCACTGTTTTCTACCTCAGACTGAGTGGCTGTAAACTCTCAGAGAGAAGCTGTGAAGCTCTGTCCTCAGTCCTCAGCTCTGGGTCCTCTCGTCTGAGACACGTGGACCTGAGTAACAATGACTTGCAGGATCAAGGAGTGAAGCTGCTGTGTGATGGACTGAAGAGTCCTCACTGTTCTCTGGAGACTCTCAGGTCAGAACTCTGACTCAGACTCTTTGCTTCTTTAGGTTCTTGTTGATTAAGATGTTTTTTCTGAATCACTGAGTTCATCATATATTCTTAACTCCAGTCTGTCAGGTTGTCTGGTCACAGAGGAAGGATGTTCTTCTCTGACCTCAGCTCTGAACTCCAACCCCTCCCATCTGAGAGAACTGGACCTGAGCTACAATCATCCAGGAGACTCAGCAGAGAAGCTGCTGTCTGCTGGACTGAAGAGTCCTCACTGGAGACTGGACACTCTCAGGTATTCTCCTCTTCCTCCTCCTCCTTCCTCTTCATGTTCATCAGCAGTATTCAAACTTGTCAGCAGGTTCAGGTTGAAGATGTCCTGTTATTATGTTTTCCTCTGTCAGTGAGTATAACCAAACATTAGTGACACTTTTTAAACACCTCGTGAGAACGAGTGAATGTCGGGCTGTTTTGAATATGGTTAGTTAGGAAATATAGATGTCTCTTGTTTGACTAAATGGTGATATTGTCCAATTTAAAGATCATGGGACAGTATGGTATATCCGGACCCAACTTGTTTTTCAAGTTGTTGCATTATGGAAACAGGAGAAAGGCGGGGGTCGAAACATGTGATGCCTGCAAATAAGAATGCTAGAAAATCTATATAAGGTTAGTTTTGCTTTTCTGAGGCAGAATTGTTCGGAGATTCGGCAAGAACACATTCTCCCGAGCTGCTGCAGAGCTTGGTTCTGACGCCTGACTTGTGACTAAATAAAATCCCTTTGTTCGGTACAAGTCCTGTGTCAGTGGGGTCTTTTCCTGCATCATCAACTCATCACCTATCGTTCATAAGAAGAAGGAAGCCTGACAAAAACGACATTACATTTGGGCGGAGCATAGCAGCAGATAATAGAAATATAAATCTGAAATAAATATTTTTCTTTGTCCCGGAACAAAGTTTTAACATCATTTGAGGCGAGAAATGAGTCATTTAGAAATCAAACATGTGGTTTGTGTATGAAGATATGACGTATTTATAGTTTGGCAGCGACGTTTGTCGGAGGTGATAAGCTCCGCCTCTGCGGACGCTCGGCGCTCACTGTGCCCGGCACAGAGCAGCGTGACCTCGGCCTGTCCTGATGAAATGATCCGCTGGCTCAGACGTCGCTGTCATTAGATGCTCGGTGTGATCCATAGATTTGTTGTTGACGTGTTATTTTGTTTTTAATGGAAACGTTTTGACCTGACAGTTTAAAAGTTTGTATATTGTTAATGTTTTTTTTTATTTTAACTTTGAATGTTAGATTTATATTAAAGTCGCACGGTCATTGTATCTGTATTTAAATATAATATGTAAATATTAGATATGTAGAGTAGTATATATTTGTACGTCATATATATATATATACTACTCTACAATGCTTTAATATATCTATTTTCCACATTGTATAATTTGTATTGTATATTTTAATAGAAATAAATTAATAAATGAAGTTAAACATTTAAAATGTAAAAATAATAACATATATGCATTTATTAAAAGTATTTCATATGTTAATTTATCAACACTGTAGGTGGCGCTAATGAGGCTGCAGCACTGCAGCACTTCAGCAGAACTACAGCAGAACAATACATACATACTTGCTTACTTGAGTATTGAGAAACAGCCACCGTCTTCTCTTTGAAACACACCTGTCCTTGTAGTTCATCATTGTGTCCACCAGAGTGCGTCATTAAGACAACAGTTTGGACTCATGTTGGACAGAAACTCATTCAGACTGTTTCTTCCTCCAGGATGGACCATGCTGGAGAGCAGAGGTTAAAACCTGGTCCCAGGAAGTGTAAGTATGGATTTACAGGAAATAACAACATATCAGCTGATCATCAATAAACTGCAGCTGTGTCTCGTTGTCTTCATCAGATTCATGTGAACTGGAACTGGACACAAACACAATGAGCAGAGAACTCAAACTGTCTGACGACAACAGGAAAGTGACCGGTGTGAGAGAAGATCAGTCGTATCCTGATCATCCAGACAGATTTGAGTTCTTTCATCAGCTGCTGTGTAGACCTGGTCTGACTGGTCGCTGTTACTGGGAGGTCGAGTGGAGAGGAGATGTTAATATATCACTGAGTTACAGAGGAATCAAGAGGAAAGGCAACAGTTCTGACTGTTGGTTTGGATGTAATGATCAGTCCTGGAGTCTGAGCTGCTCTGATGTTCATCGTAACTCTGTCTTTCACTGTGGGACACAAACATCCATCATGTCCTCTGTCTCTCACAGAGTATCAGTGTATGTGGACTGTCCTGCTGGGACTCTGTCCTTCTACAGCGTCTCCTCTGACTCACTGATCCACCTCCACACCTTCAGGACCACATTCACTGAACCGGTTTATCCTGGGTTCTGGGTCTGGCCTGGTTCCTCAGTGTCTCTGTGTCCTCTGTAGGACATGAAGAGACAGCAGCTTCAGTGGTGGACGAGGTCAAAGCTCGTCTCAGTCATTCTTTGTTGAAACCATCAATAAATAAAGACTTAAAAAATCAACATGTCTGTCATTAACTGAGCCGCCGTCCTGCGCTGTGAGCGCCCCCTGCTGCTGAGAACCAGCCTGAAACACACAGGTTCACACACACTGAGATAAAAATAACAAAAAGTGAATGTTTGAAAGTGAAATTAAAAGATACAGAAAGTAAAATCAGTTAAAAATGAATAAATGCTTTATATAAAATAAAAAGAAAGAAGTCAAAATAATATAAAATAAAATTCAAGGTTTTCAATCAAATAGAAAACAAAGTAAATAAAGATGTTAAGAGTTTGACTCTTTGTCTGAAGAACATCATCTTCTCACTGACGAGCCTTTCTGTCCCAGCATGCACTGCTTCTCCTCCTCCTCCTCTTCATGCTGCCTGACAACAGCGCCCCCTGCTGTGTGTGAGCAGAACAACACTCAGAGTTACGCACACACACACACACACATGGAAAATGAAACACACATGAGCAGATTATGCCATGAATGAGGAAGTGTGGTTTCTGCTGTGATGCAGGTGAAACTGAGTGTGCGTGACCTCAGGATGACCTCTGTCCTCCTGCTGCTCTGTGAACGACAGCGAAGAACGTGTCCACAGTGACAGGAAACTCATGACACTCAGAGGGTTTTTGCACTTTCCAAACATCATCAGTGTCTGTGGTTTCTGTTTCTGTGGCTTAATGAAGAATGACATTTTCAACATCAATAAAAACCACATCATATCACTTTAATCTACTTTGTTGTGTTGATGACGAGGTACTGACACCTAATACAATCTATGTCAGATTAAGTCTACGCTCTTTTAGGTCATAGATTAACAGCTCCATCCACTCACTCTCCCACACCAAAGCCCATAGAGAAAACCAGTGATTTTAGCTGCGGGGACACAGGAGCTGCTGGTCCTCTGCTGCCTCGTGTGGTCACTTTGTGTCACTGACGTCAATCTGAACAAAGGATTTCAAACACTGAAGTGACAAAATAAGACATTTGAACTTAGTGATGGAGGCAGCAGTGTGTGTGTGTGTGTGTGTTTGCTGCAGGGAAACGTTTCAACTTGATTGTGTGTTGTTTGACGCGCGTCAGTATGTTAATTACACCTCAGACCCTGAGATCACACATTCCTGTCAGAAGTGTGTTGACATTATATCTGTTTATCTTATCATTACACGAGTTTGAGCTCAATTAAAGGTCTATTTAAATTTCTACTTTTTCTGACTGAAAACTGAAGTTTGTAAACCACTCACTCTCTGCACCAAACTCCAGAGAGAAATGAGTCATTTGACATGACAGCACACAGGAGTCGTTGATCCACTGCTGCCTCCTTCACTGAGTTCATATGTGGTATGATAGGACCTCGGTGTATGAAAACCACAGTGACACAAAGTGACCACACGAGGCAGCAGAGAAGCATTTAAAATGGTGGCTCCAGAAAGCAAATCTTTACTCAAGTTCAATTCAATTCAGTTTTATTTGTACTGCGCCAAATCATAACATCCATTATCTCAAGGCTCTGTACAAAGACATCATGGAGAAATCTGTGACAGAACCAGACTCACAGACGTGCAGCAGCTGCCTCGACCGGTTGGGGTGAAAGAGGAGAGGAGGGGGAGAGACAAGGGGGGAGAGGTAGAGACCAGGAGCAGATACACAACAACTGTATCACGTTCTAAGTTTATACAGGACACTTAGAGTCAGAGATGTGTGATGATGACATGTTCATAGGACTATGATGTCATTTATAGAAGCAGCAGCAGAGACTGTTGATACAAGTTATACTGATAAGCACTTTTAATGATGGCATCATTATAATAATGCTGATGATCTATTCACACCATATTCATATATATTCATATTCACACCCTGAGTGTGAGAGAGTGCAGTCCAGGTCTACAGCAGCATAACCAAGAGCTGCTCCAGGTTTATCAAAAAGGAAATATTCCTCTATTTAAATATTCATATTTCATTGCTCTTATGACTTCTCATGTGTGACATGTCAGGTGTCAGCCTCGTTTCACAGCTGTTATATTTAGTGTTAGTCCAGTTTAGTTCTCGTTATTTTAATCACAGAACAGGAAGTGCTGCAGGAAACGGCTTGAATTAAAAAACAGAAGAAGAAAAGAAAAGTGGCAGCAGTGACCTGTTCTAACGGAAGCATTTTTAATCTGGTCCAAGGATGAGGATGAGGATTAGACGTGAGTCATGGCGTCCGTGTGGGCGCCAGAGGAAATGAAAGACACTTATTGTGGAAGAAAGTATTTAAAAAAACAAAAAACGCAACATCCAAGACAAGAATGTTTTTTTTTTGCATGAAATAACTCAAAAAAAGTTACTTGAGAAAGTTTCTGTATGTTGTTATTAACCGTTTAGGTCGGTATAATACATGATGTGTTTGTTTGTGTTTCCATTAGCAACAGTACCAAAATTACCACCAGCCCCAAGTTTGTCCAACAGTGAGATAAAGACGTGAAAATGTTCTGGAGATATCGTAGACTAAAACTGACGTAGTTTTTATCAGGTTTTCACACAGGAAACTGAAGTTTGTAAACCACACACACACACACACACACACACACACACACACACACACACAAACACAGCCAAAAAGAAGTGTGAGCCATTCCAGCAACCACTGGTAAATGAACTGTTATTTCACTCAGTCAATTGCAGCCTACCTCCTTTAGTCGTTTCTCGTTTATTTCATTGTAGTGAAATACTTTTTGCTTCGAACATTTTCGGCAGCCTGAAATTATGCAAAAAAAAAGGGAAAGTAGAAGAAAGAAGAAGAAATTTAGAAAATGACTTTGACATCCCACAGGTGAATACAGCTGCATTTTTACTGTCAAGATTCCCACTTTTGGGATATTCACAGGGGTTAGTACAACCGAAGCAATGGCTGAGCTTCGCCCTGGGTGAACCACCTTATCTCACCTGTTCACCGTTCTTTGATTTTTTGTGTGGATAGTACCTGGCACACCTTGGTCAAGGTTCCAAGCTGAGCTGGTACTAAAAGGTGGTGTGACATTACTGCAAACCAGCGATTAGTCACACAACAGTTGATGTCCTGCATAAAGCCTTGACCACGCTGTGGTCAATTGACAATAGACTTGTCAAGAACAAAGCTTCATATGTTATGTGTAGCGTAGCTTTTTATGTGTGTAGTGTTTTGTCAATGTTGCAGTAAATGTACAGTGTAGCTTAGAGTTTGTCAATAAATAAAGGCTGCAGCTTCTCAAGACCAAAGTAAAGCTTGTTTCCCAACTTCATTGCTCTGACAATCACCTCTGCCTACATCAAGGGGATACTATTCAAAGTACTAGCTACAGTGGAAAAGGAAGTAGAGGACCCACAAGTGAATAGATTAGAGTTGAGCTGTACAATGTTGATGCAGATAGGAAGAGATAAGTGTCCATCTTGTCCTATATGTATCCAAATTAGTTTTTGTTTTATCTCATGAGTAATTTCTCTTATACATGTAGACAATCTATTATGTTTTTAACCTTACTGATAATAAGAGGGATTGGGTTTGCATCGCTCTTTACATGTGTCTGGTTCATTGTGTCAACATGCACACAAACCAATATTATCATGCTGCTATCAAGGATTGCATTGCACATTTAATTTGATGAGAAGGCTGTACCACAAAAACAAAAAAAATACCTGTCTTCCTCTTTTTCTTCCCTTCACCTTTTGCACTGGTCAGGGAGATATTAGGAGTTTGAGAGGGGAAGCACTGTGCCGACACACCTGTGACAAAGGGGGGCAGAGAGAGGGGATGCCATGCAGCTAAGGCCATATTTTAAGTAATGTGTCTGTGCTGGTTGTACATATATATATATTGTTATTATTAATGCTTGCTAATACTCACCTTCAGTCATGGTATTTTGAGAAGGAGGTGCTGAGGCGGTGCTTTGAGGCTGAACAGGGATGAGGGTTAGGGTGTAAGTCTCCTCCTCTTAGTCCATTTGGGGATGAGAAGTAGATGGGAGAAAGGTGGAAGGATCTGGAGGATGAGGCGGAGAAGAGGGTTGGGAGGGAGAGGTGGTAAACTGTGGAGTTGGAGATGGGCTGGGAGCTTCTGGCAATTGCATCTTTTTAGAATCTGAAATCATATATACATATAAATATAAATATTACTCATAATGACAGCACATCCCAAAGCATAAATCCTAATAACAGATGTTTGCCTTACTTTTAACAATGTACTCTGTACTCAATGTACAATGCCCTGCTCATCTTTTCTAAAAAGGGTTTTACAGGCCCGTCCCCTCCAGGGCACATGTAGGTGATCATTTCTGCATTTATCGTGTTCACCCCCTTCTTTTTCTTCCCAATGAACAACATTGGGTTGTAGCCAAAGGCAGCAAGCTCGCTCACCTGAAAGATACACAATAAATAACACAAAATGTTAACATTGCATTGATATTACACACTGACATGTTACAATTTTTCACTTCATTTCAGAAAGTCATGTGTGCACCAGTGTTGGCTAATGTCTATAATCTTTTTCAAGGGTTTCTTGAAAATGTTCTATTAATGACTGAATGGGCATCTTGATGCTCAGTGGAATGAAGATTAATATAGGTCAGCGGGTGTGGTAATTAATAAATATTCACCCAGGTTGTCACATCACTGGTCTCATAGCTCTGAAATAATTGAGATAATCAGTTAAACCAGATAGAAACAGCTCAACAAATAGAAATCTTCATCTCAGGAAATGTCTGGATGGTTCAGAGAGTCACAACATCGACACACCTCACCATGAATCTGCAGCTAATGACAAATAAAGTATGATTTTCCCTTAAATACTCAATATAATAATAGAATTTGAAATAAAGAGGAGAGTTTTATTTGGAATTCTAATGTATCCCACCTCATACATGGTCACATAGTTTAGTAATTAATGATATACAAATGTGTTTGCACTGCACTGATCATAGTATTTCACCATGATTCCTCTGAGGACTGGAGTTTGAGGGTATGTGTGACTCGTAAAGCAAACTGTTACTGACACCCTATTTAACTTACTGCTTTTTACAATTTATTTCGTCTGTGTTCCAAAATAATCTGTTAATCTGAGACCCAACTCTGCATATACAAAGTATATTCTTTTACAGTTTACATTTTAGGTACATATTCCAAAAATTCACTGTGTTTCTTACCTGCCTTCTACTGAAGTACCTACAGTATAATTACCCGCGTTACCATTTACCGCGAACGAGACGCAGTGAATGACGTCACTTCCTGTCGCTTGCACGTTCAATCATAAAGTTTTTAAGGGAAGATAATTTAAAAACATGTATATATATTTAAATTAAAAAAGAAATCAGAAAATAAAACATAAAGTGAAGTGTAATTACTAATTCGACTGCACTAAATGTTTAATATATTTATTAGACATATCTTTTTGCAACCCTATTCTCAACATAACTTTGCAAACCTGAAGAAATACAAATATGGTGCTAGTTTTTATCAAGCTGCATGGCACGTCACACGGAAATTGTAGTATTTTTTAAATGGTACATTAAATAAAGTTCTATATATTTAATTAACAGTATACTGATAGATTTAAAGGGGTTAGAAACACATTTATGTGATCAGATTTTAAATATCCAATTGTTAAATTGGTGAAAATTCATTTTGATCATACTTGACAGTGCCCCCACTTGGTGACTAAATGTATATGAATATAGTCACATAGCTGAATTCAATAACTTTCTAAAACAGTTGGTCCCATGTATGAAGCCTCTTCTGTTGCTGAATGACAAGCATTCCAATATGCACTGAGGTCAAGGTTCAGAGGTCAATATTTCACAGCAGGATCCACTTATGATCTTCACACTGACATATGTTACTCACCAGAACAAGGCCTTTTCAAAAATGTCTTTAATGTTGTTAAAGACAAGGATAAAGTTGAATTCTCACCTCTGTTTGGTGCCAGCCTCTTTCAGGTGAAATTTATGAGACCATTTGAGACTCCAGCCTGAATGAACACGAGGATTTTTTGCTTATATGTTTGGTAAAAAAAAATATCTTGAAGGTATGTTTTTTCTAATCACATTCATAATTTGGGGTATGGGCTAGTGTAGACCTTATTTTACCCATAGGCAGATTATGAGACAATGGTCCCCTCGCCAGAGACATGCCAACATCCCATACCCCCAAAAGGCACTCATTTGGCCCATGTTGCCTAACACTAAAACATATTTAATGGAGAATACAGTCAGGTTATGCAACATAAAAAAGAATAATCTATGCACCAATACATATATGCATATTTATTTTTTGGTCATAATCATAATTATAGTCATTTTAATCTACCGGGTGCTTGCATATGTCTCTGTGTCAATGTGTCACTAGTGATGGAATGTAATTCAGTGCTTTTACTCAAGTACTGTAATTAAGTACAAATTTGAGATACTTTTACCTTTTTCTTTTTTTCTTTACATGTTACATACATGTTTTACACCAATACACTTTAGATGAATTGTAGTTTTAACTCCACTACAATTATTTGTCTGCTATATTTACTGGTATTTGCTACTTGATTAAGCCTACATAAACATTGATGTACACGTATGTCTATCTGGTTGATGATGTAAGATGAAAGCGTGGGCTAGTTCATCTGATATCCAGTAAATCACTATGAAATGTGGTCTGCTAAATCATTCAACCTGTGTAAAGTTGGATGTACTTACTATATAATTGCATTAAAACACTGTTCCTGTAATTGAAAACGTGTTGCTTATAATCTCATGTCACTGGTCCTTCCTCTGAATCTCTTGCCATATAGTGAATTCATCTACAATGAAAACATGTGGGAATTGCACAGATAAAATAAGTCAAACCGGAAACAGCACTAACATCCAAGGACTCAATCAGAAATGTAGCTTTATTGTCATTTTGTTTAATTATACATTAATGAAGAATTATTAATTAAACAGTAAAGATCAACACAATCCCCTGAAAAGATACTAAGGCGAACATGAATTAACGTTAAGAAAGTAAAGGACAGTGGTTTGTGTTGTAAACCAGGAACTTTCCACAAACCAGTACAACAATCAAACCTTGTATAAGTGATTCAACATTTCACACAAGCAACCACAAAAAAAAATACAACTGTTAATCCTGACAATGAGCACATAGGTGAGTCACTTTTTAAAGCCACATGCTGTGTGTGCACTGTGATCATGAGCACCCCATCATCCTCTTTTACACTGCATCAGACTCTGAATCTTCAGAGCTAACGTCTACCTCATCCGAACTGTCCATTATGTCATCCGCTGATGACAGCACATGCAGGTAGTGTTGTCTTGCATGCCGCTGCAGCTCTCTCATTTCCCACTGCCTTCGGAGGATGAGGCAGGTGTGACCCTTCCATGCTTTCTCTGTAAGATGTCCTTAAGAACGGATAAAATATGTCACTATCCAAGTCTTTCACAGTTTAAACATAACTTTGCAAAAATTCAAAATTCAAAAAAAAAAACTCTGCATGGTGTCTTCGCTCTGATGCTGAGACAACTCAGAAAAGACCCTGGCATGGGCTTTGAGAGACTCCCAGTGCTGTTTCATTTCTTTGACAAGAATCTTCTTCTCCTCACCCATCACCCTATCGAAGACTTCTTTCTTCATGCTAAAATCAGCAGAACCTTTAATACATCAATATAAAACATTCAGACCACTGTTTATAGCATGTAGCTACAGAGATCTTTTCTTTCATACGCATGCATACTTTGTCAAAATGAAAATATGTCCATTGGAACACCTAAAAGTAAGAATGCTAGTGATGTAATGTGTATTCACTAAAGTACTGTGCTTAAGTATAAATTTGAGATACTTTGCTTTTTATGCTACTTTCTTCTTCTACTGCACTACATCTCAGAGGAAAATATTTTACCTTTTACTTCACTACAATTATTGGACAACTTCAACTTTTAATGCTTTAAGTATAATTTACTGATTTCACTGAAAAAAAAATATTTGACTTGTGATCAGAGTATTTTTGCAGTGTAGTATCAGTATTTTTTACTTTGTAAATAGACTTTTAATAGCTTTTAAGTAAAGGATATGATCATTCTTTCACCACTAAAGAATATGCACAGTACATGAATACATGCATACCACTAATTTGCCATGGCCAGGGATGTTCTGTGTCCAGAATGCTATCCATGCACACCGCTTGCTCGGATGGAACGAGACTGTTGTACTATGCTACCATTGCCTTTAAAGTCATCTTCTGTTGCCTTATTTTACTGCGAATTCGATGTCGACCTTTGTTGCTGTCTGACAAACAAAGAACAAAGATAAACCCACATTATATATTTTAAATACACTAAGTCCATGATCTTGTTTAAGTTGCAGCTGCACAACAGAAGGACATTTCATTTGCCAAACACATTTGATCATAATAGATGTACTTATAATAACAAAACGCAACACGGTAAGTCGCTCCAGCGTTGGTATCAACTCAATCCAGTGCACTGAATGCATATATAGAATATACACTATATATTCTAACTCAATTTATTTTGGAGAAGTCCAATGCATTAAACATTTGTTTTTTGAACTGGATGAACATTGTAATTGTGAAGTGAGTTTGGAGACATTTCAGACTGTGATCTGAAAAGGCCTACAATGTTAACATACCATTTTTCCGATATAGGAGTTGAGCTCTCATCTTGATGCTGGTTGTGAGGGCCTCAATCTTCTTACACAAAGCTTGTGGTGAGCCTGGATGGTCAGTTTCTCCTGACAAAATTGATTCCAGGTTGCTTCAACTTCAACTCAATTCAATTTTATTTGTATAACATATTTGCATCACAAATGTTTCTCCATGTCAGATAATGTTTCACATTCTTACCCTCTGCCCATTGTTTGACTTCTAGCACAAAGTCTTCCACAGTTTGGTCATCCAGTTGATGCTGGGCTTTCAGGGTTTCCAGGTCCACCATCTGGATATTCAGAGCTTTAGATGTCTAAAGTACAGTGATAAATACATTGACATTTGACATTTGTGCTGGTTCCATTTTAAGGCAAGAAGTGTCAGCATGTCATTGCGTCCTGCAAGTACAAAGAGATCAGACACAGACAGAGTTCTGTAAAAATTCACTTGTAATAATATAAATGTATTTTATTCTATATACATAATTCATATTATTCTTGAATTTCCTTCGGGATCAATAAAGTATCTATCTATCTATCTATCTACAATTATATAGCACCTGCTTTTGACATATGCTTTGTTGTGACAGCGATCCTGGAAAGGAAAGCATTCCATTGCTCTACTTCCTCCCCTAGTGTTTTACCAGCACCTTCTTGGTTTGTCCCACTCCATCTCACCTGGGGAGAGGGACCCAAACAGAAAAATTTAAGGGAAATTAGTACACCAAAGTAATGCCCAGTCACTTTTCATTTAATTAAAACCTAATCAAAAATCTGTCAACCTTCCACCAGATTTAAACCTCACGAGTAAGCTTGCTTACAAACATACATACACAGACAGGTGCCAAATAATATCCTCGACAAAAGAAGTTATATCCAATAAAGGCTGTTCAAATTAACAACAATAACTATAATAATACAATTGTAAAATAATCTGTTAAGTGATAGTTAAACATTAGACATTGATATGAATCATTTATGGGATTGCAAGTCATTTGAGAAGGGTTATAATGTATTATAATTATAATGTACTGCATTATACCAACCTCTCATTTGAAGTAATGCGCTTTAGCATGTACAACCGACAGGAAGGGCCTCATATTCTGAAGGTGCTGGAGCTCAGAACAGTTGGTGCTTATCTTTTGCAGTTATGGCCAATATTTGCACACAACATCCATACAAAAAAAGTCTCTCTGGCAGCTGACCACTCCCCACCACAATTACTCCTTCCAGTAACCTACATTGTAGAAAATCATAATTGACAAATAATCTCATCAACAGTCATTATAGGGAACGAACAATTACACATTTCTTTCAGGGGACAAAGTACAGATTAGTGTTAGCAGATTAACAACAATTAGGAATACAGGTAGATATCACAATACATGAGAGTACTGACAGACTATGTATTATAATATTATATTGACATAGAAATGCAAGTCTGCTGTTACATGTTTAGTTTTGCTGTGGATGTGATCCACAAATCTGGTCACATCTTCATCTTTTGCAATGAAGACACCGTCAAAGATGGCCCGCTCCTGAGATCTAAAAAACAACAAGAAATAAAAAGACTTCAACCCTTTAAAAGGTACTCTCAACCAGTTGGTGGAACAATACTCTAAGTCACATCTCTACTGTAGCTGTGAGCAGTACGTCTTTTTCGAAAACCTGGTTTTCGTACGGCCACCAAAAATATTTGTGAGTGAGTAATATTGGTCAAGAAATTGCAGTTAATGTGACTTGTCCTGAATGTTGTACTTTTATTATGAACAGATGTCTCTACCATTTGGTAGAGGACTGTATCGGAAATATTGTACAGTCTAATTTAAAATATATATATATTGATTTGTCAATGTTATCATAAGTGAATATGATTTCTTTTTTCTTGATGCATACCTTAAAGGTTTAAAAGGATAGTCGAGTATTCTGAAGTGAAGTGGTATAAGGTACTTATCTGTAGAAAGTGTGTTACCTACAGTACACAGTGTTCAGACAGACACTATCTTGGCACTACATTGTCTCAACTGTAGAACTTGCATAATTCTACACCTAACCCAAACTACAATACTGGATATTGTTTTTTTTTTCAATTTTTAGGTGGGCCTTTTATGTAGCAAAACCACATTTTTCTGCTTCTGCACAATACCGGCAGGGGGTGGGTGGTGGTGACCATTGTCTGCTGTGGGTAACTGACCATGGATAACTACCTCATACAACCCCACTTCAAAACACCTGAACTATATTTTTAACATGTCATACATCAAAGGTTATTTGCAATATAAAACACAATTATTAATTTTGCCAACAGTGTGGGTGTACATTATTGTATACCTTGCAGTACTTTTGAAGCGGTAATGCTTGCGGTTTCCATCCACTGAGACAGCAAGCATTGCTGGGGTACAGGCAGGGCAGGTAAATTTCTCCTCTTTGCAGGTGGAATCAACCTCATATTGTACAGCAGCCCATTCAAAAAAGCTTTTTTGGAAGCTGTCTGATGAGATCTTCCCAGTCTATGTGCAAAAAAAGCACAAAACAATTTTTTAAACAAAAACCTTTCTATTTGTAAACACAAGCATATTTATGACCTTGCAGAATGAAGACAGAAATACTTACACGGCCAAAGCGAGCAGTCCACTTCTCAAGCATTCTTAGATATGCCTGAAAAGACATCCCGGGTGACGCCATCTTCATGTCTTCAAATATATAAAACAGGTCTGTCTCATAAATTGTTACAAAATGAAGGGTGGCAGGCCAGTATCCACTTTTTATCAAGTCATCAAGTCCTGCAGTCCAAGTTGCCTGGCATCCCTCGCAGGTTAGCTCAGGCATGTTGAGATCATACCGTCCTACAACATAATATTTACATTTACAAACAAGGTTGGTATGTTATATACTGTAAATCCAAGGGGTCCAGTAAAGCCTGCTGACTTGATAGGCACTATCAAACATTTAGTAATTTGTAAATGGCATGAATAAATAAGTGACATTCCCCCCAAAAAGGTTACCATGACAACCAAAATGAGCTAATTTTTTTCTTGTGGGAGTTGTTGAAAAATTGCAAAATGACCATTTATTGTGACCAAAGCAACTGCCTTCCCTTGGATCACCCTGAGTGCTTCTGGGGAACGACCACAGATGCTGACAAAAATCGCACTGAAAGACATTAAACATACAGTAGGTTACACTAATTCATAATTACTGACAGACACAAACTAGCTCAGAAAAAAGATGTGTGTAACTTACCACAGTTAGTAAGTGCCTTTTCAAAAACACAGGTGGTTGGAGGCAATGGCTGGAAGAAGCCAGCACACATGGCATCCCTGTTATGGAGGACTGAGGCTTTGCTGTGTCTGCTGATGTCACATTCAGCACAGAGAAAGGGACGTGGAAGGCAATCTCTGCATCTTATAGCCGCACAGTTGTTCCCACATTGGCTGCAGCCATTTGTTGCCACACTCTCCTTGGCAAGCATGCTATCAAGAAGATATGGTCTCTTTTCCCTCCATCTCTCAGAAAATAGAGCATTGCGAATGCTCCAATCCAGAGAAGCCAGAGGAGCTCTTTGGTCAGCTGAAGCTTCACTAAGCTCTTCATCAGAGCAGCTCAGGGCGTGTTGCAGATCTTGCAGAAGACATTCTATTACAATTGTAAAGGAAATACATGGAGTAGTTAGAAGGGGTTCAAGCTTGATTTTGTATCATATACATACAACTAGCAAAAACATGGACTTCATTGTTAGACAGATAAGAAGAGAATAATGTTATGTGACAGATATAACATATATATGCTTGGCAATTGCATATTAACAGGGAGAAACATTGTCATAAAGCTTGTTTTGGAGTCTTTGTTTTGTCCAATAGGTAATTTCGCAGATTCTAGGAAAAAGACATTATATACAGACCATCCATCATCTACCGCTTTATCCTCCACCATCTCAGCTACATCGGGCAATAGGCGGGTACACCCTGGACAGTTCAACAGTCCATCGCAGGGCCACACACACATAGAGACAAACAACCATTCACTCTCACTCACACCTATCCTATCTATCTATGGTCAATTAAGGATGTCCAATTTACCTGATCCCAATATTGCATGTCTTTGGCCTGTGGGAGGACCCAGAGAGAACCCACACACACACGGGGAGAACATGCAAACTCCATGCAGAAAGGCCCTTGTTCCAACCAGGGCTCAAACCCGGGTCTTCTTGCTGCAAAGGCAAGAGTACTAACCACTACGCCAACCGTGTGGCCCTATACAGACCGTATTTTATGAAATACATACCAGCAGAGACTGTGTGTGAAGCGGTCCCTGGAGCAAAGGCCACCTCTACTTTAGGGTGTGAGGGGAGACCAGTCTTACAACGGCGTTTAGCTGTAATGGAGGAAAAAAACATAAACACCTATTAAAATGGGCCACACGGTGGTGTAGTGGTTAGCACTCTCGCCTTGCAGCCTTGTACCCCGCCTATCGCCCGATGTAGCTGAGATTGGCACAGCACCCCCCGCGACCCTCTGGTTGAGGATAAAGCGGTAGATGATGACTGACTGACCTATTAAAGCAACATATATTTGTCAAACACTGTCATTTGTTTTTAAATAACTGTATGCAATCTACATTTATACTATATAGTATAGGATTCCTATTTCATTTTTTAGGTGGGGCGTGGGTGTTCTTTTGAAAAAGAGGCTACAAGAAAATTGTCAAGTAACTCATGTCAGCCAAATCATGCTTGCAGTAAAAAGCATTTCTTTATTTCTCAGGATTTGAGCTCCATCAGAGATGACACATTGATCTGACCTGGTGTTATTCAGCTTAAAATTTTGATAAATAACTAAAAAGTCTACTGATGATACTGTAGTACATTGACAGTGTGGCATGCTATCCCTGGCAATGGCCTACACTGACATTCAGGACTGAAACATTTTTAAATGTCCAGAATATAAAATACGAACCATGTCTGGGTTGCTTCAGTGTGACACTTGGCCTCATGGAAAGCGTGTTTCCATCCGCGTCCCTCTCCTAACGCAAGGTAATAGGTAGTTACTAGGAGCTAACTTTAGCTGATTAGTAAAAACGTCTACGTTAACTAAACTAACATGCCATGCTTTTGTTTTTTTTACAGAAAAATCATAAGCATATGTAAAAACTAAGCAGCGTTGTATTTACCCTGTGGTTGAATTTTAAACCAAATGCATCGTATGTGTCGATTACCGTGTTGTCCAAGTTAAAGTGCGTCCGTGTCCAACGTTGTTGTCTCGTCTAGAAGATGACGCCTTCACGCAGCGGCAAAATAAAACGTGATATTTAAGCATCTAACTAACTTCATATGTTTGGCCTAATAATGCTGCTACATGATTGGTATTTATGAAATAGGGGGAAAAAAGTGTCTTTAGTAGCAGCATTACTCTTACTCGCACAATATGAAACATTTCTCTTCTGGGTTTATTTTGAAAGTGTAACCGTACGTTGCATATTTATTCTCCTAATTCCGTCCACCCGGACGTGGGTAAATGTGTTGTCGCTAACTTGGCAGTGCCACAGGCCCATATCAATAAAACATCCCTGAGCGTCCAAATGTGAAGCGAGAGGGGTACCGACAGCGTCACTTCTTGAAGCGTACGGCCAGTGACCGAGCTGCCGATTTTGACGCGTTGGGAATGAGAACGTGTTGGATAGAGAGGGTAGAGGGAGGCATTTATATCAAATACAGAACAGTGTTAGGGTCAATAGGGTAGGTATGGGACACAGGAGAGAGGAGGTTGTGATAATGAGGTTGAGGCTAGGGCACTGTGCACTGAATAAATCACTTAAATTGGCAGGGAAACATCAGACAGGACTGTGTAGGAGGTGTCAGGAAGAGGAGGAATCTGTGGAACATGAACTTTTGAGGTGTAGGGCATATGAGGCAAATACAGAGGTGATGAATAATAATCTAAGGAAATTAGGGGGTCAAGAATTTCATTTAAAGGGAGTAATGGAAACGAGTGAGAAATGTTAACAGGATGATTATGTAGGAGCAGCAAGTGTGCACCCTTGACGTCTACAAATGTTGCTGGAAACTGGCAAAACAGGTTCATTAAGGAGACAATCCTTTACTAGTCTCCCATAGAAAACCACATCACCATAGTATCACGCAGGCTTGCTGTGATGACTCCGCCCACTTTGAGGAAGCGCTATGAAGTCATGGAAAACAACATGGCTGATACTAAACTGAGTCGAGTCGATTAGAGTTAGAACTGTATAAGTTTATGTGTCTGAGCGAGATCATTGTTCAGTGATAAGATCTGATTCTGTTAATATTTGACTGCAGTTGATGGAGTTGAGTGTAAAGTTCAGATCAGAGCAGTTATTTGATCACATTCATCACATTTCCTTCAGATAACACTTGAGAAAACTTGGTCTGTGTTTTGTTTGCTGTTCAGCAGCAGAATCACTTCACAGACGTTCAGCAGCTTCATGACGATCATTTCCTGCCTTCACAAGGTAACAGAACTAAACTCATCTCATCACACATGTGAAAAAGAACTTTGTAACTGAGCAGTGTTGTTTTTGGCAGCCATTCTAGATTTAGTCTTAGTTTTAGTCTTTTGGACTAAAACGCTGATTAGTTTAAGTCATTTCTATATGTCATTTAGGTCAATAAGTATTGGAGATTACTGTTGGGCAGAAACCTTTAATCTCCATATTTCAACTTATTAACAGTTTTTTTCATGAATTGATGCCGACTTCATCATACAACAGTGTCACACATAAGTTTGACATGAAATTTCCTCCGCCGGTGGTGCGCCGCGACCGACTCTACTAAAAAAAAGGGGCGTCAACAAAATAATTTCGTCATCGTCATCATTGACGAAAACAACACTGTAACTGAGTGGACGTGATGTTTTTACTGTGAAGCTCATGAATCTCACGTCACTGACTCTTGTTCAGTGACTGAGGTTTTTACACAGAATGAATTGACCCTGTAGTGACTTAGAGAGGCTTAGATGTCTGGTGTAATACTGCAAACTTGTCTTATTATGGGATGTGAACATGTCCTGGTTCCTCTGAACGTGAAGAAGGCCCAACCCTTTTGAAGCAGCTCTGCTGACACAGTATAAATGCTGACATCTGCTGGTTGACATGTGATATTACACACTGGAATCAGCGCTAACTTTGGTTTGTAGTGAGGTTTTATCATTAACATGAACAAACTGGAATCTATCAGATAATTATGACTTAAACCAGCAGAGGGCAGCACCTGTGATACCAAGAGTCTGCTCCAATCTCTGCAGTAGAATATTATGATCAATGGTGTCAAATGCAGCACTAAGATCTAACAGGACAAGTAAAGAGACTAGACCATTATCTGAGGCCAAGAGAAGATCATTACTAACTTTAACTAGTGCTGTTTCTGTGCTATGGTTTAATCTAAAACCTGACTGAAAATCTTCAAACAGGCCATTAATGCGCAAATATTCACATCATTGATTAGCAACTGCCTTTTCTAAGATTTTAGAAACAAAGGGAAGATTAGATATAGGTCGGTAATTAGCTAAAATGTCTGGGTCAAGGGTCGCTTTTTTGAGAAGGGGTTTAATAACTGCTATTTTAAACGTTTGGGGCACATATCCAGTTAATAAGGATAGATTCATTTGAGTTAATATAGAGCTATTAATTAAAGGAAACACCTCTTTAAACAGTTTGGTGGGGATAGGATCCTGGTGCTTCTAAAGCTCTTGTGCTAAAAGATGAGTCAGTCCCAATATGAGGGAGGAGATGATCCATTTTTTCTCTAATTGATGTTATTTTATTCACAAAAAAGTTCATAAAGTCATCACTGCTCAGTGTTAGGAATAGATGGTTCAGTGGAGCTGTGGCTCTGTGTCAGCTTGGCTACAGTGCTGAAAACAAATCTATGATTATTCTTATTTTCTTCAATTAAAGAAGAATAATAGGCAGCTCTAGCTTTGTGTAGGGCTTTTTTGTAAGCTACAAAACCATCTTTCCAGGCTATATGAAATTCCTCTAGGTTATTGGAACGCCATTTTCTTTCTAATCTACGTAACGTCTGTTTAAGAGCACGAGTATTGGAGTTAAACCATGGTGCTCGTCTCATCTGATTCACCACTTTCTTTTTCAGAGAGGCAACACAATCTAATGTAGTACGCAGTGAGGCTGCTGTACTATCAACAAGGTTATCTATGAGGGCGGGAGTAAAATCACAAAAGGTACCTTCAGATGTACTGACATATGGCACCGAGTTAAATAAAGGTTGCACTGTCTCTTTGAATGTATTCATATTATTATCAGACAGTATTTCTTATTTATGTTATTGTAGTTCATTATTGTACAGTTAAATGTGAGTAAATAATGATCAGTAAGGAGAGGGTTTTGAGGAACTATGTTTAAGTTATCAATATCAATACCATAAGTTAAAACAAGGTCGAGGGTGTGATTAAGGCGATGAGTTGGTTTATTAACGTGTTGAATAAAACCTATTGATTCCAACAGCGAGTTAAATGCGCAGCTAAGACTATCACGGTCAACATCTACATGGATGTTGAAATCCCCTACAATTATGATTTGATCTGTCTTAAGCACCAACTCAGATAAGAACTCAGAGAACTCTGATAGGAACTCTGAATAAGGTGCAGGTGGACGATAAACTGTGACTATCATAATTGGTTTCTGTGATTTCCAACTAGGATGATCTAGATTAAGAATAAGGCTTTCAAACGATGAATATCCTGGTTTGGGTTTGGGATTGATTAATAATCTAGTATTAAAAATGGCTGCTACACCTCCTCCTCGGCCTGAGCTTCTAGGAATATGGGTATTAGCATGAGTGGGTGGAGTTGACTCATTTAGACTAACGTAATCTTCTTCATGTAACCAAGTTTCAGTTACACAGAATAAATCAATACAATTGTCAGAAATGAGGTCATTTATTAAAACAGATTTTGAGGAGAGAGACCTTATATTTAATAGTCCACATTTAAAAGTGGTATTATTTGACTTTTATTGTTGGTATTAATCTTTATTAAGTTAGAATGTCTAACTCCTCTTCTGTTTGTTATTGATTTATTTACTTTAGTTTTTACTTTAGTAGGTCGAGGGACAGACACAGTCTCTATGGGGTTTTTAATTGGTGACTGCTCGAAAAGAAGCACAGAGAAGCGTGAAAGACTGCAACTCTGTGTCCTGGTCTCAGCTCTGGATTGTCATGGGTTTCTAATAAAATGTCCTAAGCTGCTAGATAAGAGAGCTGCTCCATCCAAAGTGGGATGGACGCCGTCTCTCCTCATGAGACCAGGTTTCCCCCAGAAGTTTTGCCAGTTATCTAAAAACCCAATGTTGTTTTCTGGACACCACCAGAAAATGAACATAGTTCCAAAGCCACTTATGAACAGTACCAGTGTCCAGATTTTTACTGGCTGATCCTTTCAGCTCAATACTCTACAGTGTTCAAGGATTCTTTTGTATACCAGTTTCTCCAAGATTTTTCAAAGAAATGGCAAAATTTCAAATAAATTCCTGAAACTTTACAAATCCCAGACTTTATTCACTGTTCTATAAAACCTTGGCAGCAAAAACAATGATCAGACTTCTGTGTCCACACAACCGAAGACTGAAGTGAAGACCTGCTGCAGCGTGGAGGACATTTCTGAATCTGTCACTCCATCTTCAAACAACTCCTTAAATCCTAAATCGCCTTAACATTCCAGTGCCACCTTTGTATCGGGTGTTAGCACAGAGTTACCCAAACAACACATGAAGAAGACGTCAACAGACAACTTCTTGTTCATGTGCAAGTGAGAGAGCGTTAATATCCACATGGTTGTTTTTGTTTGTTTATTTTGCTACATTTGATTTGAGCACAAAATGACTGCTGCTTTGAACAGGAAACCAAGTGTCAGCTCTTATCTCTGCATCAACTGGAGTCAAACATTAACAGAACAGACGTTAACACAGAACAACAATGCTGCCATCTTCAGTCAAATGAATGGACTTCTCAGATGTCAAGAATACATCTCATCTAACAGCCAAACAGCAGAGACAGTAGTTGACCGTTGATTTTTATTGTGCCTTAAAATGGAGCAATAATCTGTGATGGAGCAAAAACCTCCTTTAACCACAAACACAAATGTTATGGTATAGTATCACGCAGGCTTGCTGTGATGACTCCGCCCACTTTGAGGAGGCGCTATGACAGTAGTTCCCAAACTTTTTCTGTTGGGCCCCCCTTTGGAGGAAGAAATTTCCCGGGGGCCCCGCGAAATTTTTGCTTTAGCGATACAAATAACCTCAATATTGCTTTGTGAGAAAGCAATTTTTAAATAAAAACATGAAATGTGCAATTATAACTATAATAGCGTCATTTTTTAAACAATAAATTAATTTGGATAACAAAGAATACTTTACAAATATCAATCATTTGCTGTGCAATTAATTTTTTTGTTTTAACAATACAAATGCTGTCCCCTGCCAATGTTTTGAGACACAACACACAGAAAGGTCTTTGGTGGCATTTTCTGGTCTTGGGTTTTGGTCGTTGTGAATCATTGTTTCGTTCGGCTGACGTTGGCTTGTTGTTAGTTGCACAGTTTTCTCTTTGCCCCTCAGAAACGTCTCTATTATCCAAACCTTATCACCAGTGTAGGTTTTGTTGGGGTACGTCACTTAAATGAGTCCAGCTTACAGCGAGACCAAAAGTTCGGCCTGCTAAACTTTAGTTAGGACTTAAGAACTCGCTCCCCCCCCGGAGAGTCTCCACGCCCCCCAGTTTGAAAAAGGCTGCGCTGTGAAGTCATGGAAAACAACATGGCTGATACTAAACTGAGTCGAGTCAATTAGAGTTAGAACTGTATAAGTTTATGTGTCTGAGCGAGATCATTGTTCAGTGATAAGATCTGATTCTGTTAATATTTGACTGCAGTTGATGGAGTTGAGTGTAAAGTTCAGATCAGAGCAGTTATTTGATCACATTCATCACATTTCCTTCAGATGAGACTTGAGAAAACTTTGGTCTGTGGTTTGTTCGCTGTTCAGCAGCAGAATCACATCACAGATGTTCAGCAGCTTCATGACGATCATTTCCTGCCTTCACAAGGTAACGGAACTAAACTCATCTCATCACACGTGACTTTGAGTGGACGCATGTTTTTACTGTGAAGCTCATGAATCTCACGTCACTGATTCTGTTGTTCAGCGACTAAAATGTTTGGAAATCGCTGGTTTAGAGGACATTTGTGCTTTTGGGGAAAGAGAAGTTCTGCTGGACTGAAAGATTAGATTGTGACTGATAATTTTATGTTTCTGGTGAAAACAGATTAAAAAAAAGGATCCAGAGGACGAGGTCATATTTTGATAAGATTTAAGAAACTAAAGTTAAATGAAAATAACTAGTACTGAAAATAACTAGTACCGCGCGCGGTTCTGAACGGGTTCGAGCCGACCCACGTGGGTCGCCGTGTGCCACGGCTCCCCGCGTGCCTCGCGCTCTCACCCGTTCATTCACCGCGCGCGGTACTAGTTATTTTCAGTACTAGTTATTTTCAGTACTAGTTATTTTCAGCGGCGTCCCCGCGCATGTCGTTCCAAATTTCGAGGGGGATCGGGCAACGTATGGCAAAGTTATAGGGCACTTCCTGTTTAAAATGGCAGACTTCCTGTTCGGTCAAGTGCGTGTCCGTAAACGTGTTCAGGGAACTTCCCTTGTCTTACATATCAAGTTTTGTGCAGATCGGATAATCTTAGAGTTTACTTCCTGTTTCGGGCATTCCACTTCCTGTTGGGAGGTCATCTCTTGCAGACATGCTCAGGACAGGTCCCTGGTGTCACATAAAAGGTTTCGTGCAAATCGGACAACGTACGGCAAAGTTAGAGGGCACTTCCTGTTTAAAATGACCAAC